>NC_091453.1:73951964-74312783 GCF_964237555.1 Oryctolagus cuniculus | reverse complement strand
TTCTCATAATACTCAGTTCCCAAGAACTTTATGAAGACCCTTTGTATGAATGCATTTCAAAATTTTTTGTACCAAAATAAGTTTATCTGTTAATTCTATTTTTCCATGAACTTTTCAAGGTACCCTTGCATATGTCATAAGAATACTTAGAATTTTTAAAAGATTTATTTAGTTAATTTTTCAGATTTGTTTATTATCTTTGAAGATTCATATATTTATTTGGAGGGAGAGTGACAGAGATATTCCATTTGCTGGTTTATTCCTCAAATGGTCTTAACAGCCTAGGCTAGGCCAGGTTGAAGCCAGAAGCCGGGAACCTCATCTGAGTATCCCTCATGGGTGCAGGAGCCCTAGGACTTGGGACATTTCCCCTGCTTTCTCAGGCACATTACCAGGGAGCTGGATTGGAAGTGGAGTAGCCGGTACTTGAATTGGCACCCATATAGGTTGCCAGTGTTGCAGGGGTGCTGCTTAACCCACTAAGTCACAATGCCAGCCCCAGAGCACTTTTTCATTAGTTTATTGACAGTTTGTGTAACCTCTTGTGAAATGTCTTCAAGTGTTTTGCCAGTTTTTCTATTGGGTTTTCTTTTTCCTAATAATTTATAGGAAAAAAATATATATGCAAGTGCATCAGAAATTGTGAATGTGTTCTCTCACTTTGTGATTTACCTATTTATTTCCTCAGTAGGTAATATTTCATCTGTCATTTGATGAACAGAAGTTTTAAATTTTAAGATAGTCAACTTTATAAAGAATTTCCCTTTTTGGTAAATAAGGCATTTTTTATCCTATTTACATATTTTTCTTTGTCATGGTCATGATGATCTGTTTTGCTCTTAAAGTTTGCTGTGTCTATGTATTTATTTGCTCATTGACTTTACTTTTCACATTTAGATCTGCAATATATGTAGAATTGCTTTTGTGACTAGTGTAAGGTAGAGGTTGGGATTCCTTTTTTCCCATGTGGGTATGTAATTGATCCACCACCATTTACTAAAAAGGCCAACCTTCTTTCACTGTATGTGATCTTCTTTTAATGGGATAAAAGTAAAGCTTAGTAGAAATAGCTAACTGATTTTTTTAAATATGTTTTTTAAGAGAGTCATTTTTTTCTTCTTTCGAGGTTGAAGAGGCCAAATGTCAGGATTCAGAATTTGAAAGAAACACGGAGGTCAGTAAATTAAACTTCAGCTATTTGTACTTAGACAAAGCAATTGGAGTTGGGACAGGGCAATCATAGTGTAAATTTAAACTGCTTTGAGAAAAACAAAACTACTTTGTTCTGTGGATTGTTGCCAACTTTTTTAGGAGTTGAAGTCATATAATTTGCGTTACAATCCAAGTCTTAATCATATACAGAAGTTGGCAGATAATTATATTATGATTCAATTGCAAAGACTGAATAAATTAGTAATATCTCTTGTGTATTTTTATTTTCTATCTAAGGATACAATTTGTTTCATGGTCCCTGGTGTTCTTCCTGATACTTTGAATACAGTCAGAATAAGAGTCAAAACAAATAAGTTATGCTATGAGGATGACAAACTCTGGAGTAATTGGAGTCAAGCAATGAGTATAGGTAAGAGAACAGGTTTCATTAAAATTTAAAACCTTGATGCATGGAAACTAAGCTGAAGCAGAAAATAGGTTAGAGAAAGAAACTGTCACTTTTTGTTGATGTCAGCCAGAGTATTTACAATTAAAATTTCTTTTTTGTTTATGTCAAATCACTCTGTGTTAATTTACAGTATCCAACTTTTTGGAAAACCACAAGCCAAGTGGTGTTATCCTTGCCTCTGTTCTCATTTTCATCAATATAGAAGGCAGGCATAATCAAATATGCAGATTATACAATGCTAGAGAACTTTCTTATGTGCTGGTTGACAGAATCAAGAATGGAGCAATATTTAGGATATCATTTATTTTTAAAACATTTATTTATGTATTTATTTGAAAGGCAGAGTTAGAGGTGGAGAAACACACACACACACACACACAGAGAGAGAGAGAGAGAGAGAGAGAGAGAGAGATCTTCCATCCACTGATTCACTCTCCAAATGGCTGCAACAGCAGGGACTGGGCCAAATGGGGGCCAAGAACCAGGAGCTTCTTCCAGGTCTCCCATATGGGTACAGGGACCCAAACACTTGGGTCATCCTCCGCTGCTTTCCCAGCCCATAGCAGGGAGCTGGATTGGAAGTGGAGCACCAGGACTCGAACCAGCACCCATATGGGATGCTGACATCACAGATGTCAGCTTAACCTGCTACACCACGATGCCAGCCCCTGTTATATCATTTAAATCTGAATCAGGGTTTGAAAAAAAATTGTTTATTAATTGAGACTGACCAAACTGGGCTCAAACACAGGATTTAAAAGACCTGTGCTTTATGGATGTGAATGTTGTGTGGTGAGATACAGGTCTTTATTTGACTGTGAGCTCCAGGTGACTCAACATTGGAAACTTAAATATCCCTAAAAGTCATTTGAGGTCTTCCCCAAACAGTGATCGTGCAGTGCCCATGACAAGGGAATTACTGATGGTGCGGCCCAGTGGTCTGGGCCCCATAAGAAGTGTTCAGTATTCTGTTTCAAGTACCACGTTGTAGGAGATGCTTTGGCAGACCAGAATATGTCCTCAAAAGGGTAATCAGGATGTTGAGGAATCTCAAAACTTGGCTAGGAAAATCTAATCAAATAACCTTGAGGAGTCACGATTGCTGAATTCTAGTAATTGACGTATTATTAGGTAGAAGGGGGAATTGGCTTTTCCTTCTGTGGTCCCTTGGGCAGTATTGAAACAACTTAAGACCTTGTTAAACAGCTGTCTCAAAGTCATAGAGGCAGTTTGCTAAAGTAGTCAATTACCTGTTAATTAAGAGACTGAACAAGCTATGGTCCAGACATGGTTGTATAAGTTTTCTGTTGTGTGACAAATTACCTCAACATTTAAAAAAAATAGAAAGTGAAAGAGTTACAGAGAGAGGTAGAGCCAGAGAGAGAGAGGTCTTCCATTCCACTGGTTCATTCCCCAAATGACCACAATGGCCAGAGCTGAGCTCCTCCAAAGCCAGGCGCAAGGAGCTTTTTCCGGGTCTCCCACGTGGGTACAGGAGCCCAGGGACTTGGGCCATCTTCTACTGCTTTCCCAGGCCATAGCAGAGAGCTGGATTGGAAGAGGACATCCGGGATTCGAACTGGCGCCCATATGGGATGCCGGCACTGCAGGCTGGGGATTTAACCTGCTGCGCCACAGCACCAGCCATTAAATTACCCCAACATTTAGTGACTTAAAACAACACATATTTATCAATTCACAATTTGTATGGGTTAGAAATGTATGCACATCCTAGCTAGAGGTCTCATGAGGTTGCATTCTAGCTGCCACTAGAACTGCAGTCTTATCTGAAGGCTTGACTAGGACTGGATTATCCACTTGCAAGCTCATTCATGTGGTGGTTGGAAAGCCTCAGTTCCTCACTGGTTGCTAAATGGAGGCTGTAGTGAATTGAATTGTGTCTTCCAAAAAGTATTTTCAAGTTCCAACCCCTGGTACCCATGCTTGTGACCTGCTTTGGAAGTAGGACTTTTTGCAGATGTAATCAAGTTAAGATGAAGTCATACTTGATTAGAATAGACCTTAAATCTAAGGACCAGTATCCCCATAAGAAGAAGAGAGGAAACAGAGAGACACACAAACAGGGGAGGCCATGTGAAGAAGGAGCATGACCATGCTGGGACCTTAACTTTGGACTTCTAGCCTCCAAACCTGTGAGAGAATAAAGATCTGCTATCTTGAGCCACCCAGTGTGTGGTAATTTATCACAATGGCCTTAAAAACTAATATAGAAGTTGACCCCCTAGCCATTTGGACCTCGCTCAAAGGCTACCTCCTGACATTGAATCTGGCTTCTACAGTGATCCAAGCAAGAAAGGGTGTGTGAGGGAACACCCAATATGGAAACTATGGCCTTTTATAATTTGATCTTGGAAATGAAATTCGATCACTGCCACTAATTCTGTTATTTAGAAGAGAGTTAATCCAGCCCATGCTCAGGGGAAGAGATTACATAAGAGTGTGAATATCCTGAGACAGGAATCATTTGAGGTCATCTTAGAGGCTACCTAAAACAATGGTGCTAGGCCTTGATGATGCCTTCTAGATAGTCATACCCTAGCAGGAAAGATAAATGTATAAATAGACAAATGATAATCTGTGCATTAGGTATAGCAAGGCAGGCTTTCGGATTGGACATTGCTATATTTGAGGCTTGCCTCCATATTCCATCATTTACTAAACTATTCTGGACGAATTACTAAACCTCTATGGGCCTCTTCCTTATCGAATATAGGTAGCTAACACTATCTATCTTTATAGCATAGATATAAGCACCCACTGTGGATTCAAACGTGTAGTAGGCACTCATTTAAGAATAGTAGTCTTGGGGCTGGCATTGTGGCATATAGAGTTAAGCCTCTGCAAGGCTGACACCTGATATGGGCACCAGTTCAAGTCCTAGCTGCTCCTCTTCCAATCTAGCTCTCTGTTGTTGCCTGGGAAAGCAGCAGAGAATGGCCCAAGTGCTCAGGCCCCTGCCACACACTTGGCAGACCCAGATGAAACTCTTGGCTCCTGGCTTCAGCCTGGCCCAGTCCTGGCTGTTGTAGCCAATTGGGAAGTAAACCAGTGGATGGAAGATCCCTCTCTCTAACTCTGCTTTTCAAATGAATAAATAAATCTTTATATACAAAAAGAACAGTGGTTCTTGTGTTAGGGTTGTTTTAGATGTTCTTAGTAATGGTAAGGAAATATAGTCACTCTCAATGAGCTGTCATTTAATAGATATGGTGTGTTTGTTAATAATGTTTGAAACTAGGTAAGATATCCTGAATTTAGATAGTCCTTAAAGTGTTTATTCATTCAGATGTGTTTTTAGGCACCAGGGCAAAACTTTAAAAAAAATTTTTTTTAACTTCAAAAATACTAAGAGAGGAAGGTAATTGAAACATTTTGAAAAATATCTTGGAGTAGGGGACAGAAATATTTGTAATCTTGCTAACAAAATTGCTGCTTGATTTACTACTAAAAGGGTTTCATTTCTCTGTTTGCTTTCCATTCTCCAGGAAAGGAGCCCAATTCTACATTCTATATAACCATGTTACTCATCATTCCTGTCATCGTCACAGGTGCAATCATAATCCTTCTGCTTTATCTAAAACGGTAAGGCAACTGCCAACGCAAGTTTTACAGTGTCTGCTAGCCCAGTTGCTATGGTTATTGCTCTCTGCACTGGTATTCTATGCTTGCCAGGTATATGTAGAGGCCTTTTGGCCAGAAATGACTTTTGGTGATATAATATGTCAAAGAAGTATTACTGTGCACACTCTCTGGTGGGGAACTATTAGATTTGCCTCCTAGGCCTCTGCTCAAGTACTGCTCCCTTTGCACATGGTTAACGTTGTTAAATAGGCCCTGTGTTCACTTCATTCTCTCAAATGCCCAATTTCTGAACACTTAGTTGATAACTGGTAGAATGAAGTTTTAGAACTGCAGAGTGCTACTAATGAAATGACTTGTCCAATATATGAACACAAAGCAGGCTGCTACTTACAGTTGTAGGAAAGAAAACTTCATCAGTTTGTTACTTCTGTATGGTATTCATTCTCTAAGAATGTTGTATTTTATTCTCACAAGAAGGACTGTTACTTGTTCTTGCAATAAATACGTAAGATGGGAATAAGGCTATTTAGCTAGGTCCAGAACGAGTATTTTATCATTATTTCAACATCCATTTTTCAATACCTGTTTATATGCCAGGCAGTGTTCTAAGTGCTGAAGTTATAGAGAGGTGTACAGGACAGACTGTATTCTAGAGAAATATATGTGTATATATGTATGTGTACATAGACATATATCTTCAGAAAATTCAAGGGAAAATGGAATTAAAAGATCTTGGGTACAGAAAAATTCACCAAATAAAAATTTTTTTAAATCTTCAACACTTTATTTTTTATTATGTATTTTGAGAGGTAGAGCTGCAGACTGACAGAGGGAGAGACACAAATGTCTTCCATCTGCTGGTTCACCCCCCCCCCCAGTTGCTGCAATGGCTGGAGCTGGGCCAATCCAAAGCCAGGAGCCAGGAGCTTCTTCCAGGTCTCCCATGTGGGTGCAGGGGCCCAAGGACTTAGAATATCTTCCACTGCTTTACCAAGCCATAAGCAGAGAGCTGCATCAGAAGATGAGCAGTGGGGACACAAACTGGAGCCCACGTGGGATGCTGGCACTGCAGGCAGAGAGTTAGCCTACTACACCACAGCACCGATCCCACCAAATAAAAGTTTTACAAATTATTTTGTTCTTCACAGAGCTCATGAAAAATGTATATTATGGAAAAACTGTGCATAGATTTCAAGTTTTTCACACCAAAATGATTTCACATAGTGAGAAGCAAGGTTGGCAATGGGGGGCAGGGGTTGGAAGTTGTAGGAGACACATTTTACATAGGATGGCCAGGAGGCCTCTCTGAGAAGGTAACATTTGATGAAAGACTCATCTAAAGTATAAGAATGAGCCATTCACGTATTTGAAGAGAGAGCATTCCAGGACAGGAAATAGCCAGTGCAAAAGCCCTGGTGCTAGGTTGAACTTAGTGTGTCTGGCTGGAATAGAAGCTGCAAGAGGGAACATGACAGGACATGAGGCTGGAGAAGTTGGCAAACCAAATCATGCAGGCCGTGGCAAGGAACGGAGATTTTTTTTCTTGAGCATGATAGAAAACGTTGGATAATTTTAAGCAGGACAGGTGAATGATGTGATGTGTTCTTATAAACGATCACTGTAGCTGTGAGCAGTAATTGACTTGGGCAAGAATGGAAGTATGTAGACTAGACAGGATGCATTGCAGTGTGTTGGAGTGGTGAGGGGGCTAGCAGTAGAGGCAGAAAGTAAGAAGTGCTGAGACTTGGGATGTGTTTGGAAAATAGGGTTGATACAACGTGATAGTTACTTGTCTATGGGGATGTAAGGGGAAACTGAGGATTCAGGGATACCTCTGAGATTTGGGCTTGAGCAGCTCAGTGAATGCAGGTGCCAATAACCAAGTCAGAGGAGATTGTGAGGAGGGCAGGCCTTAAGTGAAAGATGAAGAATTCATGAATATGTTATTAAGAAGCCTGTTACATAAATAAGTAGAGCTGTTACATAGGCAGTCGTATACAAAGATTCTTCAAAGTTCTAAGGCAAAGTGGAATTAAAAGATAAGTTTGTTTTGGTGCAAGAATTGTTGAAATCAATGCATAATGTTTCTATAATATGCACTTTTGTGAACTTTTTGGATATCTCCTTATATATTAATCTGCAATTTAAGGGAGAAATCTGGGTGGGAGATACAATTCTGGGAGTCTTTTGGCTTGTAAATAGATTTAAAGTCTTAAAGATTTAAGACCAAAAGACAGTCCTCATAAAATGAGAGAAGAAAAGGGGACATAGACTGAACCCTACCTTTTTCTGAAGGAAGGACAGAACTTCCACTTTGACTATGACCTTGTCTAAATAAGATCGGAGTTGGCAAACTCAAGAGGCTTCCATAGCCTTGGAAGCTCATGACAAGAGCCTTGGGTGACTACTGACTTCATAAATAAGAGTGTCAATTGTTAAATCAACAACAGGAGTCACTGTGCCCTTACTCCCCATGTAGGATCTCTGTCCTTAATGTGTTGTACTGTGTGAATTAACGGTATAACTAGTACTCAAACAGTACTTTACACTTTGTGTTTCTGTGTGGATGCAAACTGTTGAAATCTTTACTTAGTATATACTAAATTGATCTTCTGTATATAAAGAGAATTGAAAATGAATCTTGATGTGAATGGGATGGGAGAGGGAGTGGGAGATAGGATAGTTGAGGGTGGGAGGGTGGTTATGGGGGGAAAAAGCCTCTATAATCCAAAAGTTGTACTTTAGAAATTTATATTTATTAAATAGAAGTTAAAAAAAAAGAAATTACAATAAATAAGTCCTTTAAAAAAAAACGAAAGACTAACCCTGGGTCATGCCAGTGGTACACCCTGGAAGATGAGCACAAAAGAGTGCTTTAAGATTCAAAAGTAGAGGGGCCGGCGCTATGGCATAACAAGTAAAGCCACCACCTACAGTGCTGGCATCCCATATGGGCGCCGGTTCAAGTTCCATCTGCTCCACTTCCGATCCAGCTCTCTGCTGTGGCCTGGGAAAGCAGGGGAAGATGGCCCAAGTCCTTGGGCCCCTCACTGACATGGGAGATCCAGAAGAAGATCCAGGCTCCTGGCTTCAGATTGGCACAGCTCTGGCTGTTAGAGCCATTTGCGGAGTGAACCTGCAGATGGAAAACTCTCTCTGCCTCCACTTCCACCTTTCCAATAAATGAATGAATGAATAAATAAATAAAATATTTTAAAGATGTATTTATTTGGAAGGCAGAGTTACAGAGAGGCAGAGAAAGAAAGAGATCTTCCATCCACTAGTTCACTCCCCAAATGGCTACATCAGCCAGAGTTCTGCCAATCCGAAGCCAGGAGCCTGGAGCTTCTTCTCGGTCTCCCACATGGCTGCAGGGGCCCAAGGACTTGAGCCATCTTCTACTGCTTTCCCAGGCCATAGCAGAGAGCTGGCTCTGAAGTGGAGCAGCCGGGACTCAAACCAGCAACCATGTGAGATGCTGGCAGTGCAGGCGGCTGTTTTACCCACCTCGCCACAGCGCCAACCCCTATAAATAAATCTTTAGCAAAAGAACATTCAAAAGTAGAGAGCAGAGAATTAAGAAGAAAGAAGAATTAGGACCAGCTCTGTGATGCAGTTAAAGCCACAGCCTGCAGCAACTGGCATCCCATGGGTGCCAGTTAGAGTCCTGGTTGCTCCACTTTCGATCCAACTCCCTGCTAATGCACCTGGAAAAGCAGTAGAAGATGGTCCAAGTGCTTGGGCCCCTGCACCCATGTGGGAGTCCCTGATGAAGCTTCTGGCTCCTGGCTTTGGATTAGCCCAGCCCCAGCCATTGCAGTCAATGGGGAATGAACCAGCAGATTCAAGCTCGCTCGTTCTCTCTACCGTTCAAGTAAATAAATAATATTTTTTTTCCAAAATTATATATAGCAAGCTCTACTCTGGTCTATTAAAATGTAGTATCATTATTATTTAAATGATAAGATATAAGTAATTTGCTTTTATTATTGGTCTGTTTGCTCCACTCAAACTTGATGATCTTAAGATACTGATTTCCCATAGCCTGTTTTAGGAATTTTTTACAACTGTGTTGTTAATTTAGATGACTTGTGTACCGTGTCTTTTGCACATGTCTTCTTTTTAACGTGGCTGTATGGGATGCTTTTATGAACTGGAAGTTTTGATCAAAAATGTCTGTTTTTAAAGGCTCAAGATCATTATATTTCCTCCAATTCCTGATCCTGGCAAGATTTTTAAAGAAATGTTTGGAGACCAGAATGATGATACTCTGGTAAGCAGTGACTCCGTGGGGTATGGTATTGGTCCTTTGGAGGCTATGAGATTTTTAAAAATTATAGTAAAATATACATAAAATTTACCATTTTAGCCATTTTTTGTGTACAATTCAGTGATATTAAGTATGTTTACAATATTGAGCAACCCTCACCACTATTTCCAGAACTTTCTCTCACCCTAGACAAAAGCTGCCCGTTCCCCTCTCCATTCTACCTTCTGTCTCTATGAATTTGCCTATTGTAAGTACTATATATAGAGAGACTCATACAATATTAATCCTTTTGTGTTTAGCTTATTTCACTTAGCATTCTGTTTTCAAGGTTGATCATGTTATAACGTGTATCAAGAAACTACGGTTTATCAAAAAGATTAAAGAACTGATTTAAAATGTTGTGTCTCGGGCCAAACATACCTGCTAAGAAGTCCTCAGTATATTTTGCCCATCTCAGATCACCAGGCTCCTTTTCTCTCTCTGTAGCAGAGAACATAGTTTGTCAAAACATGCAGGGGGAGGAGTCCTCTTTATGACGCTAGCCCAATAAGAAGGCCTTCTGACTCTTAGATATTGTTTAAAAGCTGATATGGAGAAGTGTAAAGATAGGGTAAGTAATTGAAATGCATTTTGTTTATGTTGTTGCTTGGACAGCCAGCCTCCAAAGATAAGGAAGTAGAGCAGACCTACTCCACTTGTTGATTTCCTGCAGACTCTCCTGCTAGAATTTGTAACTAGAAAACTTAAGATGTTATGGGGACAAAGGGATTTGAGTTTTCTACGGTAAATACATTCACTCTAATGAAATAATAAAGATATTAAATAAAATATCAATATCATTTTATATATCCTAAATTAGTACTAATAAGCATAGGGCAGTTAATTTAAGGAAATAGTCTGGCATAGTAGATAATAACCTGGACTCTGGAGTCACATTGTCTGGATTGCAATCTCTGTTGTGTCATTTACTGTCTTTTTGACCTTGAGTAACTCCTTAGTCTCTTTCTCTCTCTGTGACTTAGCTTTCCTATTTGTAAAGCAGAGGTAGGGATAACATAGCTAATACCTTGTGAGTACTTAATAGGTGTTAATGATAAGTGTTATTAGTGATGATGATTTCTCTTTATCTTTAATCCCAAAATAATTCTTACAATAATGAGTGATTCACAACAGCAACAATGATAATTTTTGGTTGGGGCAAGAAGACATGGAGGCTGATACACTGTCAGAATAGGATTCATTTCTATTAATTTTTTACCAAGCCATCTTTACAGATGGTATATAGCCCTGGCTGATCCTGGGGATGGAGCACTACTAGGCAGGTAGGTCAAGAAGTCAGGTGCCTGATAAGAGGATTGTCTACTATAACTAGGCTGACTGGGGCAACTGGCATTTCTTCAACTTTAGTTGAATTACAATCAACTGGAGTACTTGTAAAAAACACAAGAGTACTTTTAAAAGTTTATGGTAAAATGGGATTAAAAGTGTGAGTTTAGGTGTAGGCATTTAGCTCAGGAGTTAAGATCTTGCTTGGGATGCCCACATGCTGTGTCGGGGTGCCTGAGTTCAAGTCTTGGCTGTGCTTCCAATTCCAACCTCCTGCTAATGCACACCCTAGGATGTCCTCAAGGACCCCACTGTTGTCTAAGAGGTCTGTATAATGCAAATAGAGGGTGGGATAGTTCTGAGAAAAAGATTTGGGACCACATTATGAAGAGCTTTTTTTAAAAAGAAAAAAATGTTTGAAAGGCAGAGAGACATAAAGGCCAAAAGAGAGACATAGACAGAGGTGAAGAGGGAGAAAGAGAGCTCCCCTCTGCTGGTTCACTTCCCACATGACCCCGACAGTCGGGGATGGGTTGGCCCAAGCCAGGAGCCAGGATCTCACTCCAGATCCACCATGTGCTTGGCTGGAACCTAATTACTTGAGTCATCACTGCTGTCTCAGGGGGCTCTGTGTTAGCAAAGAAGCTGGAGTCAGGAGCCAGAGCTGGGAATTGAACTCTAGGCACCCTGATATGGAATACAGATGTGTTAACCTTTGTCTTAGCTGCTAGTCTAAATGCACCGCATGAGTAGTTTTAAATGGGAAAGGAATATTATGACAGCAGTCTGCAAGGAATGGATTAGAGAAGGAGGCAAACTGAAAACTTAGGCCTGAATTTGTAGTACATATTTTGTTTGGCAATGGTGATGTATTTAAAATCTTCCAATTTAGACTCTTAGGCAGAGAATACAATCTCCAATTCATCTCAGGCACTACTATTAGCAGTTTGCACTGTGGTTTTCCACATTGACCTAAATGCCAGACCCCAAAAGGTATTTGAGTTTGCTATCCCTCTTAGCAGAATGGAAACTAGTTACAATGCCTTATCACAAATGCCCAATACCTGTGCAGATATATTTGGACTCACAAATATATACAAGACATGCCAACCAAAGCATTGATGAGGTATTAATTTCCATCCTAATAAATTGCTAAAAAGAGATAATATCCAGTTTTAAAGGAAGTGGAGAACTGACATTTTTCATATACTGCTGATTAGCCTAGAAAATGCTGTGCTCATATATATATCCTTTCTGGTGGGTAGCTTGGTAAAATGTAACAAGAGTCTTTAATTCTGTTATTATACCTTATAAATTGATTTTTTAAAGTTTTATTTATTTATTTGATAGGCAGATTTATAGAGTGGCAGAGAGAGAGAGGTCTTCCATCCACTGGTTCACTCCCCAAATGGCCGCAACGGCCGGAGCTACGCCGATCCAAAGCCAGGAGCCAGGAGCTTCTTCTGGATCTTCCACGTGGGTGCAGGGGCCCGAGGATTTGGGCCATCTTCTACTGCTTTTCCAGGCCACAACAGAAAGCTGGATAAGAAGTGAAGCAGCCGGGACTTGAACCGGTGCCCATGTGGGATGCTGGCATCGCAGGCAAAGCAGCTTTGCCAGCTATGCCAGAGCACCAGCCCCTATAAATTGATTTTAAGGAAATAATTCAACAACTGCACAAGAATGGCCAGTGCAGTGTTTGTTTCCAACGTGAAATATTAGAAACCAATGGCACATTGATAATTTTTTTTTATTTATTTGACAGGTAGAGTTATAGACAGTGAGAGAGAGAGACAGAGAGAAAGGTCTTCCTTCTGTTGGTTCACTCCCCAAATGGCCACTACAGCCGGCACTGCTCCAATCCGAAGCCAGGAGCCAGGCAATTCTTCCTGGTCTCCCACGCTGGTGCAGGGGCCCAAGCACTTGAGCCATCCTCCACTGCCCTCCCGGGCCACAGCAGAGAGCTGGACTGGAAGAGGAGCAACCAGGACTAGAACCCGGCGCCCATATGGGATGCTGGCACCGCAGGCGGAGGGTTAACCAAGTGAGCCACAATGCCGGCCCCACATTGATAATTGAGAGTTCAAAAAATAAGTTAGATTTTCAAAGTCCTTAGTGTCATAATACTCATGACAAAGAAACTCATAATAAATGTATATTATACTAACTTTTATGAAAATACTAATGTATTTTTATACATAAAACTATGAGTGGAAGGAACTGGGTCAGAATGAATGATCATCTCTAAGCAGCAAGATTGTAGGTAGCTGAAATTATTCTCTGTCTACCTTTCTGAAATTTCCAAATTGCCTATAATGAGCATGTATTACTTTTATAATAAAAGAAACCCTGTACAAGTCATTAAGGGAAACAGAGAACATTGTAGTGATCCAGGTCTGGGAGATAATAGGGACTTGAACTTTGGTGGTAGCAGAGGAGATTGATGGAAGAGGCATTATTAAAGGAAACTCATTATGACTTGGTGACTCTGTGTGGGTGATGAAAGGTGGGGAGAGTAAAAAATAATTTCAAGTTTTCAAGTCTGGGTGATAGAGTGAATGATGGTAGCATTGACAACAAAATCAGATCAATTATCTTTCTCAGAGATGGGAAAATTGCCTTTTTTCAATTTGCTGTCTAGAGGATAATATGTTGTTTCTGTCCTGATGAGTCAGATAATTCTGTAATTTAGGGAGGCAGATATACTGACAAGAAGGACCACTGAAAGGATAAGGTGTTTTTGTTCATGGTGGTTGCAGACCATTAAACAAAATCAGTTCTTTAAAACAAGAAGTATAATAAAAATGCCAGATATGAGAAAGGGTAAGAACAAATTGTCATGTCTGCTTTTAACCAGATAAACAAACTGCTGTCTTTGCAAGGCAACAACCTCCACAGATTAAACTGCATGTGCAGCAGAAAGACTGTCCTATTATTTTTAGAATCATTATAGTATGAACATGACCCTCTTAGAGGTCATCTAATGGGCATGCTGTTTACATGTTTAATTATTTCTACTTAACTGTAAATTTTCAAAATTCTAGATACTGTCTAACATCCTCACTTTAGAAATGGGGACATTAGGGACCATGGAGAAGTTTCTCAAAGACTATCATACAGAGAAATAACTGTAATATATTGAACTGGAACCAGTACATTCCTAAGTTAGCAACCTCTAATCCAAGGAAATAATATATGGCCTTTTTAAACATACTCTCTTCTTCTGTACTATGCCATCATAATGTTTTTTTAAAAAATTACTTATGTAGTAGTCACAAATAAATCTTCAGGTTAGCTTTACTTAAGGTTTCTGATGTTTTGATGATGTTTTGTTCATCACTGTAGTAACATTTTGGCCAACTCCATTTCTTCCTGTTGCTTTGCTATTTGCCTTTTGGCTGTGACTAATTGGGCTGCTGGCCATATTCAGGCTGGTGGGAGGAGAGTTGTAGAGGGAATTACTTCTCTGTATCTGCATTTCTTTCATCTATAAAAAAAAGTATTCTTCTCCCACTTCTTGGAAATCAATTGCATTTTCAGTACTGTGCCAGTTTTACATTCCTGGTAAGAAAGCAGCTTTTAAAATGGAAGTTGACTTCCAAATATTACTGAATAATTTTTTATTTCAGTATGTATCATTAAAAACTAAGAATACTTTTCTACATAGCCAAATAACATCATCGTGCTTTAAAAATTATTTCTTAATATCATCTAAGACAGTCCATATTCAAATAGAAATGGAAATATACTTATTGGGGCTGGTGCTCTGGTGTAGCAGTTAAACTGCCACCTGCAATGCTGGCATCCCATATGGGCACCAGTTCGTGTCCCAGCTGCTCCACTTCCAATCCAGCTCTCTGCTATGGCCTGGGAAAACAGTAGAAGATGGCCCAAGTGTTTGTTCCCCTGCACCTACATGGGAGACTCAGAAGAAGCTCTTGGCTCCTGCCTTTGGCATGGCCCAGCCCTGGCTATTGCAGTCATTTGGGGAGTGAACCAGTGGATGGAAGACTTCTCTCTCTATGTCTCTGCCTCTCTCTCTAACTCTGCCTTTCAAATAAATAAAAATAAATAAATCTGAAAAACATATGCTTGTTGATAAAATGGAATAATTACAACAACAATAATAGTTCTTACTTATAGAACCTTTACTGTAGGCCAGATACTTCTCTAAGCACTTCCCTCATAAATCTGACCCCTCCAGAGGGAGGTATGTATTATTTCCATTATACTGAGGAAGAAAATGAGGTACCAGAGCCTCATGAGAAGCTTGCCCAAGGTTATACTGCTTGCAGCAGGGATAGAATCTAAGCTTAGCTAGCAAGTAGCAGACCCAGGATCCGAACCCAGGCATCCTGACTCTCCAGTCTGCACTTTGAACTAATCATATTAATCATATGAGACATTTTAATAAAATCATCATATTGGAGTTTATTTGAATTTTACAGATGTGAAAAAGAAACAGATCTAAAAGAATTTCTGAAAATTTGGTAAATTATAAAATAATTTTTAATGATCATTGAAAAATTTTTCTTCCCATTCATTTCCTGTTTTTAAAGTTGTCCAGTATCAGGGGCCAGTGCTGTGGCGTAGCGGGTTAAGCCACCTCCTATAGCGCTGGCATCCCTTATGAGCACCAATTTAAATCCTGGCTGCTCCATTTCCCATCTAGCTCCCTACTAATGTGCCTGGGAAAGCAGTGGAAGTGCTTGGGTCTCTGCTACCTATGTGGAAGACCTAGGTGGAGCTCTAGGCTCCTGGCTTTGGCCTGTCCCAGCCTAATCATCATAACCATTTGGAGAGTGACCAGCAGATGGAAGAGCTCTCTCCCAGATGGAAGATGTCTCTCCAGTCTACGTAACTCTGCCTTTCAAATTAAACTAAACAAAAACTTTAAAGTTGTCTGGTATCTACATTGCCAGGCCTTCATACAGTCCTACTTCCAGGTGAGGCTATTTATTTTACGCTCACTACTGGTCTTTATGTTGATGTCTCTCCAGTCATTTTGATTGTGTGAAGCTCTGAAAGTTTTCTCAGGAAGGATTCATAGGACCAGCATTTCCTGACTTATTTACATGTTGATAGAGTATGCTGCATTTATAATTAAAGGTCATTTTGGCATGATATAAAATCTATGGCTCACATGTCCTGCCTTGGGTATCTTATATGTGTCACCCATTTTCTTCAGGTATAACATGTTGTTGTCAAAGTTGGTTGATAATTACAATTTTCTTTCTTTATTGAAACACCTGGTATTTTGCTTAGTTGACAAAAGATCTGTTATTTCAAAGTCCAATCATTTTACCAGAATGTCTCTTGGGGGTATTGGCCATTCTGGGGTGATTTTCTGAGTACAAATTTAGCTTCTCTAATCTGAGAATCTGAAATCCCCAAAATCTGAAACTTTCTGAGTGCTAATAACATAAACCATAGGTGGCAAGTTCCATACCATGGACCTTTAAGGACAAATTATTTACAATATTGTATAAAACTACCTTCAGGATATCAAATAAGATATTACAAAAAATGTAAGTGAATTTCAGTTTTAGACTTAGGTTTCATCTTAAAGATATCTCATTATGTATATGCAAATATTCCAAAGACTGAAAATATTAAAAATATAAAACAGTTCTAATCTCAAGCATTTTGGGTAAGAGATACTCACCCTATATGGTATGCCTTTTTTTCAAAAAAAATTTTTTTGCTTTTTCTTTTCTCTCTCTCTTTCCCTCTCTCTCTCTCTCTCTCTCTCTCTAAGATTTTATTTATTTGAAAGGTATGGGGCCAGTGCTGTGGCATAGCAGGTAAGGCTGCGGCCTACAGTGCTGGCATCCCATGTGGGCACTGGTTCTAGTCCCGGCCTCTCCACTTCTGATCCAGCTCTCTGCTATGGCCTGGGAAAACAGTGGAAAATGGCCCAAGTCCTTGGGCCCATGCATCTGTGTGGGAGACCCAGAGGAGACTCCTGGCTCCTGGCTTCGGATCTACGCAACTCTGGCTGTTGCGACCAATTGGGGATTGAACCAAAGGAAGGAAAGCCTCTCTGTCTCTCCCTCTTTCTCTGTGTAACTCTGACTTTCAAATAAATAAATATTTAAAAAAAGAGAGAGAGGTAGAATTACAGACAATGAGAAGGAGAGACAGAGAGAAAGGTCTTCCATCTGTTGGCTCACTCCCCAAATGGCTGCAACTGCCAGAGCTAGGCCAGTCCAAAGCCAGGAGCTTCTTCCAGGTCTCCCATGCGGGTGCAGGGGCCCAAGGACTTGGTCCATCTTCTGTTACTTTCCCAGGCCATAGCAGAGAGCTGGATTGGAAAAGGAGCAGCTGAGACACGAACTGGTGCCCTTATGGGATGCTGGTGCTGCAGGCAGAGTATTAACCTACTGTGCCACAGTGCCAGCCCCTGCCTTTTTATTATAGGATTTCAAATATCTTTCCAGCGAAAATTTCCTTACCTATAGACTTCAGTAATTTTATTCCCTTGTTTTCTTTGACCGTTTTGTATATAATGTCAGATCCTTTTGAATAATTTTTTCATCTGCCTTCATTTCTTTTTGATTCAAAAACCTACTTTTGATCTTCTGTTTCTCTTACTTCCAAAATGCAAATAGATCTTCAAGCTTATTTGTGGTTTTTAAGGTGGCCTTTGCAAAGACTCAAAAACTTTGCCACTACTACCCATTTCCTCCAAGAATTTCTCTACAAATACATAGTATGGATAAAATCCGGTCTGCCACTTGTTTTTGCACAGCCTTCCACTGAAGAATAGTTTTTAATTATTTATTTTGTTAAAGATTTGCTTATTTACTTGAAAAGTGGTATTGTAGACAGAGACAGAGAGATGGATTTTCCATCCACGAAGTTCACTTCCCCAAGGGCTACAATGGCCGGAGCTGAGCCAGGCCGAAGCCAGGAACTTTACTGTAGTCTCCCACTTAGGTGGCAGGGCCCCAAGCACTCAGGCCAAAGATTTTATTTATTTAAGAGTTAAGAGTTACAGACAGATAGAGGGAGAGACAGAAACAAAGGTCTTCCATCCACTGATTCACCCCTAAAATGGCCATAATGGCTGGAGATGGGCCAGTCTGAAGCCAGGTGCTTCTTCCAGATCTCCCACGCAGGTGCAGGGGCCCAAGGACTTGGGCCATCTTCTACTGCTTTGCCAGGCCATAGCAGAGAGCTGGATCGGAAGACGAGCAGCCAGGACATGAACCAGCGCCCACATGGGATGCTGGCACCATAGGCGGAGGCTTAGCCTAGTGCACCACAGTGCCAGTCCCTATGATACACTTCTTAAATGCCTAAATAGTATTCCATTGAATGGATATGTTGAAATGTTTTTAACCGTGTCCCTATTATTTGGTATTTAATTGCAAGCTTATTTATTTTTATTTATTTTGGTAGTGAGAGAGTGAGCTCCCATCTGCCTGTAATGGCTGGGGCTGGGCTAGGTTCAGAGCCAGAAGCTAAGAAACTCAATCCAGATCTTCTGTGTGGGTGGCAGGAACCCAACTACTTGAGCCATCACTACTGCCTCCCAGAGTCTTTATTGGCAGGAAGCTGGAGTCAGGAGCCAGAGCTGGGAATCAAACCCAAGTACTCTGATATGGGACACAGGCATCTAAACTGCTAGACCAAATGCCCATACCTAAATAAACTTTAAATTTCATTTTCATAGGCATCATCTCACATCCAAGTATTAACATATATATTTTATTAGTTTCTTGAGATTGTTACAAGTGAGATTGCTAGATCAAGAGGGAGGGTATATATACATTTTAAACTCTGGTTGATATTGGTGAATCATTATCCAGAAAAGCACAAGTTTGGTATCCATTAAGGATACTTGTTAAATAAGTTATGATAGTTTCATGCAATGAAATATGCAAAGGTTAAATAAAATGAGGTCAATCTATTTTAATAATGTATGGTATGTAATATGTGCTGTAAAATGAAATACCCATATGTGCAGTATTTTTTTGTTAAGGAAATGGGACATTAGAATACACACAATTAAATTTTTCTAAAGGAACATAGAGTAGATTACAACCAGATTTTACCAGTTTATATACCTACCAATAGTGGGTCTCAATGGTTGTTTGGCCACACTTTTGCCAACATTATATCATCTGATTTTAAAACATTTCTTGCCAGGTGAGAAAGGGGCATCTTAATCTTTTACATGTCAGGTTTTATATAATTCAAGTTGAATTAATGCTTTTTGAAGTTTTTCTTCCTTGTCCTTTTTTTCCCTGTGGTTCTTTTCCTTGATGGTTTGTGAAGCTCTGTATTCTATATTACATATTAATCCTTTGATTTGTTATCCATGTTTGCCTTTGTATTGTATTTTGGATGATTAATGATGTACAAAAGTTTTTTTTGCTTTTTATGCAGTAAAATCTTTGTTTATTTTTCATATATAGAAAACTCTACCTACCTATATATTTTTCTGGTGCTTCCTTGATTCCTTTTACATATAGGTCCTTAATCCATCAGGGATTTATTAGTGTAGATTGCAAGATAGGGTTCAACTTTGTTTTTCAAATGCTTAGCCAGTTATCTTAGTGCCATTTATTGAATAAGCTGTTATTTCAAAGTTATATGATTATTTCAGATTGTTCTTATTAGAAGTCTGTGCATTTCACGTTATTAAAAACCATCTTTTTTAAGATTTATTTATTTATTTGAAAGTCAGAGTTACACAGAGAGAGAAGGAGAGGAAGAGAGGGAGGGAGGGAGCGAGCGAGAGGTCTTCCATCACTCCCCAGTTGGCCACAACGGCCAGAGCTGCACTGATCCAAAGCAAGATAGTCTCTGTCTCAGCTGAACTCTGTGGTTATAGCTTGAAGGTAACTATAAGATAATACAGAAACAACAAATGAGGAAGTTCCAATAAAACTTTATTTACAAAAACAGCGAGACTGGTTTGATCCATGGACCCAGGGTTTGCTGACCCCTGGTTTCGTCTAACAACTTTATTTCCCAGATGAGAGGACTGAGCTCAGGTTGCACCCCTTCCTCTTTATTTACAAGTAAAGAAGGCAAGGATCGGGATATTGTTTTCCACCGTAAAAGACATGCTTGAATTGAGTTCAAGATGAACTTGCCTTATACATAATTTCCTGTTCTAGCAAATGATTTTAGATGAAACTATTAATACAGGGTATTCCAGAAATTTGAACTGCACTTAAGACCTTTGGGGACCTCTTATATATAATACCATTCACCTTGATGATAGTTGACTTTTTGAGCCTCTTATGTTTCTGGAGCAATGGTCAAATTTGAGTGGTAAGAAAATAGAGATAATAATGGTCTGAATGAAACAGTTGATGTGAGGAAAGATGCCTCCCTTTAATTTTTCTTCTAAAGAATTTGTTTCTAATTTTGGAAAAGTCCAAATTTGTTTACCTTTTAAGGTAGCCATCAGACATCATGTAACAATCCCATGCTTTCTCCCTCTTTAATGTTAATTCCTGGTTGTTTTATTTCATTAATTATTCAAATAGATGAATATTCTTACATTAAAAAATATAAAAAGAAGGAGACAAGCATCATGGTACAGCTGCTTGTGATGCCTGCTTCCCACATCAGAGTGCTTGGCTCCTCCATATTTCTTTCTTTTTTAAGGTTTATTTATTTATTTGAGAAGCCGAGTTATGGAGAGATGGAAGAGACACAGAGAGAGGTCTTCCATCTGCTGGTTCATTCTCTAAACGGCCACAATGGCCAGAGCTGAGCCAATCCGAAGCCAGGAGCTTCTTCTGGGTCTCCCACATGGATGCAGGGGCCCAAGGACTTGGGCCATCTTCTGCTATCCCAGGCCATAGCAGGGAGCTGGATCAGAAGAGGAGCAGCCAGGACTGGAACCAGCCCCTGAGATGCTGGTGCCACAGGCAGAGGCTTATCCTTCTATGCCACAGTGCTGGCCCTCCTCCATGTTTCTGATTCAACTTGCTGCTAATACACCTGGAAGGCAATAGATGATGGCCCTGCTGCTCCTGTGGGAGATCTGGTTGGAGTTTCTGGCTCCTGGTTTCGGCCTGGTCTAGCACTAGCTATTGTGGGTATTTGGGGAATGAGCCAGTGTATGGAAGATCTCTCTGCCTTTCAAATAAATAACTCTTAAAAAACAAAAAAACGAAAAAAAAAAAAAAAACAGAGAAAGATACGTTCATGGTTTTGTGCAAACCTGAAAATAAGCATTGGCTGTAGGTACTCCAGGAAAGAACATTGTGTAGAAAAGTCATCATGTGTTTTCCCTCCTTCCAGCACTGGAAGAAGTATGACATCTATGAGAAGCAAATCAAAGAAGAAACCGACTCTGTGGTGCTGATAGAAAATCTGAAGAAAGCCTCTCAGTGATGTGGATAATTTATTTTTACCTTCAATGTGACCTTGTGAAGAAGATTCATCCCATTCTCCAATTGTTATCTGGGAACTTGTTAAATAGAAACTGAAACTACTGGACCATTTAAATACAGGCGGCTCATAAAGAGCCAAAGGTCTTTATGTGAGACGTACACCGAAAAACTAAAAATGTGGACCCTTTGGAGAAGAGAGTAGAGTCATTCTCATTGAAATACAAAAGCAGACATTCTTTTCAAAGGCTTCAAACTAAGGGACAAAGCAAAATGTTATGATCATAGTAGAGTTAATCTTATATCAAGAGTTGGGATGGGATCTTTGCTTCCTTCGTATTCTTTGGGTCAAACAACACCAACAGTTTTATTCGTGGGGGAATCTGATTTTGTGTGCAAATACTAATGCAAACCTCAAGTCACAGAGAGCATCCGAAAAGCAAAATTGAAAAAATCTGGTATCTATTGTTTGGGCTCCTACTGTGACTGTTCAAAGCCATTGCAGGCTTGTAAGGGCAGTGGACAGAATGACTCCTTGGCTATTAAGCCTTTGAACCATGAAGCTCTAAGGATATGTTTTGTTTTTCATCACCTATTCTACTCAAAGTAAGTATTTACTATGGGGCTGGCTTGTGCTAGGCCCCAGGGGTGAGGCACAACCCCACCAGAAGATTTGCAGTGTAGTTAGGATTCCTTATTTCTGACCACTTTGTCTCCACCCGTCTTTTTTCAAATCATTCAACTCCCACACCAATCTGTCCTTTTTGCATTCTCTTTCATTCCCTTCCTTGCAGCCTTTTGCCTTTCATTGGAAGTTAGGATAAAAATCTGCTCTGAATACTGGGGAGGAGGTGGTGGATTTGCATCTCAAGAGTAGACTGAGAAACAATGATTTTATAACTTCAATGTGAGTTTGCAGCTGTTTGAGGTTTTTCAGCGTTGGATGGTTCTTTATGCATTGTCCTCATGTTATCTTCACTTAGAATGTAGCTATTTGCTTGAGAAAAAAAGAACAGGTGTATCTGTTTCTCTTCCTCTTTCTTAACAAGATTGCAGTAGGATTCTTTTTCTTGCCACAAAATGGTTAATTAAGTAGGTTTTGTGTAATATTGATAGCCATCCAAGGCTCTAAAGTTTATACTCACTTTTTTTTATATGTTAGAGTTCTATTCTCCCCAGTCCCTACAACATATCCATATATTGTATATTCGATCTACTACTCTTGCTTCCTCCAAATGTAAGGGAAATTAGAGGTGACCCCCTCCCAACACCTACAGAATCAGATTACTAGTAGGATAAGAACTTTGTATCACAAGTTCTCCAAACACCAATTTATATCACTAGGATGATGCCACCTGCTGTCCCTGCTCTTAGGGGAGGGGAGATTAGGGACCCCTGCTCTCCACAGATTTGGGCAAAAGGAGTAACCTTCTTTCATGGCAGTAGAAAGAGCACTGTGCCCTGGCTTCTTTGAGGAGAATGGGGTTCATGGAAGTGGTAGATAAAAAGGTATTTCCTTACTGTGCTTCTATTTTTGAAGTCCAATTGATGCTGGGAGACAGCCATACTGGATGTTGTACTCTTCAGTTGAAACAATGTTTGATTTTCCTGTGTAGGAATAAGATAACTTCCTTAATTTTGTAATTCTAAGAAGCAAAACCACTTACGATGCCTCAGCCAAACCCATTTTTCCTGTCAGTCTATTTCGATGGCAAGGAGGAGAATCCTTTGAAATCCCCAAGTAAACTACTGATGCTGACAGTCATGTAGCTTGGGAGTGGGAAGATTCTCATTTGTTAATGTTCTCCTTTTCAGCAGTAAAATAGCTGAGGGGGGAAGTGGCAGGGTGGGAGTACCTCTGGTTGTTTTATAGTTGCTGAAAGATGAGTCCCCAGATCTTGGGAGCTCTTGGAGGCTTCCATATAGCCATGGGATTCCTATCACCTGTAGACAGTGAGTTGTTTGATGTTTAACCCACATGGATTTTTATATATATATATATCTAAGTAATATACCTAAGTGTATATATATATATACCTAAGTGTGTGTGTATATATATATATATATATATACCTAAGTAAACTCACTGTAAAGATAATTGCTCTTTCATTCAGTTAAATTTTTTCTTCATCTGGGCACTAAAGGGATAGATAAAACAATGTTAACATTTTGGGAAATGCCTTCAACCTAGGTATCAATTTTGTTTAACTTCTTACAGGAAAGCTTGAGTAAAATAAATATTAATTGTCTTTTTGTATGTCACCCAAATGTTTTCCTTTTGTCTGATTTTGGGGAAAGTATTTTAAGTAGTGAGTGGTGGAAAAATTGGAGTTAAAAGAATAAACATTATGAAAGAATGCAAAGACAGCTATTTTACCTTATTTCATAATCACTTATCATCAGCTTTCCTGCTGTTCTGTTGTGCATACATTTACTAATAAAATATGCATATGTTTAGTTTAATATTAGTACAACCTTTGGGAGCTGCACATAAGGGACTTAGGTATTTGATAAATTGCAGTAATTCATGGAAACGGAAAGTTGGTCCTTTCTAATATTACACTTAAAATAAGTACACTATGCTTACTGCCATGTTATATGTGGTATATACATGCTATGCAGGACTGGCACAGTACACGGGATACGTGACCTCCAATCACAAGTTAATCAATCATATTAGTGGGTTACATTTGAAACTAAGTAAATGAATTCACAATAACTGTCCAGAGAGGGTGATTGAGTCTCATATTTTCTTTCCAGCAAAATGAGTTGAATGTCACACAGAGCCCTTTTCTCCCTTGTGTTAAGCTCTAGAAGTGTGTCTTTAGTCAGAGCACATTTGCTAATCACGCAGACTCTTCCCAGGGTGTGGATGGGAATGCTGATCTCGTGAGGTTATTTATGGAGCTATCTAGAATTATCCAGGACGAGTGTGGAAATCCATCTCCAGGTAAGTGGAATTGCTTGTGTGTCTTAAATAAGAAACCTCTCATCTTTAGCATAAAAGCCCTAAGTAATATGACAGAAAACATTTAACTGAATACCCTTGAGGTGATAAATCTGAATGAGATCTATGGAAAACAAACTCCTGTAGCCACAGATTTGTTCACTTCCTCAGGGAGAATGGAGCCAGAATAATCTAAGCTCATTTGCTTTCCAGAATAATTTACTATGTGTCATTATTATGAACTCTGCTCTTTTAAAAGTGCAACATGATGCTCAAATAAATGGCATATTATGCTACTAAGATATTAGTAGTTTTAGAAGAAAGCATGGAAAATATTAAAACCTTTTTCTTTTAAAGTAATGATTGGCTCAAGCAATAAAGTTTATTTGCTAAATGCTGATCTAAGTCTTGGCATGCTTTTACTTTAATAAGGAAGAGTTTTTACTGACATTTTGATGCACTAGGTATTTTTGACTTCTGTCCCCAGGATGATTTCTTCCTGAAAGTTCCTTGGCTTTTAACTATCTTTCCTAATGGCTGCATTTTTAGTTTACCGTTAGTAATAGGAAAATATTTCACTGCTAATTTTCAACACTTACTAGATAGAGAATTCAATAAAAAGAGAAAGTCAATATTACTGAATGACTACTTTATGCCAAGTTGCATGTGTTATTTCACTTAGTCACTATGTCAGTTCCATGAGGTTACATTAATATCTTCATTTGACAAGTGCAGAAACTAGGATGAAAAATGATTGCCTTCTGTGTGCTAGCTCACTCAACTGGTAAGTGACTGAGACAGAATTGGAAGACAAGTTGACCTGACGTTAAAGCCTGGATAATATAGCCAATAATGTATTCATTTGTCCTAAGGAGGCAAGTTCCTAAAGAAAAAACATCTTATTTCACATTACTGCCAACTTTCACATCATCTGGAAGACTTAGGATTTAAATATTTCAAGTACAAAGTGAACTTTTTATAATGTCTTAAGATTCATCTGTGCATTCATCTGCATTATACCAGACATTGTGCTAGGCAATAGGAATTTAGAAGGGAATAAGATTTGGCTTAGTATCAGAGAGTTAGTCAAGGGAAGGATAGTTTGTGTAGTAGGAGACAGAAACAGGGATTAAAATTTAGGAGTTCCAGGGGCCGATGCTGTGGCATAGTGGCTAAAGCCACTGCCTGCCGTGCTGGCATCCTATATGGGCGCCGGTTCAAGTCCCGGCTGCTCCACTTCTGGTCCAGTTCTCTGCTAAGGCCTGGGAAAGCAGTAGAAGATGGCCCAAGTCCTTGGGCCCCTGGACCTGTGTGGGAGACCTGGAAGAGGCTCCTGGCTCCTGGCTTCAGATGGGCTCAGCTCTGGTCATTGCAGCCATTTGAGGAGTGAACCAGTGGATGGAAGACCTCTCTCTTTCTCTCTGCCTCTGCCTCTCTGTAACTTCGCCTTTCAAATAAAATAAATAAACCTTTAAAAAAAAGAGTTTAGGAGTCCCAGATGACTTTGGGTAGGCTTCTGCCTGCCTGTCTGGGTCTGTTTCTCAATCTATCTCTGAAATGAAGATGTTAGACTGAATGATTTATGATCACACCCATAGCTCATAACAGTGGCCATAAATTATGAACTCCTTTGAAAATGAGAATCTTTGCTACAAACATTAACTATATGACCATGGGCCTATCTTATCTGTAAAATGAGAGGTTGAACTAAATTAGCTCTGGCACACAATAAAAGCTAAGATGATGAGTTTTGTTTCACAAATCAAGAAAACGTGTTTACAGTCACGTATGCTCTTGCTACAGGAAGTAGCTGGCTATTAGCAGTAACTGCCAAAAGTAGTTAGAGGAGCAGGCCCTTTGACGCAACAGGAAGCACAAAGGAACTGATACATGGGCTGAGTCCTGTGGTCCACCCAAATCAGGATCTTCCCAGGGCCCAGCAATGGTTGTGCCTAACAAATTATTCCTCAACATGCTTTGCGGATCCTAGATATTTTGCCTAGGAACACAAAAATGGACCATATAATAATAAAGATTGCTTAAAAGAGGGTACTTCAAAATGAATGAGGAGAATGGAATTAAAAGATTATTTTGGTGCAGAAATTTTTTGAAATCCATTTGTGAGTTTTTCATAATATGCATTTTCCATGAACTTTTTGGAGATGCCTCATGTTGTGACCTCATTTTCAAAAATTTTTTTTCTTTCTTTATTTGAAAGGCAGAGTGACAGGGAGAGAATGAGGGAGAAAGAGCTTCCCATCCCTGGTTCCTAAATGCCTGCAATAGCCAGGGCTGGACCAGGTAGAAGACGGGAGCCAGAAACTCCATATAGGTCTCCCCCTGTGAGTAGCAGAAACCCCCTAAGTACACGGGCCATCATCTGCTAGCTTCCCAGGCGCAAGAGTAGGGAGCTAGATTGAAGTGAAGGAGCTGGGACATGAACTAGCACTCCAGTATGGGATGTGGGCATGTAACTCACAGTACCACAATGCCCACTCCTAACAACTGCATTTGAGACATTACCTAAAATGGAGTCCATTCAAATTCGGTACTTGTAATTGAATTGAACTTTTTATTTGATCAAAAACAATACATGTCCACAATTTGACAAGTCAAAGAGGAGTATCCGGGTCTCTCAATAAAGACAAATAGCAGTTCCCTTCCTATCCCTCCTCACCTTGATTCCTGGAACCTCTGAATATGTAACTGCATGGTGAAAGGGACTTTGAAGATATGGTTAAGGTTAGAGACCTTAAAGAGATTTTCCTGTGTTATCTGGGTGGGCCCAATCTTGAGTTCTTTAAAGCAGAGAAATTCCTCTGGCTGCAAACAGAAGAGGAAGAGATTCAAAGCCCAAAAAAGACTCAAAAGGTTGTTGCTAGCTTGAGGATAGGGGCAGTGTAGAAAATCTTTGAGAAGGAACCAAGTACTGCCAATAACGGATGAGCCTGGTAGCGGATTCACCCCCAGGACCTTCACAGGGAAGAAGAGGCTGCTTAGACATGGTTTTGGTCTTAGGAGACTCAGAGCAAAGGATTCAGCTATGCTATGCTGGATTTCTGATCTACAGAAATGTGAGAAAATGGATTTGTGGTGTTTTAAACTATTTCTGGGACTGACGCTTTAATGCAGCTGGTTAAGTTGCTGTCAACAGTGCTGGTATCCTATATGGGCATCAGTTAAGGGTTAAGTTTAAAGTTTCTTCAAATAGAAAGCTTCCCTCATATACCCCAGTGTTTGTTAACAGACCTTAAGTGATAATTGGGAAGATGGCTCAGAGAGAGGCCCAAGGCTAAGTTCAGAATCAGAATAAAAATAATGATGCCTGAGGGGTAGTCCCAATGGAAGTTAATAAAACACGGCCAGTGATGTGACGTAGCAGGTAAAGCTACAGCCTTCATCCCATATGGGTGCTGGTTCGAGTCGCAGCTGCTCCACTTCCAATCCGGCTCTCTGTATGGCCTGGGAAAGCAGTGGAAGATGGCCCTGCACCAGTATGAAACACCTGGAAGAAGCTCCTGGCTCCTGGCTTCGGATCAGCCCAGCTCCTGCAGTTGCAGCCATTTGAGGAGTGAACCAGCAGATGTAAGACCTCTCTCTCTGTGTTTCTCCCTCTGTCTCTATAATTCTGACTTTCAAATTAAAAAAAAAAACCTATTTCTAACATTTTTACTCTTTCTTTTGGTATATAACTACTTCTGAATAAAACCCTACTACTTAATGCTATTTCTTATTTCGATTTAGAAATAATCTATTTCTAAATTTGTTGTGAAACATGAGGGATTAGCTTTTATACCAACACATGCACACACACTTCCACAAATATAAAACTTGTGGTTAAAATATTCAATATTTGCATTATACCATGTAAGTATTATTCACAGTTTATCCAAAGAGAGTACCACAAGGTATATTTTCCAATTTGATTTTTCCAAATTGTCTTTTTTTAATTTGTTTTTCTCGGTAACTGTCACGAGTTTAGCCCCAAACTTTCTGACAGAGCCATAAACACTAATCAGTATAGTCAAATATATTAAATAATATGTGAGTCAGTTTGCTCATCTTGGAGTTTGTTGCCATCCTGATTCATTCTGGATACTTGTCTTCTGTGTCGGCATCTGTTTCCTAGATCCAATGGCTTATGCTCTAATTTTGATGGATTATACCTTTTACTAACTTCCTTAGAAAGATTGCATGGGAGATGATTTTAATAAAAGCCTTTGTAGCCAGGGGTCAGCATTGTGGTGCAGTGGGTTAAACCACTAACTGTGAGCCTGCCATTTCATGTGAGCATCAGTTCGAATCCCAGTTACTCCATTTCTGATCCAGCGCTCTGGTAATGCACCTGGGAAAGCAGCAGAAGATGGCCCAAATGGATGAAGCGCCTGGCTCCTGGCTCCTGGATTCGGCTTGGCCCAGCCCTGGCCGTTGCAGCCATTTAGGGAATAAACCAGTGAATGGTCTGTCTCTCCCCCTTTCTCTCTGTAACTCTCTGCCTTTCAAATAAACAAATGAACCTTTCTAAATCCACTGTATCTGAATATGTCTTTAAATGTGGTTAAAGAGCAATCAGAATTCTGAAAGCATTATTCCAATGTGTTCTTGCTTCTAATGTAGCTTTGGAAAAGTCCGATTCCCTTAATTTTATTTTTAATACATAAAATCATATTTATGGAATGCCATGTGATCTTTCGATGCATGTAGCATTGCATAATGTTCAAATCGTGGTAGACCTTGATTTCCAATTTTTTATTTATGTAATTTCTTTCTCTTCAAGGACTTTTTTTGCTCTCTAGTATTTTAAAATTTAATAACAACAAAACACAGGATTGGAACTGTGGTGCAGCAGGTTAAAGCCCTGGCCTGCAGTGCTGGCATCCCATTTGGGTGCCGGTTCCAGTCCCAGTTCCTCCACTTCCCATCCAACTCCCTGCTAATGCATCTGGGAAGGAAGTATAAGATGGCCCAAGTGCTTGGGCCCCTGCACCCACGTGGGAGTCCCAGAAGAAGCTCCTGGCTCTTAGCTTCAGATCAGCTCAGCTCCAGCCATGATTGCCATTTAGGGGGTGAACCAGCAGGTAGAAGATCTCTTTCTCTCTCTCACTTTCTCTTGTTCAGTCTCCACCTCTCTCTTTAACTCTGTCTGTCAAATAAATAAAATAAATCTTTAATAAAAAAAAAGGGGGGGGGGCAGCACCATGGCGTAGTGGGTAAGGCTGCCGCCTGCAGTGCCGGCATCCCATATGGGCACCAGTTCGAGCACCGGTTGTTCCACTTCCGATCCAGCTCTCTGCTATGGCCTGGGAAAGCAGTAGAAGATGGACCAAGTCCTTGGGCCCCTGCACCCACGTGGGAGACCCGGAAGAAGCTCCTGGCTCCTGGTTCAGCTCAGCCCCAGCTGTAGCGGCCATCTAGGGAATGAACCAGCAGATGGAAGACCTCTCTCTCTCTCTCTCTCTCTCTCTCTCTCTCTCTCTCCCTCTTCTCTCTATGTGTAACTCTGACTTTCAAGTAAATAAATAAATCTTAAAAGAATTAAAAATTAGCAAAAATAAAGGCTGGTGCCACGGCTCACTAGGCTAATCCTCTGCCTGCGGCGCCGGCACACCGGGTTCTAGTCCTGGTCTGGGCGCCAGATTCTGTCCCGGTTGCTCCTCTTCCAGGCCAGCTCTCTGCTGTGGCCCGGGAATGCAGTGGAGGAAGACCCAAGTCCTTGGGCCTCTGCACCCACATGGGAGACCAGGAAGAAGCACCTGGCTCCTGGCTCCGGATCGGCACAGTGCCCAGGCCACAACGCGCCGACCATAGCGGCCACTTGGGGGGTGAACCAACGGAAAAAGGAAGACCTTTCTGTCTCTCTCACTGTCTAACTCTGCCTGTCAAAAAAAAAAAAAAGAAGAAAAGAAAAATAAAAAAAAAATAATGACAGACTTTATTGTGGATCCTCTGTAATTTACTGGACTTGGCTTTTGTGAGCCCTTTCAATATAAAAACCCATCAGTTAAATTTTGTTTTAATTTGACAGTCAGAAAGCAAGGACAGAGACAGAGAGAGACAGAGCTCCCATCCACTGGCTCATTCCCCAAACGCCCATAATGGCAAGGGGTAGGCCAAGCTGAAGCCAGGAGTTTGGAATTCAGTCCACCCTGTTTGCCCTTAGGGGCCCCACAGAGACTAAAACTTGAATTACAGAGACAGAAGTTTTATAAATCTGGAACAATCTAGCTTTGCTTCTCCATTCATTCATTCATTCGTTCAAGCAGGGGTGATATAACTGCATGACATGGGTACCACCCAATCAGATGGGAGACCAGCTGTAATTTCTTGGTAGGTATGTAGCAGTCCTGGATTGAACAGATAGGTGGTGAGTGCCCACCATGTGCCACCATTGTGCTGGGCACTGTTTGGTGCTGGGCAAATTTGTTTCTGTTTTTAAGCTTCAGTTTTCTCACCTGTAGAAAAATTAGGAGTAAGTGATCTATACAGGACCCTTCTAGTCAAATATTCACAATCGATAGGATGGGAAGTTTTGATTGTTTTTAGGAAAATAGAAGCAGGTATAGAAAAACACCAGCTGCTCCACCCTTGTGGATTTCAAAAGGTGGGGGGAAACACCAACAAAATGATTCTTTGAGGTATTATTGCTTGACTTGAGAATTGGACTAAGAATGAATTCTAAATGTGTTAGTTCCGTGATGTTTCCAAAGGCATCAGAGGGGAGACAAATAGATAGTTCCTTTTACATTATTTTTTATTAGAGAGGCAGAGTTAGAGAGAGAGAGAGAGACAGGTCTTCCATCTGCTCGTTCACTCCCCAAATGACCACAACGGCCGGAGCTGTGCCGATCCGAAGCCAGGAGCCAGGAGCCTCCTTCAGGTCTCCCACATGGGTGCAGGGGCCCAAGGACTTGGGCCATCCTCCACTGATTTCCCAGGCCATAGCAGAGAGCTGAATGATAGTGGAACAGCCGGTACTCAAACCGGTGCCCATATGGGATGCTGGCACCGCAGGCAAGCGGCTTTGCCCGCTATGCCATAGCACCAGCCCCCTTTTTACATTCTTGACATTGAAGCTGCATCCTACCAGCCTCCACCAAGGTGGACACTGTCCCCTTCTTTCTCCAGCTGCTGCCACCAAATTGCTGGCAGATGTCAGCAATTTGAAATCCGTGCGTAAGGTTATTTTTTCTTTTTCATTTTTGAACTTTCTGAACCCTCCATATGCATGGATTTCAAAAACTTTTACACCAGAATAAACTTACCTTTTAATTTCATTGTACACAAACTTTTTGAAGTAGCCTTGTGCAGAAACCAGGAGTTTCATCCAGGTCTCCCACATGGGTGACAGGGGCCAAACACTTGAGCCATCCTCTACTGCTTTCCCAGGTCATTAGCAGGGAGCTGGATCGGAAGTGGAACAGCTGGAACACGAACTGGCACCCACATGTGGTGCTGGTGTCTCGGGCGGTTCCTTTACCCACTATACTGTTCCAGAAATCTGAAGTGGGAAAACTCCCTTTGTTCAAACAGGCACCAGAGCCAGTGGAGGATCAAGCAATTTATTACACCGGTGGGCTCAGCTGGAATCATTTCCTGAGCAAAAGTTTCTTACACTATGTGTAGGTTCATCAGCATCATATCTTAGCTGTTACAGCACTGGTGAGTTTAAATTGTGGCATGCGTGACTTAGGACCACACTTCCAGCGGTCGGTGGGCCTGGTATGTTTGTAAAGGAGATACTGGGGCAGATTTATTAGGACAGATTTATGACTGGAGTCTACAGAAGCAGAACTTAGGACACCTTCCCTCCCTGGACAAGATCACAGCGGGCAGCTGCTTCACTAGTTCATTGCGAGCAGCCACTTTTCAAGGTCTGTATTGGGAGGGGGGGGTCCGCTTTTCTTTCTTTGTCTCTGGTTGCAGCCGTATTTCCTGTACAATAGCACAATGCCATCCCAGATCACACTTAAAAATGAACAAACAGTGGTTAATATTACCAAACAGCTAGTCAGAATTCACATTTCCTCAGTTGTCTTACAAATCTTTTTGCCTATAATTTGCTCCAGGAGGATCCATCTGATGTTCTAATACTGATGCAGGAGGATGTGGGAACAAATGATCGTTTGCCCTCTAAAACCTTCCGACATTGGCGTCTACTAACAACACTGGCCCTGCCATCACAAAGTAGCTCTTTCCCCCTTTCCACAGTGCTATGACTATACACTTGGTTAGCATCTCCCTGGACTTCAAAATTCTCCATAAGCACAGTAAAACATCTGTGAAAGACATGAAAAGTTCAGTCTTGAAGTTTAAAAGTCCTGCTACAACCGAGACATAGTGTTCTCTAAGAAACTAATCACAGGGGCCGGCGCTATGGTGCAGTAGATTAATCCTCCAGCTGCAGTGCCAGCATCCCATATGGGCACCGGTTCAAGTCCCGGCTGCTCCTCTTCTGATCCAGCTCTCTGCTATGGCCTGGGATAGCAGTAGAAGATGGCCCAAGTGCTTGAGCCCCTGCATCCACATGGGAGATCCGGAAGAAGCTCCTGGCTCCTGGCTTCAGATTGGCGCAGCTCCAGCTGTTGCAGCCATCTGGGGAGTGAACCAGTGGATGGAAGACCTCTCTCTCTCTCTCTCTCTCTCTCTCTCTCTCTCTCTCTCTGCCTCTCTGTAACTCTGCCTTTCAAATAAATAAAAAATAAATCTTAGGGGCCAGCACTGTGGCATAGCAGGTAAAGCTGCTGCTGCAGTGCCAGCATCCCATATGGGTTCCAGTTGGAGTCCCAGCTGCTCCGCTTCCAATCCAGCTCTCTGCTATGGCCTGGAAAAGCAATAGAAGATGGCCCAAGTTGTTGAATCCCTGCACCCATGTGGGAGACCTGGAAGAAGCTCCTGGCTTGGGATCGGCGCAGCTCCAGCCATTGTAGCCATTTGGGGAGTGAACCAGCAGATGGACAACCTTTCTGTCTCTCCGTCAGTAACTCTGCCTCTCAAATAAATAAAATCTTTTTTTAAAGATTTATTTATTTTAATTGAAAGTCAAAGTTACACAGAGAGAGGAAAGGCAGAGAGAGAGAGAGAGAGAGAGAGATCTACCATCCGCTGGTTCACTCCCCAATTGGCCACACAACAGCTGGAGCTGCGCCAATCCCAAGCCAGGATCCAGGAGCTTCCTCCAGGTCTTCCACGTGGGTGCAGGGGCCCAAGGACTTGGGCCATCTTCCACTGCTTTCCAGACCACAGCAGAGAGCTGGACAGGAAGTGGAGCAGCCAGGTCTCAAACCAGCGCCCATATGGGATGCCGGCACTTCAGGCCAGGGCATTAACCCGCTGCACCATAGCACCAGCCCCAATAAATAAAATCTTAAAAAAAAAAGAAAAGAATTGCACAGACACATGTGTGCCAGCTTCTAATATATCTCAGGAATGATTTTACAAATGTCAGTACAGCGCATATCTGTTGTGTCATTTTCTCCCACAGGATAAGGGCTGATAGAAGCATGTTGAAAATAGGATATTAAAAAAACAGCATGGATTAATTCAGACCAAAATGATCTTCCCCAGCCATTTGATGTTTTTAAAAGCACTGACATTTTGATAACAAGATGAAATCACAGGCCTATGAACCTGAACGTCAGGTTGAGAAAAACTATGTGTGGTTAAGTGTGTGCTGCTTCAATCTGTTGAGTTTACACTTGATATGCAGGTTTCGATCAGTTGCTGCCCTGAATAGTTTTAGGAAATAGTAACACCAACTATATGGCTGTCATCAGCAAGATATGTGAATCTAGATGCATCGGGAAAAGTTGATTAAATTGAAGAGCGGAGCCTGGGAGCATCACTTCTGCTGTCGAGGTCTGCTGAATCCCACTTCACTTTTCATTCATTCACTCGAGACGCCTCGCTTAAGTCTAGATAACGATGCATTAAAAAAAAGCAGGGTGTGCTTTCTGTTCTCTTTTTACTTAAAGTACAGGGCAGGGATAGCAAAATGTTGTGGGCTGGGTCTGCCTAGAGTATGGTTTCGAGAAGAATTTTGAGATTGGGTTGAGTGGAATGAAAGCAAAGATGTATCAGTGATGCCTCACTTTAGGTACTAAGGGGAAGGAATGATTTGAAGCATTTGTGCCATATACTTGCTATCCTAGGCTAAGGACTGAGGGGAGATATTCATGTATTTAAATTGTGATTAAGCTACAAGGCAAAATGTAAGACAGAGCTGTCAAAGGCGACCCAAGTAAAGTGCTGTGGCCAGGCAATGGAAAGAATGATGGGAGTGTAGCAGCCAGGGGGAGACTCAGAAAAATGTCTTGAAGGAGGGTTGGGTGATCTGCACCTTGTAGTAGGAGAAGAATCTGAATAGATTAACAAAGGGAGGGCATTCCTCTCCTAGGAGGGAGTTTGAGTAAAGGCACAGGTAGTGGTGGCAGGAGGGAGGAATTGTGAGAGGAAGATGATGGGCCAGGCCAGAGTCAGGAGATGGGAAGCCAGTCTTGGTCTTCCACAGGAGTGGCAGGGATGCAAGTGCTGGAGCCTTCCCCTGCTGCCTCCCAGGGATTGCATGAACAGGAAGATGGAACTGGAAGCAGATCTGAAACACGGATCTAAGGCACTCTTAATATGGGATGCAGGTGTCCCAAACAGTATCTTTTTTTTTTTTTTTTTGACAGGCAGAGTGGACAGTGAGAGAGAGACAGAGAGAAAGGTCTTCCTTTGCCGTTGGTTCACCCTCCAATGGACCCCGCGGCCGGCGCACCGCGCTGATCCAATGGCAGGAGCAAGATACTTATCCTGGTCTCCCATGGGGTGCAGGGCCCAAGCACTTGGGCCATCCTCCACTGCACTCCCGGGCCACAGCAGAGAGCTGGCCTGGAAGAGGGGCAACCGGGACAGGATCCGGCGCCCCGACCGGGACTAGAACCCGGTGTGCCAATGCCGCAGGCAGAGGATTAGCCTAGTGAGCCGCGGCGCTGGCCCCAAACAGTATCTTAACCATTGCACCAAACATCCACCCCAATTTCAAAATGTCTGCACCAAAATGAACTTGTGTTTTAATTCCATTTTCCAGGAACTTTTTGTAGTTTGGAGCTGGACTCACCAGGACTCAATCAATGGGAGGGAAATGTTCAAAATAACACAGAGAAGCACAGGTTTGGGTGGAGAGTAAATATGATTCTCATTTTGGACATGTTGACTATGCAGTGCTGGAGGGAACCATTAGCTCATGATTTCCATCAGGGTCAGGGGCACTCAGGGATAGCAATGAGAGGAGAGCAGCTTCAAGAGGTAGCGTCGGGGCCAGCGCTGTGGCATAGTGTGTAAAGCTGCCGCCTGAAGTGCCGGCATCCCATATGGGTGCTGGACCAAGTCCCGGCTGCTCCACTTCTGATCCAGCTCTCTGCTATGGCCTGGGAAAGCAGTGGAGGATGGCCCAAGTCCTTGGGCCTCTGCACCCGCGTGGGAGACCTGGAAGAAGCCCCTGGCTCCTGGCTTCGGATCAGCACAGCTCCAGCCATTGTGGCCATCTGGGGAGTGAACCTGCGGATGGAAGACCTCTCTCTCTGTCTCTCTCTCTCTCTGTCTCTCTCTCTGCCTCTCCTTCTCTCTCTGTGTAACCCTTACTTTCAAATAAACAAATCTTTAAAAAAAAAAGAGGTACGGTCGTGGGAGCCAGAAACCAGGTAAAGATCAATGACATCACTCCCAGCACAGGGTGAGGAACCCCCAAATCTTGAGCTTGCTAAGGAAGGCAGTTATGAGATGGTAGGCTGCATGTTAACAAAGCCCTTGCAGCTCAAGGGTAACACACTGCTGCCACCTGGAGGCCATATGTAGAAATTGCAATGGCAGCTTCGTAGGGTCACTTAGTGAGAGGAGACATTATTTTTACAAAGAGCAGGAAGGCACTTCTCAAAAGCCTTTCATAGTTCTTCTTTGACCTCTTTTCAGCCTGCTTCTCGTTCTCCGTGGCCGGTGAAGGAAACCATGGGGGGGGGGGAGAATGTGTTTTATAGCATCTTTCTAGAAGAAGCCAGTGATTGAATGCAGAAAGCTTCCAGCCAGATCACTGCTGCAGGTGTGTCACGTAGTTACCGACCAAAGTTCTGGCTGGGACCACAACCCCTGCTGTATCCACCAAATCCCTCATTTTGACTGAGTCACCGCCTGGCTGCGACCTTTGGTACCAGAATACTGCCTTTTTTTTTTTTTAACCTCCAGCGGCACTATTTGTTCATTTATGTTTCCTTTTGATAATATCCTCTTCTGAAGTGGAAGTGGATCAACAGTTGTAACAAACATTTATTGAGTGGCTTGGCTACATCAAGGAGCAAAAACAAATGGGGCCCCTCGAAAAGCTGTCTGTCAGTGTTAAGTGTAGAGGCAGAAAGTAGTGATTTTCAATGTGATCCTCGCTATGAAGGGAAGGCCAATGAGGTGGTGAGACGTGATCACAGCGGGACCTGACTTAGTCTTGGAGGGAAGCAGAAACTTCTGGGGATGTGATATTTAAGTTGAAATATGAAGAGTCCATCAGAAGTTAACTCTTCCGAAAAGTAGGAAACCCACAAGGCTAGCAAAGGGGCCACCTTCCTGCTTCCGCTGTCTTCTAAAATGACAGTGCAACAAGGAAATTCAATTGCTTTATACAGGTCCGGCCCTGTATAAAGTATATTGCTGTGTACTCCTGAGTTGGCATGGCAACCAAAGTGAAAAATTCATATCTAAAATTAAAACAAGGGGCCGGCACTGTGGCATAGCAGGTAAAACCGCCATCTGCGTGCTGGCATCCCATATGGGTGCCGGTTTGAGTCCCGCTGCTGCACTTCAGACCCAGCTCTCTGCTATGGCCTGGGAAAGCAGTAGAAGATGGTCCAAGTCCTTGGGCTCCTGCACCCACGTGGGAGACCTGGAAGAGGCTGCTGGCTGCTGGCTTTGGATAAGCCCGGCTCTGGCCATAGGTGCCATCTGGGGAGTGACTTAGCAGGTGGAAGAACTGTCTCTCTGCCTCTGCCTCTCTGTAACTATGCCTTTCAAATAAATAAATAAAATAAATCTTTTGTAAAAATTAAATTAAATTAAAAGGATAATTACTGCAGTGGGCATTTGGTTGAGTGGTTAAGACACCAGTTGTAATGCCTGAATCCCATCTTGGAATACTTGACTTTGAGTTCTGGCTCCACTTCCAATCCAACTTCCTGTTAATGAGTACCCTTGGAGACAGCACGTGACAGTTCAAGATACTGGGTCCCTGCCACCCATGTAGGAGACCCAGATGGAGTTCCTATCTCCTGACTTCAGCTTAGCCCAGCCCCAGCTGTTGTGGGCATCTGGGGAGTGAACCAGTGGATGGGAACTCTGTCTCTGTGCCTCTCAAATAAAAATAAATAATGATTACAACAACAATCTGGCTCTGGAACAAACAATCTTACTGTCGCTTCTCTCCACCCTACCCCCACCCTAACCACCTGCTGCCAATTACGCTGCCATGTTTGGAAAGGAATAGGTATAACTCGATTAAAAATACCAGTGTTCTTGATGTTTTAGGATTTTTTTTCATTTTCTTCAGAATTGAAACATTTTTCAAAATCGCCATAGGCACCCATTCGAACAACTTGATCATAATGTCTTAAATCTTTTAACCCGTCAGACTTGAACCAAACCAAGAGAACAAAATGTGCCTGAGCTTCAGCTTCTCCGCTGGTAACATTAAGAATAATAATAGGAGAAAATAATAATAATTAAGAAAATAATAGGAGGCTAGCTGCCTCCTAGGGGTCTTCTGAAGCATGTAATAGATGGTAGCATTGTTATTTCAGAGCTGGCCTGCTCACAGAACAAGTCGGGAGAAAAATACTTTCAGACTGCTAGGATGTTGAAATTGCTTCAACAGCGTGTTATGTAAGAGGCTGGCTCCCCCCGCTACACAAGGGCCAACCTGGACACTGCAAATGGCAAGTGCAACAGATGATCAAGCCTTGTGTATCCTATACACGTCACTTGGTTTACAGCAGTACGCAGAGAGAAGCCGACTCTCTAGCTCATATTGATGTGGGTTCTCTCCTCCCGCCTGCCTACCAAGTAAGCAGCTAGTTTCTGCCTAAATGCTTCCAGCAAGAGGGAAGTCCCTACTCTTGGAGAAAGACCCTTGCATTCATTGGCAGCCACATCTCCTGTCGTAGATCAGTATTCACACTCTAGTCAAAGCTCACGTTGCTCATATGTCTGCTCATTAATCTTCCTCCTGCCATGGAGGAGGGGACAGAACAGAGTCGTCTCTCACAGTTGTCGCCAGTGGAGTAAGGACTGCCGATGACACTGTCGTGTCGCTGTACTATGTGCTGGCCTTCGTAACGGTGCTGGGGTCATCTATGAGAATGCCCTTGTCCTTGGGAAATACGCACTGAAGTATTAAGGAGTGATGTATGATGTATGCAGCCTGCCCGTGACCACTCAGAAAAGGACATTAATATGTAAGGAGAGAGAGAATGCAAAAATATTTAATGGATGAGATCTGGATAAATAGTACATGGGAATTCTTTGTTCTAGCAACTCTTCTGCAATTCTGAAATTATTTCAAGACAAAAAAATTTAATTAAAAGGGGGTAGTATAGCAGGTTAAGCCACTGCTTGCAGTGCCAGCATCCCATATGGGCACTGATTCGTGTCCCGGCTGCTCCACTTCCGATCCAGCTCTCAGCTATGGCCTGGGAAAGGCAGCGGAGGATGGTCCAAGTGTTGGGCTCTTGCCACCCATGTTGGAGACCCAGATAAAACTCCCATCTCCTGGCTTCAGCCTAGCTTGGCCCTAGCTATTGTGGCCTTTTAGGGAGTGAACCAGAGGATGGAAGATCTTTCCCTGTCTCTCTCTCTCTCTCTCTGTAGCTCTGCCTTTCAAATAAATAAAATCTTTGTTAAAAGATCATAAAAATCTGTTCTCTTCCATATGACAGCTCTTCAAAGGTCTGAGAAGGGTTACCAAATTTATTTTTTTCAAAAATTTATTTATTTGAAAGTCAGAGTTACACAGAGAGAGAGGAGAGACACAGAGAGAGAGGTCTTCCATCCGCTGGTTCACTCCCCAATTGGCAGCAATGGCTGGAGCTGCACTGATCTGAAGCCAGGAGCCAGGAACTTTTTCTGGGTCTCCCACGTGGGTGCAGGGGCCCAAGGACTTGGTCCATCTTCTACTGCTTTCCCAGGCCATAGCAGAGAGCTGGATCGGGAAGTGAAGCAGCAGGGATTTGAACTGGCGCCCATATGGGATGTCAGCACTGCAGGCCAGGACATTAACCCGTTGTACACAGCACCAGTCCCTACCAAATTTATTTTCTACTACTTTCTCTCATGGTTACTTGTTCACACCTCACTTTTGTTCATTCAGCCTTTGACAAATCTTGATTGGCTTTGTGCCAGGCTCAGAGCTGGGCATTATGGCTGCAGCAGAGACGTAAACTGACTCAGCTTGCTCTCATGGAGGCAATCAAAGTATTCTTTTTTTATTTTTATTTATTTATTTATTTATTTTTTGGACAGGCAGAGTGGACAGTGAGAGAGAGACAGAAAGAAAGGTCTTCCTTTGCCGTTGGTTCACCCTCCAATGGCCGCCACGGCTGGCGTGCTGCGGCCGGCGCACGGCACTGATCCGATGGCAGGAGCCAGGTACTTATCCTGGTCTCCCATGGGGTGCAGGGGCCCAAGTACTTGGGCCATCCTCCACTGCACTCCCTGGCCACAGCAGAGAGGTGGCCTGGAAGAGGGGCAACCGGGACAGAATCCGGCGCCCCGACTGGGACTAGAACCCAGGGTGCCGGTGCTGCAAGGCGGAGGATTAGCCTAGTGAGCTGCGGCGCCGGCAAAGTATTCTTTTATTCTTTCTAACTGTAATAGGGCTATGAAGGAAGCATCAAGGTGAGGAGAGGCAATATGAGAGTCTTCTAGAAGGTTCTGAATATGACAAATGACCCCAGCATCTAAGGTTGTAGGAATGAAAAGGGCAGCCAGCCGCAGAGATTCGCACTCCTTTATGAGAAGCATGTTGGCTGGAGGGGAAGGATTTGTGAACCCAGGTGAGCAGCTTTGGACAAGCATCTGACAAGTCGTTCCATCTTCTCCCTTGAGTGTCACAGAGAGTCGATATGAGATCTCCTGGATCTGAATGACAACTGCTGTGTCTGAGCAATGAAATGGTGAATGAGGACAGAATAGCCTTGGTGCCTTAGAGCAGGTCAGGACCAATCTAGAGTAAGAGTCTAGCTGATTCTCAGGTTGTTGGGGACTGTGTCGGGCCCTGGAGCCCAAGCTCCTCTCGTGCCCCTGCCCTTATCCCCCACCAGTCACGGCTCTGTCTGATGGCACAGCTAAGGGAGTATGCCTGGCTACACAATTTCAACCTTGGGTTTGTGTTGGCCCCAGAAGAGTCCTGGGAACCGAAAACTCCATGGGAATCATGCCAGTTTCTGTAGTAGGGTTTGACTTACAGCCTAGATGATAAAACTTGAGCTTTACACCATCAGCATGTATTTTTCCCCCAGAAAAATAGCCATTAAACGTGGGGGTGGATTTGAAGATCAAGCTGAGGATGTGCGTGTGAAGCCTGGTGCCTAGAATGGAATGAGCCTTCAATGAAAGGCAACTGTTGTGCTTGTCATTTTTAATAGCAAGTGAGCTGGATGAGGAAGAATGTAGTGGCATGAGGACCTGGATAGGTAATACCCCCCACAGCACCATAAAGGAACAGAAGACAAAGCTCCAAGTGGAAGGGTGCAAGAACTTATTTTTACCTGTCTCATAGTTTTCACTTATCACGATCACCTGGTAAGCTAAATAGTCAGTACTGAAAACTTAGTCCAGATATCATTCATTCATTCGTTCATTCAATGAATATTGAGAGCTCGCTATGTGCCAGACATACAGGAATACACAAGTAAATAAAGCAAGCAGATACATAACCTCATAGTTCTGTCTATCGTGAGCGTTTTCGTACTATTCCCATATTTATGATGTCATCTGGGCCTTACGAGAACCCAGTGAGAGAAGTACTAGTGTTATCATCTCCATTTGCTAGGTGCATTGTGCTCAGAAATGCACTCGGTTGCCAGCGCTGCGGTGAAGCAGGTAAAGCCGCCGTCTGCAGCACAGGCATCCCATACGGGTGCCGGTTCGAGACCTGGCTGCTCCACTTCCGATCCAGCTCTCCGCTATGGCCTGGGAAAGCAGTAGAAGATGGCCCAAGTCCTTGGGCCCCTGCACCTGCGTGGGAGACCCGGAAGAAGCTCCTGGCTCCTGGCTTTGGATCAGCCCAGCTCCGGCCATTGCTGCCATTTGGGGGAGTGAACCAGGGGATGGAAAATCTCTCTCCCTCTCTGCCTGTGCCTCTCTGTAACTCTGCCTTTCAAATAAATAAACACATCTTAAAAAAAAAAGTCATTCGGTGGCTCCAGCATGGTGGAGGTGGCCTTTGAGCTCAGGTCTCCATGCTGTAAATCAGTGTCCTGCCTGTGACGCATACATACCCCAGGTGACCACTCTAGTGGTCTCCGTCTGGTCTTGGCAGCAGCAGTCCTGTCCGTGAGTCCAGCAAGGAGTGTTTCCCGGTGCCCAGCACCATGATTACACAGTGCACAGCTCCTGAAGGGCCACGTGGGGCCTCAGCCATCTCGGGGAATGCAGACCAGGAGAGAGCTGGGCGCCGTTGTGTAAGGGGTTACAGCTGTGCCGAGGTTTGCTTGCATTGTTAGCTGGGTTCTCTGTTGGCGCTGCTCTGGGGCAGGGGGTGAGGGAGACTCTCTTGTTTTAAGAGGTCTGGGGCAGAACTGTAGGACCTGGCGAAATAACAGGGGAGTGTCACACCCCCCATCAGGAGTGTGACGATGGGCTCCCTCAGACTGGGTGGCATGGACGCTCCTGTTCCTCTGAGCTGGAGACCCTGCGTTTGGCTAGACTCTGCAAACTTGCCAGATCAGTGTAACTTAAACAACTTCTAGGAACACCTTTTTAACCAGGGTACAGAGTGCATGAGATTTAGGTTTGTTCAGAAATGGTGTACTTGCGCTGTACAAACTTGGCCAATGTACAAAGCACTCAGGATTTTGGAACTGTTTCCTCTGTATTAAGTGATGTAAATAGATTAATAACACAATGTTTCTTTAGAAAATCACTTGAATTTCCCATTTATGAATAGTTATGTTTAACTCTAAGAGGACATGGTACAGAGGAAAGTGCAGACTCTGGAGTTAGATGGACCTGTTTTCAAAACCTGACTCCACCTCTCACAAGCTGTGTGACTTGAGGCTTCTTACTTCACCTCTCTGAGTGTGTTTCTGTTAAACATACCACTCCTCAAGATGAGTATGAGGAACAAGGGAGTTGGCCCATATAAAACACGTGACACAATCCCTGCTGTTGGAACATTCAGTAATTATTTTTCCTTTCAACCTCCTTCGGGCTAACTGAAGGAGCAGAACTAATTAAAACCAATGAAGCATCAGAAATGTATGTATTTTAAAATTTGCTTTTAATATTTCCATGGAGCTGCAATAAATGGCGAATAGGACATGAACAGGCATGCAAACAGGGACTGGCAATCAATGTAGTGCAGTTTACAAGGAGCTCCAGGAAGAAATAATAGCAGATGCCAGTTACAGAGCATATGTATGTCCAAAAATATTCTTAAGGGACAAGGGTAATCTCTTTTAATCCTCACAACAGCATTTGAGCTAGATGCCATTATAGTCTTCACTTACAGGTGTGGAAAGTAAGGCTCAGAAAAAATATGGGATGAGACACGAAGCGGTAGCGGTAGAAGTTGAACCTCGCTGGTCTGGCCGAGAGCCTGAAACTTGATCACTGCTACCTTCAGTGCTTTGCTCAGGAATGAAGTCATCTCTTTGCAAAGTCCAGTCTCCCTTGCCCTCTACACAATTCCCTTTCAACCTCGGCGCCTTCTTTCAATCCTAGGAACACTTAACTTAGCAACTCTTTTCTTTAAATATGTTGAATAAATGGCCTGGCTCAGTCCAGTCCTTCAACACTTCAGTGTAGTCCATATAAACTCGGGTAAATGACTTTAATTTTGTTGATTTATTGACAATAGAACAGATATATCCAGAAATGTGCACAAGATATAAATGTACATTTTAACAAATAGTTAGAAAACAAATGGACATTAACTACCAAACAAGGTCAGAAATAAACAGTTGGGGGTGTCTCAGGCCCTCTGTGGCTCTCTTTTTAATCAAAGTTTCTTCCTTGCCCCTGGGGTACCACTATCCTAACTTTTATGGCAATGGTTCTCTGCTGTCTTTTAGTTTCACCTCTCTGCATGCCTATCTGAACAATGTGCAGTAGTTCCCTCTGCGCTTTCATTTTCTGTGGTTCTGGCTACCCATGGTCAACTGCAATCTAAAAAAAATTCATACCGTTTGTAAGTTCTTAAAAAGAAGGCTACATTTTACTTTTTAAAGATTATTTATTTGTGTTTACTTGAAATGCAGAGCAACAAAGAGAGACAGAGGCAAACAGACAGAGAGATCTTCCATCCACTGGTTCATCCCACAAATGGTTGCAGCATCCAGAACAGGGCCAGGCTGAAGACAGGAACCAGGAACTCCATCCAGATCTCCCACATAGGTGGCAGGGACCCAAGTGCTTGGTCCACCCTCTGCTGTCTTCCCAGGGACATTAGCAGGGAGCTGGAATCTGAAGGAGAGCCGGGGACTGAACCTAGACACTCTGATATGGGATGTGGGTATCTCAAGAGGTGTCTTAACTGCTGTACCGAATGCCTGCCCCCATAAATTTTAAATTGGATTCTGTTCTAGGTAGTCTGATGAAATTTCATTCTTTGTCCCTCCTAGCATATAAATCATCCCTTTGACCAGCATATAGTATAATAAAGTGTTGAGAGAGAGACAGAGAGATTCACACAAATCTTATTACAGTATATTGTAATTCTTCTATTTTATTATTAGTTATTGTTAATCTCTTACTCTGCCTAATTGATAAATGTAACTTTATCATAGGTATGTCCATGCAGGACAAAGGAGTACGTGTAGGGTTCAGTCCTATCTGTGGTTTCAGGCACCCATGGGGGTCTTGGAACATATTCCTTGTGGATCAAGGTGGGGACTACTGTGATTTACTGTCACTTGTGTTTAAAGTTTATATAAATGGATCCATACCATCAATAATTTTAAAAACAGCTTTGTGAAATGATGCTTATTCATAAAATTCATCCTTCTTAAGGTGTATAATTCATTGGCCCTTAAATATATTAATAGTTGTTTGAGCATCATCACAATCAACTTGAGAACACTTTTCATCACCTCGAGAAGAAATCCCTGTGCTCATTAGCAGTCACCCCCTTTTTCCTTTCTCCCCACCACCCCCTCAGCCCCTGGCCACCACTAATCTAATTTCTGTCTGGATTTTCCTCTTCTGAACATTTCCTATAAACTGAAATTATACAATATGTGGCCTGTTGTGTCTGGCTTCCTTCACTCAGCATAGTGTTTTCAAGGTTTATCCATGGCGTAATATGAAATCAATACTTTTTTTTTCAAAGAAGATTTTTTACTTATTTAAAAGGTAGAGTTACAAAGAGAGAGGAGAGACAAAGAGAGAGAGAGAGAATTCTTCCATGTGCTGGTTCACTCCTGAAACGGCCACAGCGACCAGGGCTGGGCCAGGCTGAAGCCAAGAGCCAGGAGCTTCATCAGGGTCTCCCACGTCGGTGGAGAGGCCCAAGCATTGGGGGCATCTTCCATTGCTGAAATCAATACTTCTTTCCTTTCACGCACTCATCCGTGGATGGATATGCGGGTTGTGTCCACTTTTTGACTATTAGTAATCATGCTGTGATTTCTGCTGATTGTTAACCTAGGAGTGGAATTGCTGCTTCATATGGAAATTCTATATTTGACCTTTTGAGAAAATTCCAGACTATTTTCCAAAAGTGGCACAATTTTACATTCCCATCAGCAATGTTTGTGGACTCCAATTTCTCCCTGTCCTTGTCAAGACCTGTTATTTTCTGTGTTTTTAAATTATAGCCATCCTAGTAGGTATAAAGTAGTATCTCACTGTGGCTTTAATTTTCCTATGATAAAGTTACCCTGATGGCTAATGATGTTGAACATCTTATCATGTGTTTATTGGCCATTTATGTATCTTTCCTAGACAAATGCCTTTTTAGGTCCTTTGCCTATTTTTAAATTTGTCTTTTTATTTTTTTAATTGATTTGGGAGTTGGAGGAAGGGAGGGAAGGTGGGAGGGAGGGAGGAAGAGAAAGAGAGAGAGAATCTTCCATCTGCTACTTCACTCCCCAAATGGTTGAAACAGCCAAGACTGGGCCAGGCTGAAGCCAGGAGCCAGGACTCCTGCTTCTGGGTCTCCCATGTGGGTGCAGGGTCCAGGGACTTGGGCCATCTTCCACTGCTTTCCCAGGGAGCTGGGTCAGAAGTAGATCAGCTGGGACTCAAACCTGAGACCATATGGGATGCCAGTGTCACAGGCTGCAGGCCCCTGTGTTTTAAACTTTTTTTTTGACAGGCAGAGTTAGACAGTGAGAGAGAGAGACAGAGAGAAAGGTCTTCCTTCCGTTGGTTCACCCCCCCAAAATGGCCGCTACGGCCGGAACTACGCGGATCCGAAGCCAGGAGCCAGGTGCTTCTGGTCTCCCATGAGGGTGCAGGGCTCAAGCACTTGGGCCATCCTCCACTGCACTCCCTGGCCACAGCAGAGAGCTGGACTGGAAGAGGAGCAACTGGGAGTAGACCTGGCACCCATATGGGATGCTGGTGCCACAGGTGGAGGATTAACCAAGTGAGCCACGGCGCCGCCCCTTAAACTTTTTTTATAATTGATTTTTGTATATTAATCCTGCATCTTATAATCTTGTTGAATCCATTTATTAATTCTAATCATTTCTTTAGTGGTCTCCTTGGGATTTTCTAGATACAAAATAATTTCATCTGCAAATAGTGATAGTTGTACTTCTTCTTGTCAATCTTGATGCCTTTTATTTATTTTTCTTGCCGAATTTCCCTGGCTAGAAACTCCAGTACAATGTTGAATAGAAATGGCAGGAGGGGCAGGTGCTGTGGCGTAGCAGGTAAAGCTGCCACCTGCAGTGCTGGTATCCCATACGGGCGCCAGTTCCTCTTCCAATCCAGCTCTCTGCTATGGCCTGGGAAAGCAGTACAGGATGGCCCAATTCCTTGGGCCGCTGCACCCATGTGGGAGACCCGGAAGAAGCTCCTGGCTCCTGACTTTGGATTGGCGCAGCTCTGGCCGTTGCAGCCAATTTGGGAGTGAACCAGCAGATGGAAGACCTCTCTCTCTCTCTCTCTCTCTCTCTCTCTGCCTTTCCTTCTATGTCTGTGTAACTCTGACTTTCAAATAAATAAATAAATCCTTAAAAAAAAGTCACAAGAGAGGACATTTTAAATTTATTTTCATTGCTTCCTATCTCATTAATTTATGCTCTTATCTTTATTACATTGTTTTAATAATTTTGTTGGGCTTGTCTTATTATTTGTTTTCTTACATCTTCAGATGGATGCTTAACTCATTAACTTTTGGCCATCTGTTATTACTAATAGAGACTTTTCCTTCTAAGCACTGCTTTAGCTGCATCCCACAACTATTTGATATAAATATTTTTGTTGAGCTAAAAATATTTTCAATCCCACTATCATTCTTCTTTGACCAAGTTATTTCAGAGTGTGTAGCTTTATTTCCAAACATACTGAGATCTTTTAGATTTTCTGCTTATAGTTTTTCATTGATTTGTAACTAATTTTCTTTGTGATCAGATTTCAATTCTTTGAAATGTGTCGATATTTGCTTTCTGTCCTAGTGTATGGTCAGATTTTGTAAATATTTTTATGTGTATCCCATAGCTGTTGATTGCAATGTCCTTTACATTGGATCTTATTCTACATCATTAGAGACATATTTTGTCTCCTGGATCAGCTGCAGAGTGACATATGATAAGAACTGCTACTCTGATTGTATATTTGCCTATTTCTCCTTTTAGTAAATCAACGTTCCCTTTATATATTTTGAAGCTTTGTTGTAAATACGTAGTCATTCAAATTTGTTAAACTTCTTAGTGAGTAGAACCTTGTGTCATTGTGAAATAACATTCTACATCTCTAATAATGCTTTATGCTTTTAAGTTTATTATATCTGATATGAATATAACTTTATAGGTTTTCTATTCATTATGTATTTTTTTTATAATTTTGTTTCCTATCTTTCTTTTTTAAATTTAATTTATTTGAAAGACAGAGTTACAGAGAGAGGTAGAGACAGAGAGAGAGGTCTTCCATCCGCTGGTTCAATCCCCAGATGGCCGCAATGGCCGGGGCCGCGCCGATCCAAAGCCAGGAGCTGGGGGCTTCTTCCGGGTCTCCCATGTGGGTGCAGGGGCCCAAGGACTCAGCCCACCCTCCACCACGATCCCAGGCCACAGCAGAGAGCTGGATCGGAAGAGGAGCAGCCAGGACTCGAACCAGCGCCCATATGGGACACTGGTGCTTCAGGCCAGGGCATTAATCCGCTGTGCCACAGTGCTAGCCCCTCATTATGTATTATTTGCATGACTTCAACCTATATGTACCCTTGTAGTTTGGATTTGTCTATTTTAAACAATGTATATTTATATTTATTAATTCCTTTTGACAGTATTCATATATTTTAACTTAAGAATTTTGCTCATAAACAGTTAATAACGTCACTGATGTAAGGAAAAGAGTGCAGATTGGTGCCCCCTCACAGAGGGCACCAAATATAAAGAAAAGAGCACAGAACAGAGAGGAGACAGAATATAAACTTGAAGCCAGACCAAATTTATTCAGAGAAAATAAACTTGCAGAGGTTGACCAACTGCCAGTGTGTACACAGACCGAACGAATACATGGCAGAGGTCCTAGATCCCAGCAGGCTGGGCCTTTTTATATCTTAGGTGGGCAATGGGTGGGACTGGTGGGCAGTAGAGGGAGATGAGCTTCTCCATACTGGTTCTTCAAGTTTGGCCCACTGGCTTCCAAACCTGGGGAGGAATGCAGGGGGTGGGGTGGGGGACAGTACAGGATATGAGACTGAACTGGTCTCTTGAAAGAAGGCAGGGCTAACAAGAACCTAAAATGGCTGAGGTTTATGTCCTTGTTCCATCAATTGCTATATTTGAGTTTAAAGCTATCATTTTATTTTGTGCTTTTATTCATCCTACCTATGTTTCTCTCACCTCTTCTTTTGAGTAATATTTAATTTACTACATTATATTGACAAGAAAGCTGATGTTTACTCATTTTAAAAAACTGAGGATTTCTAAAATATTTGTTTTCTCCCCCTCTACTAGTTTAAAATGTCACATCCTACTATTTTTAATGTCAACATCCTATTGTCACATAATTACTTTAGCAAAGTACAAATTTGATACCCAAATCACTTCTGATATAAGGCCCTGAGAGAAGCTGCGCTCTATGCCCCCTCTGACATTTTTTTGGTATGATACTTTAGGTTTATTTTTAGCTATTTCGGTATTTTTATGATTCCTGCTTTCATTAACGCTGGCTTACCTCGCCCATGCATGGCCACTTTCCTTGCTCTTCATCCTCTCTTGCATTCAGTTCTTCTGAGGCTGTTCTCCTCAAGTACATCCTTGAGAATTTCCATCAGTGCAGTGTTCTGGTAACAAACTCACTATTTGGGTTTCTCTAAAAAGATCTTCATGTTACCCTCTTTTTGGATTTCTTCACAAATGATGCTGTCTTAAGGTGTCAGAGGAACGTAGGAAGGTCTTTGCCAAGCATCTCCAGCCTGGCTCTGACTTCAGTGGGCCAAAGCCCTCCGCCCCTTTGGTGGGGTAACCATGCCTTCTCCGTAAGGCTGCTGAGATGCCTGCATGAGCTCACAGGCAGAAAATTCCTGGTACAGAGGAGAAAAGCAGCAAAGTTAGTTACCATTGTTGTAACAAAAAGCTTTCACTGCTTTTTTTTAATTTTTAGAATTTATTTGTTTATTTGAATGGCAGAAATACAGAGAGAGAAGGAAACAGAGAAAGAGTGAGATCTTTCATCTGCTGCTTCACTCCCCAAGTGGTCACAATGGCCAGAGCTGGGCTGACCCAAAGCCAGAACCAGGAGCTTCTTCCTGGTCTCCCATGTGGGTGCAGGGTCTCAAGCACTTGGGCCATATTCTGCTGCTTTTCCAGGCACATTAGCAAGGAGCTGAATCAGAATTGGAACAGTGGGACTTGAACCAGCAACCATATGGGATGCTGGCAATGCAGGTGGAGGCTTAACCTTCTACACCACAGTGCCAATCCCAAAGCTTTCACACTTAACTGTTGGGATTTTAAGGTTTACTTTCTGCAATTTGAAAATAAGATGTAGCCTCCTTAGAACCATCAGAGCTGGAACCTTTGCAATTGGTAGGTCCCTGGCTCCCACCTCCTCTTTCACTATGGGAGGCCGGAGAGAGGGTCTACTCTGTATCCAACTGGAGCCAGATTAGCAAATGATTCTCCCAGCCCTACATTAAAAGACCCTCACTTTGGGGCCGGCGCCATGGCGCAGTGGGTTAATCCTCCACCTGCAGTGTCGGCATACCATATGGGCGCTGGTTCTAGTCCTGGCTGCCCCTCTTCCAATCCAGCTCTCTGCTATGCCCTGGGATAGCAGTAGAAGATGGCCCAAGTCCTTGGGCTCCTGCACCCACCTGGGAGACCAGGAAGAAGCACCTGGCTCCTGGCTTCGGATTGGCGCAGCTCTGGCTGTTGTGGCCATTTGGGGAGTGAACCAACGGAAGGAAAACCTTTCTCTCTGTCTCTCTCACTGTCTGCTACTCTACCTGTCAAATAAATAAATAAATAAAATCTTTAAAAAAAGACCCTCACTTCGTTCTGATGACCCAACTCAGGCACCTTTACACAATCATACACAATCAACATTTTTTTGTTAGAGCTCTCCCAGTGTGTGTGTGTGTGTGTGTGTGTGTGTGTGTTGATGCAACCAGGTTCAACTACTGAAGATCATCTGATTTGGTGATGAAGCCAGTGTAAATGTAGATCAAGAGTCTGCTTGGAGACCAGCATCAGATGTGATATAGTGAAGAGCAGAAACAAGAGTCTGAAGAAAACTCATAAGCTACCACCAGCATTACCCTACTGTGCAAAGTGAGCAACCTGCCTTCCCTGTGCCCCCACCACCATCCTGCTGTTCTATCCACAAAAGAAAGGCCACAATCCTGAGATGAAGGTGCTTTGTCTCCAGATCTGGGTTGTTTATGCCAAGGACTTCTAGTTATTGGGGTTGGAAATAAGAAATGAGAAAGAAGCAAGTGAAGTAGTTCCTTGGCAGGCTGAGGGTGAACCCTATAGCAACCGAAGGGCAACGCACTGTTCCCCTGTTTCTAAGCAGCAAGAGTCAAGAAGAAGCAACAGCAACTCTCTTGCCCTGCAGCAGTCCATCCCGTGCAGTGCAAGCCACCAACACCCTCGGCCCCCAACGCTCCAGGAACCTCCTTGCCACACTTCACATAGATGATAAGCTTCCCTGAACCAGAAGAGAAAATGGAATGTTGTGAGCCGAATTGTCTCCCCAACCCACCAATTCATAAGTTGAAGTCCTGCTAGCATCTAGAATGTGATTATATTTGGAGGTAAGGCCTTTAAAGAGATGATGAAGTTAAAATGAGACCCTCTGGGTGGGTCCTTATCCTTGTAAGAAGAAGAAATTTGATTTTTGGTGTTCAGCTTGGAGGAGTTCAAGGTGCAACATTCTTCATTTGTCCCAGATTTGGGTTCATCCAACACAGGCAGCCTCCACCATGCCATTCAAGGTCAAACTCAATGAAATCAAAGTCACATGCCTGAGGTGCACTGGGAAGCAAGATCAGTGCCAAGTCTGCCCTGGCCTCCAAGATCAGCTCCCCTGGGTCTGTCTCCAAAAAAATGTATTTAAAGGCAACCAGAGAGTAGAAGGGTCTGAGGATTTCAGTAAAACTGACCATTAAGAGCACACAGACCCAGATTTAGATGGTATCTTCTGCCACTGCCCTGACCATCGAAGCTCCCAGGTAACCACCAAGAGAAAGCAACAGAAAAAAATATTCAACACGGTAGAAATATCACTTGTGATGAGATTGTCAATATTGCCTGGCAGATGGACCACTGATCTTTATCCATAGAACTCTGGAAACATTAAAGAGCTTCTGGTCACTCTCCAGTCTGTGGGCTGCAGTGTTCATAACCGCTGCCTTCATGACATCAACCATCATGCCTCGGAATGCCCAGCTTGAGAAGTATAAAGGAAAATGTTCAATATGCTATCATCTGCCAACCAGAGAGAGAGAGAGAGAGAGAACACATTTGGACACATTGAGATACATCATTAGATGCACAGAGGGAATGGCCATGGGAAGAAGTAGGAAGAGGGTAACCATGTGCAAACCGAGGAGAGAGGACTCAGAAGAAACCAACCTTGCTGGCACCTTGATCTTGGACCTCTGGCCTCCAGAACTGTAACTCCAAAGCCATAGGGAAATACATTTCTGCTCTTTAAGCCACCTGGCCTGTGGTATATTGTCGTGGTAGTCCTATCAAACTAAGGCATAGAGCTGCTGCATGGTGCATTTGTTCTGCATACATCTGCATGTCATTTCCGTGGAGCTGCTGCTTCTCTGGGGCCAGTAATGCAAAATCCAGCGAAGGAGAAGTGCCTTCAAGAGCTCCTAGAAGAGCAACTAAGCTACCTATCCTGAAGTCAAAAAGTGGAAGAACAGTATCAGCAGCAGAGAACTATCTGGCAGGGATCTAGTCAAATTGCATCTCATTTCACACACTTCAAGCACAGATTGAAGGAGAACAATATCAATGAAGAAAGATTGGAGAGGTGTTGTTTTTAACCATTATTGAACCACTGATCCATTTAAAAGCTGCAAAACGGTCTTGGAAAAATATACAGAGTTTATTTTAGTTTCCTATGGCTGCCTGCGATGGCCTGAAAGTTTGTGTTCCCTCAAATTTGTACGCCAACATTCTAACCTCCAAGGAAAGTAGAGGGTGGAACATTTAGCAGATGAGTAGGTCATGAGGGCTAACTTACACTTCCAACATGTGAAGCAATGTTGAGAAGGCACCATCTTTTTTTTTTTTAAAGACTTACTTGTTTCAAAGGCAAAGTTACAGAGAGGGGGGGAAGAGACTGAGAGAGAGGGGAAGATCTTCCATCCGCTGGTTCACACTCAAAATGGCCACAATGGCCATGGCTGGGCTAGGCTGAAGCCAGGAGTGTGGAACTCCAGTTCCAGGAACTCCATTCTGCTATCCCCCAGAGCCTTCCCAGGTGCATCGGCAAGGACCTGGATAGGAAGTAGAGAAGCCAGATTGGAACTGGCACTCATAGGGGATGCTGGCTTCATAGGTGGCAGCTTAACTGGCTATGCTACAACACCAGCCCCTAGAAGGCACCATCTTTGAACTGGGAAACAGCACCTCAGCAGACACCACATCTGCCAGCCATCTTGATCTTGGATTTCTTAGCCTCTAAAACTGTGAGAAATAAATTTGTTATTTATAAACCACCCAGTCTATGGTATTTTGTTATAGTAATGCGCATGGATTAAGACATTGCCATGGGGGCGGGTGCTGTGGCTTAGAAGGTTAAGCCTCCACCTGCGGCACTGATTTGAGTCCCAGCTGCTCCACTTCCAAGACAGCTCCCTGCTAATGTGCCTGGGAAAGCAGCAGAGGGTGGCCCAAGTGCTTATGCCCCTGCACCCACGTGGGAGACTGGAAGAAGCTCCAGGCTCCTGGCTTCGGATTGTCTCAGCTCTGGCCATAGTGGCCATTTGGGGAGTGAACCAGCTAATGGAAGACCTCTCTCTCCCTCTCTCTCTCTGTAACTATGCCTCTCAAATAAATAAATACTTCTTTAAAATAACAAATTATCCCCAACTTATCTTCTTACAGTTCTGGAAGCCCAGAGTTTAATATCAGTTTCTCTGGGCTGAATTCTAGGTGTCAGATGGACCATACTCTATTGCAGAAGTGGGGAACTTTTGGCCCATGGGCCTTTTAAGCCCGCAAACTATTTGGTCTGGCCCTGCCAAGGCAACCTCAGGTGGGACTCAAAATTCAATAGTTTTTTTCCCCAAAGAAACCTTTTATTTAAGGAATACAAAGTTCATGAATTTCACAGGTACAATTTTAGGAATATAGTCATTCTTCCCACCATACCTGCCCTCCCACCCACACTCCCACCCCTCTTCCTCCTCTCTCTCTTATTCCCAGTCCTATTCTCTACTAAGATCTATTTTCAATTAACTTTATTCACAGAAGACCAACTCTGTAGTAAGTAGAGTTCAACAATTTAGTAAGCTGCATTTTAAGTAGACAATTTTGCATGGCCCACAAATGATGTTATAAATATTCTGATGACCCTTGGCAGAAAAAAGTTTCCTGCCCCTGCATCCCTTGCCTCTTCCAGTTTCTATGGATGCAGGCATTCTTTTGCTTATAGTCGCATCATTCCAATCTCTGTCTCTGTCTTCACATTGCCTTCTCTTCTGCATGCATCTGCTCTCCCCCTCTACCTCTTTCTTAAGGATGCTTGTGGTTGGATTTAGGGTCCACCAGGATAATCTCCCCAGGCTGAGATTCTTAGCTTCATCACATCTGCAAAGACTCTTTTATTTGATAAGGTAACATTTACAGATTCCAGGAATTACGAATTGATGCATCTGAGTGACCATCAGTTTCAGCCTCCTTTGGGGTCCCAAATATTTGCATACAACTGTGGACCTCTTGTAGGACTTTCTCTTTTGGAGCTGCATTTCAGCACAAGATATACTGTGGACAGATGCACTGGAGGACGTCCTCATAGTCCTAACACCACAGAATCAATTGCATCATTGGTTGAAATCATAAAAAAGTACCATACATCTGCAGAGACAGGGTCCAGGAATCTGCATATCTTTTTTTTAAGATTTATTTATTTATTTGAAAGGCACAGTTACAGAGAGGTGGAGGCAGAGACAGAGAGAAAAAGAGGTCTTCCATCCACTGGTTCAGTCACTAAATGGCCGCAAAAGGCCAGAGCTGGGCCAATCCAAAGACAGGAACCAAGAGCTTCATCTGGGTCTTCCACTGGGGTGCAGGGGCCCAAGCACTTGAGCCATCTTCTGCTGCTTTCCCAGACCATAGCAGAGAGCTGGATTGGAAGAGGAGCAGCTGAGACTCCAACCTGCGCCCATGTGGGATGCCAGCACTGGAGGCTGAGGCTTTACCCACTACACCACAGTGCCGGCCCCAGAAATCTGCATTTCTAACAAGCTCCCCAAAATAATTCTGATGTAGAGAGCTTTGCACCTATTGAGTGAGGATTGGTTAAGAGCCTTGGTGTTCCAAGTGCCCTCTCTATTAAATGGGCATACTGCCACCTCCTACACTCCTAAAAGAGATGTCTATGCAAACCTATTTGCACAAGGAAAGAGCTGATGCCTCCCTCCTCATCCCGCTTCCCTCTATGTACCAAGGTGAAGAACTTTTATTGTTCAGTTTATTTCGGTCCCACCTCGTGTTTAGTGTACCTGGCCTCGAGACACAGAGTTGTGCCAAGGGAGAAAATGGAGAGGGAGAAGGGAAAGGGGGGAGAAGGAGAAAGAGTCGCAAATGCTAGCTTGTGTAAAACGCAAATCGGCTCAGCTGCGCTTGACGCCTGGAGGGCTTGTTGCGCCGGTGTTCCCCCCTCACCTCCCCGCCCCCCCCCCCCCCCCCCCGCCAGAGGATTTGCCTGGGGCCCAGGCTGTGCCGCGAGCCCGCCTCCACGATCCGCTGATTGGCCGCGTTGGCCCACTTGTCAAGCTCTTTTGTCTCAGCGGGCAGAGGATAAAAGCAGCAGCCGCTGCCTTGGGAACCGCGCTGCCTCAATTCGGCTACCCCTTGCCGGGCTGCCCTGCGAAGCAGCTCGGGCGGGCAACTCCGGGTCGCTTAGTGGCCGAGGAGCCGCTAGTCCTTTTCCCATGCGCGGCCGCGGAGATCTGCAAGAGGGATCCATCCAGTAAAAAAGCGGAGCACCCGCTGCCCACCAGCAGAGCGCAGGTAAAGAAAAGCGGGCTCCGGGATTGCCTAGCGCGAGAGGGGAGGGAGAAGTGCCGCCTGGACTGGGCGGCTCCCATCGTGGAGAATCGGTAACTGCGAAGCTGGGGAGAGAACTCCCATGGGCCGGCTGCACCGAGGGAGGAGGTGGGGTTCACCTGGGTACTGCCCACTGGGTAGGATTTACCTCGATTGCGGGTGGGGAAGGGCGGTGGGGCATAAACAAATTGTGTGTCTTGAATTGAATCCCCTTTGCATCTTTTAATCTCTTCCCGAGAGGGAAGAGATGAGCGGGTGTGTTTAACTCGTGTTCTCTTTCTCCGTAGCAACCCAGCCAAGCTGAATCCGAGGTTGAATTCTATGCGGCAGGTTGCAGAGCTGGTAGGCCATCGGTTTCCGGGGGTGGGGTGGGGTGGGGGGAAATGTAATGAGGGTGGGGGTGGGGCGTTTGGCTTGTATTCCGCAGGTGGGAGAGGGAATTTTCCGCTAGGCAACAGAGGCGGGGGGGGGGGGGGGGAGCGGGTTGTGGGTGGGTGGTAGGATGACGAGTGAGGCCGCTTCTGACCCTTCTCTCCCTCCCTCTCCTCCTCCGCTGTGGCGCAGTTTTGACGCCCCGTGGCTCTGAATCTGTGACCCCCAGTGGACTGAGGTCCACCATATCCCCAGGCAAGCTTTCTCACGGAGGCCACCGGTTGGAGAGGCTGGAACTGAAATCAAGGCACACTCTTATTTGCGATCTCCTGTAAGAAATCCTGCAAACAACTGCGGGGGCGGGGGGGGGGTGAAGGGAGAGGCTCTGGGAAGGGGGTATGGTTGAGACCAGAGATCACGAAGTTAATATGGTACTATTTTATTCTCATACACCTGGGACCACCGTACCCCATTTTGAGAGCCCACTATTGGCTCTGGAATGGGAAGCAACAGTTGCCATCCCTCTTGAAGGACTGGTGGGAAGGGATGGATGTCGTCGCGAAGAGCACCATGCCTGCACGCGGCCGGCTCCAGGAGACTAATTTCAGTCTCCTGCAGGGTAACTTCAGGGCGGTGGGAAAATGAGAAATATACTGCAGGATTTTCAGGTAGGGAGAGAATGCAACCGCAGCCTGCTCCCCTACTAACCGCCCGCCACCTTTTTCTTTTTTCACAGCTAACGCGGAGGAAAGAGGAAGGCAGAGCTCCCCGCCCCCCTCCTGCCCCCGCACACCTGTAGATTCGGTTTTTCCTGGAAGCCTGAGCATCTTGTTATATTCAGATACCCTGTCGTCGTCGTCAGTCAGTCATGGCTAGCATCCTTGCACATGTGGGTAACAGCCGGCGGCAGAATGCACCCTTGCCGCCTTGGGCCCATTCCATGCTGAGGTCCCTGGGGCGGAGTCTCGGTCCTTTAATGGCCCACATGGCAGAGAAAAACATGAAGCTGTTCTCGGGAAGGGCGGTGCCAGCCCAGGGGGAGGAAACCTTTGAAAACTGGCTGATCCAAGTCAATGGGGTCCTGCCAGACTGGAATATGTCCGAGGAGGAAAAACTCAAGCGCTTGATGAAAACCCTTAGGGGCCCTGCCCGGGAGGTCATGCATCTGCTCCAGGCGGCCAATCCTAATCTAAGCGTGGCGGATTTCTTGCGGGCCATGAAATTGGTGTTTGGCGAATCTGAAAGCAGTGTGACTGCCCATGGTAAATTTTTTAACACCCTGCAGGCGCAGGGGGAGAAAGCCTCCCTTTATGTGATCCGTTTAGAGGTGCAGCTGCAGAATGCCATCCAGGCAGGCATCCTAGCTCAGAAAGATGCAAACCAGATTCGCCTGCACCAGCTCCTTGCTGGAGCTGAGCTGAACAGGGACCTGCGATTCAGGCTTAAAGGTCTTCTCAGGATGTATGCCAATGAGCAGGAGCATCTTCCCAATTTCCTGGAGTTAATCAGGATGATAAGGGAGGAGGAGGACTGGGATGACACGTTCATTAGACGGAAGCGTCCCAAAAGATCTGAGTCCATGGTGGAGAGGGCAGCCAGCCCTGTGGCATTTCAGGACTCCTCCCCCATCGTGATCAGCAGCACCGGCTGCAACGTGATAGAGATAGATGATACGCTGGATGACTCAGATGAGGATGTGATCCTGGTGGAGTCTGAGGACCCTCCCCTCAGAGGCAGGGCCAGATCTCAGGATCAGGTGCTGGTCATTGATTCCCCCCACACTTCGGGGCTTCAGTTGCCTTCCACTAGTGTTGGTTCTGGCCATAAGAATACTGGTCCTGGAGATGTGCGTAGAACCAGGAAGCGGAAGTGCACGATCCGCTGTTCCTACTGTGGCGAGGAGGGCCACTCTAAAGAAACCTGTGACAATGAGAGCAACAAGGCCCAGGTTTTCGAGAACCTGATCATCACCCTGCAGGAGCTGACACATGCAGAAGAGGAGGGGTCAGGAGTTGCACCTGATGAACACAGTGACCCCTCTGAGTTACAGTAAGCTGCTAGCCTCCTGCCTTAAATGCACCCTTACCTATATCCACAGTCCAATGATGGGAAAACTGGAGGGAGGGAACTTCTGTTTGCATGAATTAATCCACAGAATGACTTTCTTTCGGGGTGCAGGAGAGAAAGGGTCTGAATACCAGCACAATGGAAAGGGATGGCTGACCTCTGTCCCTGCTCCTTCTCCCCACTGCCTATGGGTCTATTTTCCTGTGTGTGCACATTTCCTTGATGGCTTTATTATTATCTTTGTGGAAGTGGTATAACTCATTGTTAAATCTTCAAATACTAGAGAAAAGTACAAAAGGTACAGATTATACCCAAACTCCCTTTGCTGACTCTCCTTCCAGATATTTCCCTATACCTATATACCCAGTTAGATACATAGATAGAAGTGATCAAATATAAGTGCTGTTCTATACTCTGTATTTTTTCACCAAATGATATATGTTGTGACCTTCTTTCTATGTCAATAAATATATATCAGCATCTATTTTAATGTCTCTGGTATTATTGTAGGAAGAAGTAAATGAAAAAGCAATAAAAAATATAATACAAAAACTATAAAGGGGAGATCATTCTCTGAGGTCAGTTTTTTTTTTTATTACACTCTTTGAAGATGAGGAAAATGGAAGAAAAAGTGGGCCAAAAGATTTCCCAAAGGTAAAGGGACACAGCCCCTTTAACACAACTGATCTGTCCCCCAGCTCATAGAGCTACATTATGGCACTTACTCACGGACAATGCCCCAGGGCTTTCTTCTCTGTACACCCACAGGACTCTGATGGTGGGTGGAGGAATCGGGTGCCCAGGTAATAGTCCAACCTCAGGACTTTGGGGGCTCCATTCCTGTTTACGTTGGGGAGGGGCAGTTCTTCCTGGGTGTGGGTAGGTTCCGTACGTTGCTGCTGCTGCTGCTCCTGGTCACAACAGCCTGGTCACGAATGAACAGGAGGTGGGAAGATCTCAGTCTCTGTCTTTCAAATAAAAAAGTGCGAACACATCATGTTAGCAGAGAAGAGAGCGTTCTCTGTGGAGGGAAAGAAGAGAGAGACCTTCCCAGACACTGGCCCCTAGGAACCTGCCCTGTCTCATCTCTTGGTCTCATACTGGAGGGTGAGAAAAGAGGCCATAGGTGACTGAAGACTCTATGGGACTGCAATTGATGCAGAGGGTGGAGAGTGAAACAACCTTGGAGGTCTGAGACCCTGAAGGAATTTTCCAGGCTGGACATAGAGGCTCCAGAGAGCTGTGATGACAGTGCACACAGCAGTGGGAGTTGCTGTGCCAGGGAGAGGGGGGAGGGCGCTACGGCCAGGGGGACTCCCATCTAGATTGACAGCCACAGCAAGCCTGTTAGCAATTAGAGACTGCAGGGTTTCCTAGGGAACTCAGAGCTGTGCTGTACCAGGAATGACAGAGCTTGAAGGTCCCCGGGAGGGCTACCAGAGTCCTAGTTATACTAGCAGTTGGTGACTCTCTCAGTGGGGACAAAAGGGATGCAGGCTGGGGCTCCAAGGATGGAAGGAGGTGTCCCTGCACTGCCACACCCATTATCTGGCTTGCAGGGCTTCTCTCTGCAGAAACGGGCCCCCACTTCCACTTACGACCTCACACAACTGCTCTCACCAGCTCACACCCCCACCCCTCACCCCCGGCCTAGCCATCCTCATCTCTTGGTGGCGGGTGTGTGGTGTGGAGGCTTAGCCTGCTGTGCTCTGGCCCACATCCGTGCGAGCCTTAATTAAGGCTCAGCCTCCTAATTAACCCTCATGGCCAGAAAGAGCCTGGGTGGGGGGCTCCTCTGCCCCTGATCTTTTAGCTGAGAACTGGGTCCTGAGCAAAGAGTCAGGAGGGCCACTCTCTGCACCCTTCTGGGTCTCTCTGGGCTCCTGGCAGCAACGTCCATTTCTCTAGAACTGAAGGGACTCCCTTTCTCCATCCTCAAGCAAGCGGCAGCTCCACTCAGGCCCCCAAAGCTACAGGGCCCCCAACATCTCCCAGCTCGCATAGCTCAATTCTGACACTTAATTCCTGCCTACCCCTCCCTAGATCAACCCTGGGAGGATTTCTACCCTCCTCATCTGCCCCACAGTAGAATTTTGTTCCCTTTCCTGCTCATCTTTTCCTAATTGTACTCTAAACACTTGTTGAGTGGTTTGCCCAAAGACAAAGATAATGCTACTACAATTTCTTCCTGGCACCAGATAGAGCAGAAATCTGAAAGAAGAAATACATGGACTCTGATCATGCCACCACCTTCCTTTGCACTGGAGGTAGGAGGGACATTGGGGACAGCCCAGGGCTTGCAAAACATGTCCTGTGATTCATTCCCTTTGTCTTCCCTCGTCAACTTCCTCTTGGCTGTGCACACTGGGAGACAGCCTCAATTTTCATTTCGCCAACCTGAATGTAACCTGACACTTTTATTTGATTGTGTGTGATACTGCTTTTTCTCTTATTCAAATAATATGTATTCTCCCTAATTGGGTACCAGGGCATTCAGATCAGACTAATGGGGTTCGCCAAAAGAAGGCTTTTCAAGAATTCTCATTTGCAGCCAGGACCCTATTTTCTTCCTTTCCACCTTCATTCTTATCGGTGGCTAAGAAAGAAAAATCGTTCCTTTGTCTTGTCAGGAGAAACTGGCCTGTGAGTGCCCTTTTACCGCATCCCCGCCTTCCTGGCATCTCTTTGCTCGGTTTCCATGGCACCCCTCTAGTACTGTGCCCCTCCTTGGCCTTTCTGGTGCCCACTTCTCAGCCTCCTTCACTGAATTTTTTTTTTTCTTCCAGATCTTTCCAGGATAGTAATAAAATAAAACTCATCACAACTGTTATTCTTTTCAAGAGCTGGTGTGACAAGCACCTTGGACCAAAGCCCTTTAAATGCATTAGTTCCTTTAATCCTCGTATCAGCCCCATAAGATAGGTATTACTCTTAGCATACTGTTCAGATGGGGAAGCAGGCCGCAAAGAAACTCAGTGAGCTGGTGGTTGAGTGAGAGGTCGGAGCGTGGAGTGACTGACACCGGATCCTGTACTTACACTTGTTAACTCTTCATCTGCACGTGCAGCCCCAGCAGGGAACGGTGATTATCTGCATGTGACTTACAAAGAAACTGAAATCCAGGCGGCTCACTAGGCTAATCCTCTGCCTTGCAGCACCGGCACACCGGGTTCTAGTCCTGGTCGGGGCGCCGGATTCTGTCCCGGTTGCCCCTCTTCCAGGCCAGCTCTCTGCTGTGGCCCGGGAGGGCAGTGGAGGATGGCTCAAGTGCTTGGGCCCTGCACCCCATGGGAGACCAGAAGCACCTGGCTCCTGCCTTCGGATCAGCGCGGAGCGGCGGCCATTGGAGGGTGAAGCAACGGCAAAGGAAGACCAGAAGACCTTTCTCTCTGTCTCTCTCTCACTGTCCACTCTGCCTGTCAAAAAGAGAGAGAGAGAGAGAGAGAGAGAGAGAGAGAGAGAGAAACTGAAATCCTGGAGAAGCCCTGCCTTTCCCAGGTGTGGCCTGTGTCTGAGTGATTAGCACAGGGATGGGCCATTGCAGGCTCTTAAGGAATGGCAGCTGCCAGGCCCTTGCTACAGGATTTCCTCCTGCTGCATAAGGAAGAGCTGAGGGGAAAAATGCTGTCCAAGCCATGAAGAGAGCACTGATGTGCTAATCTGACAATGTGGCAGCCTGGCTCCAGGTGCCACACTGTGGCTGGTGCCTGACAGGCTGCAGGATCAATTAAGAAATGCCTGTAGGGGCCAGCTGTGGCACCTGCAGTGCCAGCATCCCATATGGACACCGGTTTGAGTCCCGGCTGCTCCACTTCTGATCCAGCTCTCTGCTATGGCCTGGGAAAGCAGTAGAAGATGGCCCAAGTCTTTGGGCCCCTGCAGCCACTTGGGAGACCCAGAAGAAGCTCTTGGCTCCTGGCTTCGGATCAGTGCGGCTCCGGCCATTGTTCCCACTTGGGGAGTGAATCAGTGGATGGAAGATGGGTGGAATTCTGCCTCCCAAATAAGTAAAATCTTTCTTTTTTTTTTTAAGTACCTGTGAGCTTAATGCTGAAGATGACAGGGTGATAAAGGAATACTTGCTGAATGCCAAAGTAGACTCCTCGGTCAGGGTGACACTAACCCACCTCCCATCCCCATGCATGGTTTGTGTGTCCCCCGAGGAAGTTCTCTCCCTCCCTCCCCCGACATGGCAGAGACACCCCCCCGTGCTTTCAAACAGCGAGAGACCAGTCAGCTCTTCCTCCACTGGAACCATATCCCCTTTGCAAGGGATGACAGGAGCTGATCTCTAAGGGATGCAGGTTCCCTGGTGTGGTGGGAAGGAGGCAGTGAGGAGGTGCAAGGAGCCTTTACAAGTCAGGTACCCCTGAAATCCTGCCCCTGTCAGGGATCTTGGGGACAGGAAAAAGGGGGCAGAGAGGGTGGGGCTCGGTTTCCCGATTTCCTCCTCACAGAATATGTGGCTCCTCAGGGGCTGCAGCTCATCTCAGACCAGAGCTGTAACTTAGCACGACCGCTCACAAGTGCCTCCTCAGATGTGTACATGTCCACTCTCTCCACTTTACAGATGAGAACACTGAGGCGTGCACAGTTAGAGTCACTTGCCTAAGATTACACACTTCAAAAGGGTCGGAGCTGGAATTTGACTTCAGAGCTGTCTCTCCCCAGACTACTGTACAGTTGATCCTAAGATAATAAGGTACAAATATCTCAACACTCTCTTAGCTGTATGCTAGGTATCAATTTCTTATTTTAGTGAAGTGAAGAAAAGGGTTTTTTAAAACAAGATTGATTTATTTATTTGAAAGGCAGAGTAATACACACACACACACACACACACAGAGAGAGAGAGAGAGAGAGAGAGAGAGAGAGAGAATATATTCTATTTGCTGGTTCACTCCTCAAATGCCCGCAACACCCGGGCCTGGGCCAGGCTGAAAGCCAGGAATCAGAAACTCCATCCGGGTCTCTCACCTGGGTGGCAGGGGCCCAAGCACTTGGACCATCATCTGCTGCCTTCCCAAGTGCATTGGCAGGGAGCCAGATCAGAAGTGGCATACCTGGACTTGAACCAGTACTCTGATAGGGATGTGGGTGACCCATGCAGTGGCTTAAGCTGCTGTGTCACAACTTTGGTCCCTGAATATCAATTATTAATTGCCATGCTCACACAGAAAGGTCTGCGCAGTAGCCTGGCCTTGGGTACTAAACAAGACCAAAACAAATGAACAAACAAACAAAAAAAAAAGAAAAACAAACAAAAAAACAGTTCAGGAAAGTTCCTTCTCAAAGCCTGAAACCATCTCTTCATATTTATTTTTATATCCAATTGCTGTGATAGGATGCTAAAAATAACAAACTGTTGGTGAGAACGTGGGCAAACAGTCTCTCTCTCATCCTGCTGTTAAGACTGAGATTGATCCACTCTTTTTTTTTTTTTTTGACAGGCAGAGTGGACAGTGAGAGACAGAGAGAAAGGTCTTCCTTTGCCGTTGGTTCACCCTCCAATGGCCGCCACGGCCGGCGCACTGCGGCCGGCGCACCGCGCTGATCCGATGGCAGGAGCCAGGTGCTTCTCCTGGTCTCCCATGGGTTGCAGGGCCCAAGGATTTGGGCCATCCTCCACTGCACTCCCTGGCCACAGCAGAGAGCTGGCCTGGAAGAGGGGCAACCGGGACAGAATCCGGTGCCCCGACCGGGACTAGAACCCGGGGTGCCGGCACCGCAAGGTGGAGGATTAGCCTAGTGAGCAGTGGCACTGGCCGATCCACTCTTGCTAGAAGGCTGACTGGGAATGCATCAAAGGTTGATGTGAAATTCCCTGAATCCCGCAGTTTGACTTCCTGAAATTGATACAAAGAAAATAACTGGACCAGTGTAAACAATTTTACGAGCGAAGGTGTTTATCCTAGGTTTTTTTACTCTTTATAAATAGTGGAAAACTGGAAAGGACTTAAAAAACTATGATGGTGGAAAATTAGAAATGGTGTGAAAGACCATGAGCAAGGTTTCGCTGAATAAATTAGGCTCCACACTTGTAATGGAATACTAGACATTTAAAACTCTGGGTGTGCCTTCAGATCATTTGGTCTACTGGAGAAAGGAAGTGTGGCATCTTCAGAAAAAAGCTGGAAAGACTCTTGGTCTGGGGCCGGTTCTGTGGCAGAGTGGGTAAAGCGGCCATCTGTGATCCTGGCATCCCATATGGGTGCCAGTTTGAGGCCCATCTGTTCCACTTCTGATCTAGCTCCCTGCTGGTGCACCTGGGAAAGCAGCAGGAGATGGCCCAAGGGCTTGGGCCCCTGCCTGCATGGGAAACCTGGAAGAAGCTCGAAGCTGCTGGCTTGGGTTCAGCCCAGCCTTGGCTGTTGCAGCCATTTGGGGAGTGAACCAGCAGATGAAAGATTCTCTCTCTCTCTCTCTCTCTCTCTCTCTCTCTGACTTTCAAATAAATAAAAATAAATCTTAAAAAAAAATGACAGACTGCCAGGCCTTCTTTGCCCACTAACATGATGTTTCATCAATCTGGGCAATCCCTTCACCTGGCAAAACCCTTCTCAGACTTCAAGAATCATCTTACCTGGCACTCCCTCCTGGGGTCCTGCTTTCCCCCTCTGCTAAGGGTCATCTCCTACAACTTAGATGGCATTTGTTATTTTGTTGCTACTGCTTATATAACTACCTGTCTTTCTGCCCTGGGCTTATATCCTTTGTGCCTTGCCTGGTACTGTTGGGGACATCTCAGCACGTATTCTAGGCACTCTCCCGCCTCATGCGTTTGTGCTTGCCTGTTCTCACTAGGCCCCCAGATACCCTACCCTGGTGCCTTGATTCCTTGTGAAGTCCCAGTATTGGCTCAAATGTCACCTTCTTAATGAGATGACCTTGAATAGCCCATTTAAAACTGCACATCTGGAGCTAGTGTTTAGCCTAGTATTTAAGAGGCCTGGGTTCAGTCCCCAGTTCCAGCTCCGGCTTCCTGCTAGTGTGTACTCTGGGAGGCAGTAGGTGATGGCTCAGGTAGTTGGGTTCCTGATACCTATGTGGAAGACCTACCTATATTTTGCTATCTGCTCCCAGCTTCGCCCACTCTGTCCCAGCTGTTGCATGTATTTGGGGGAGTGATCTAGTACATGGGAGCTCTTTGGCTACCAGCATTACTATTCCCCCTCTCCTGCCCTGTTTTTCCATTGCATGCCTCTATTCTACTATATTACATAACTTACTGACTTATGCTATATATTGCTGTCTCTACCCACTAGAATAGAAAATCATCAGGGCAGACATTTTCACCTGCTTAGTTCACAGATTCATCCTCAGCTCCTAGAACACTGCCTGAACGATAGCTGGTTTTCACTAAATGTTCATGGTTGGAATGAACCAAGTGCCTGGCACACAGTATGCATTTAGTGAACGGCATTTAAAAAAAAGATTTTATTTATTTGAGAGGTAGGGTTACAAACAGAGGGAGAGACGGAGAAAAAGGTCTTCTATCTGTTGGTTCACTCCCTAAATTGCTGAAACAGCTGGAGCTGGGCCGATCCAAAACCAGGAGCCAGGAGCTAGGAGCTTCTTCCAGGTCTCCCACATGGGTGCAGGGGTCCCAGCACTTGGGCCATCTTCTACTGCCTTCCCAGGCCATTAGCAGAGAGCTGGATCGTTAGTGAGACACGAACCAGCACCTATATGAGGTGCTGGCACCACAGGCAGAGGCTTAGCCTACTAGGCCACAGCGCCGGCCCCATGAATGGCATTCTTTGCTGTTTCTGCCCTTCTGAAACAGGTGCTACTGGAGAGGAACTAGTTAACGAGAAAACAGTGCATATTGCTGAACCACCATCCACTCAGTTGATGAGATCAGAAACCTGGGAGACATTCTAGATCAACTGCTTGGTTCTCCCTCCCGCAAGGTGTCATTTAATTAGTTGGACCATTCACTTCTAGCAGGGTAGAAAGTGGGAGATGGGTTTCTTTGTAGCTTCATTTATGTCACATCATCAAACTTTAGGCTTAAGGTTTTCAAATTCCCAATCATCCCATGGGCATTTGTAAATATTAAAAATAACAGCCTTGCAAAATACAGATGTTTTAGGGGTATTCTATTTTCCTTCTAGTAAAGAATAATTATGAGTACTAATAATGCATGAGATTTTCAATCACTATGTATTGGGTATGTCAATAACATAGGAGGAATTTTTTTATCTCGTTTCAGAGGTGACAAATGAGTCTCAGCAAGAGATAGTAGTAGGACTAGGTTTATATAGCCAGTGAGAAAATAGCAAATTGGGATCCAAATCCTGGAAACTTTCCATCAGTAATTTCAAGTGAAAATATTGACATTGCTGAGAAAAACTCTATTACGCTGGAAGATCAGTTACTGGGGCAGAGATGATAGGCAGATGTAAATACATGCCTAGTTTCCTGTTCATCGACACAGGGAAAAACAGCTTGAAAAACTGTAAGTAGAAGAACTTAAATTTTGCTTAGCAGGAACATGATGGAAGTTGATTTTAAATACCCTTGATGGACCAAGATCTAATTTTTGAGCAGCAGAACATAATTGAAAACAGAATCTGTTTAATATCATTGATATCTGAAACTCAAGAATGACCATAAGCTTTTTCTTTCTCTGCAAGAATAGTTTGCCAAACTATCTTATTTGTTAAATAAATAATTTTAGGGTTACTATAAAAAGTAGAATATTTAGAACATCACAAAACCATTTAATGATTTTATATGATTATATTTAAATAATCATAAAAGTACACAGAAAGAGAAATAAGTCATAGGTAAATACTGAAAATTTTGGCATATTCTTTTTAAACCTTTTTTATAATTCTATAAGTGTAGATTATACATAATTTTCTGAGACTGTGGAGTTATGAATATGACATGTTTCTAAAATTGCTTTTGTTCTTTTCTAATGATGGATGTAATAATTGTGACAGCAAAAATAAACATTATTTGGCAAAAAGGGGTTAAAACCTGAGAAAAAAATCTCAATAAAAGACATACCAATAATAATAATAATAACAATAATAATAATAGTAATAAAATCTACACGAGCTGGTGCTGAGGCATATCAGGTTAAATCTCTGTCTGGGATGCTGGCATCCCATATAGGCACCTGTTCAAGACCCTGCTTCTCCACTTCCGATCCAGCTCTCTGCTATCCACCTGGCAAAGCAGCAAAAGATGGCCCAAATCCTTGGGCCTCTGCACCCATGTGGAAGACCCGGAGGAAGCTCCTGATTCCTGGCTTCGGATCGGCATAGCTCTGGCCGTTGCGGCCAACTAGGGAGTGAACCATCGGATGGAAGAACTCTCTCTCTCTCTCTCTCTCTCTCTGCCTCTCTTCTCTCTGTGTAATTCTGCCTTTCAAATAAATAAAAAACAATCTTAAAAAAAACCTACAAGGGGCAGATGTTTGATGCAGCAGTTAAGAAGCCACTTGGGACACCTGCATCCCATATCATAGTCCTTGGCTTAAGTCCTGGCTCCACTTCTGATCCAACTTCCTGCTGTGCATGCAGGAAGGCAGCAGATGATGGCTCAAGTACTCGTCCTTGCCAGCCATCTGGGAGACTCAGATTGAGTTCCCAGCTCCTGGCTTTGGCCTGGCCCAGCCCTAGCTGTTGCAAGTATCTGGGGAGCGAACTAGCAGATAGAAGATCTCTCTCTCCCTCTGTCTTTCTTCCTTTCAAGTGAAAGTGAAAATAGATAATAATTAAAATATCACAAAATCCACAAGCAATAAACATTAGTTTATAAACACTTATATTGTTACTGGCTGACAAATACTGATCATAAATTGTAGTATGACCTAAAAAAAGTAAGAGAATTGATGAAAGCTATCTAACAATAAAATAATGAGGGGCATTATTCTAACATCTGTGTGAATTAGGTGAAGAAAAAGATTTGAATGAATGGAGAGAATTCAGGCTTAGGAAAGTGGTGGGTGTAGTGCATGGGGTAAAGGAGACAAAAATCATTTAGGCCCCAGCCACATCATAGGTCGACTTCACAATTAGAATGAAGATGTCCTTGGTGCAGTAGGCTTTCCATTTTTGCAGTAGCTCACTGGAAATGAAACAAGTGTGATGAAGGCCATGATGGGGTGAGCCAGGGGACAGTTGGGAAGAGAGGAGGACCCTATAATCCATGGAGTCAGGAATGGTTTCTCCTAGGGGTGGTGTGTAGGCTGTAGGGTTGTCCTTCTCAATGACTGGGAGCTCCGGGAAAGAGATCAGTGCTCCGACCAGTGGGAAATCTATATATCCCACCACTGTGGGCAGAGAGCCCCAAGCCAGAGGTTCAGGGGGCCTGAGAGGAGCACATCCTTTCCAAGTTGCAGGTCTCCAGCTGGGCTAGTGATGGCTCAGCCTTCACGGAATCTCTGTGGCAACTTCAAACACTGTGAAAGGCTGGCTTCTTGCCTATCACTAATGCACCTGTTGATGACAATGCCAAGTTTCTCGTTTACCTCAGTGAAGGAGAACACCACCTCTCTAGGCTTTGACAGTGCCTGGAGGAAGACAGAAAAGGTTGGAATGTCTTGAAGATGGAAGTTGGGGGCTGGCGCCACGGCTCACTTGGCTAATCCTCCGCCTGTGGCGCTGGCACCCCGGGTTCTTAGTCCCAGTCGGGGCACCGGATTCTGTCCCGGTTGCTCCTCTTCCAGGCCAGCTCTCTGCTGTGGCCTGGGAAGGCAGTGGAGGATGGCCCAGGTCCTTGGGCCCCTGCGACCACATGGGAGACCAGGAGGAAGCACCTGGCCCCTGGCTTCAGATCGGCGCAGTGTGTCAGCCGCAGCGCGCCGGCCATAGCAGCCATTTGGGGAGTGAACCAATGGAAAAGGAAGACCTTTCTCTCTGTCTCTCTCTTACTGTCTAACTCTGCCTGTCAAAAAAAAAAAAAAAAAAAAAAAAAAAAAAAAAAAAAAGAAAGAAAGAAAAAGAAAATGGAAGTTGGGGCCAGAGCAGGGCCGGCATCCCATATGGGCACCGGTTCGAGTTCCAGCTGCTCCACTTCCGATCCAGCTCTCTGCTGTGGCCTGGGAAAGCAATGGGAGGTGGCCAGGTCCTTGGGCCCTGGTTCCTGGTTTCAGATCAGGCCAGCTCTGGCTGTTGCAGCCATTTGGGGAGTGAACCAACGGATGGAAGACCTTTCTCTCTGTCTCTCTGCCTGCTACCTCTCTGTAATTGTGGGTTTCAAATATGTAAATAAATCCTAAAAAAAAAAAGAAAATGGAAGTTTGATTCATGGTGAGGAGTCTCTGGGTGTAGGGATTTCATGGAGGTTGGGTAATGATCATGCTACTTACAGGAAAGGGTTGGTGGAAGCAGCAAGAGGATATTAAGGAGAGGAATTCAAAGAATTTTAGGGTGCAAACTATTGATGCTTGAGGTTGAAGAGTTGATGGGTCTTTGGGGAAATTTCTGCAATGGAAAAACGATTTGCCTGCACAGTAGAGGCCTGGAGAAGGAATGCAAATGAAGACAGTAGACTGGCAAAGTACTATTTAAGTAGATGACGCCAAGGTGTGGTTTTGTCTCCCAGTGTCCCAGCCTATGTATGAGGTAGAATGGTTTGACTTCTCATATGCATACATTTTTGAGTAATTCACCTTAGGCATGTATTTATTTTGTAGTGTCCAAATCCTTTCATTTCCCTGAAGCCTGAGGAAAAAAGACACCTATTCTTTAGCATTTGCCAAACGCTGAAAAACAATTTATTTAAAAAAAATTTTTTAAAGATTTATTTGAAAGTCAGAGTTACACACAGAGAGAGGTCTTCCATCCACTGGTTCACTCCCCACATGGCCACAACAGCCAGAGCTGCACCGACCTGAAGCCAGGAGCCTCTTCCCAGTCTCCCAAGTGGGTGACTTGGGCCATCTTCCACTGCTTTCCCAGGCCACAGCAGAGAGCTGGATCAGAAGTGGAGCAGCTGGAACTCGAACCAGCGGCCATATGGGATGCCGGCCCTGCAGGCGGCAGCTTTACCTGCTACACCATAGCGCCGGCCATGAGAAACAATTTAAACAGCTAGCTTTAACCAGTCTGCTAAAACCTTTAGGCGGATTATTTTATATAATCCTCACGAACACCTTATGAAGTGGCATTATTACTATCCTTATTAATCCGGGGGGAAACTGAGGCTTAGAAAAGTAATAATCACGCACATTCTCATGGTTACAAATTTGTGTTTTCAAGAATATCAATAAAACCCCCTTAAACAGAACTGCCTTCTGTTCCATCCGGGCGCGAGGGAATTGGAATCTGAGTTCAAGATCATCGTTGGTCTATTCTGTCTTCATGGGGGTTCTTCTTCCTCTGGAGAAAAGGGAGGAAAGGGTGGAGGCCTTGAGCCTCCACCCACATCAGTTCGGCTGCCAAAGTGTCCGCCCAGGTGACAGCCACTTGACCATTTCCGCCCCAAGAGCCAAGACCCTGAGCCTGACCTACCCGCACAGGGCCTTCAGTCTCGGTTTAGCTCGGCTCTGCTGGGCTCCTGCCCTCCGTGCCGGCTTTGCCTGCTTCCAGTCACTAGGGGGCGCTACGGCACAATGGCGTATCCGGGAGGGGGCTGTTGCCACGTGACCAGGGCGTCACGCGCAGGACCGTAGGAGACCGCGGCAGGAGCCCAGGGTGGCTGCTAGGAGGCAGCGGCGAGGCGGTGCCAGCGGCTCCGGCTCTTTGATACCCGCACCGCAGCTTTCGCTCTGTGCAGGCCAGAGGGTGGGACCCCAGCGGCTAAAGCACCTGAAGCCCGGACGTAGCCGCGTGAGTTTCCCGGGCGCCGGGAGGCCCCGGCAGGTAACACTTCACCCTGACATTGTGGCAGTTTTTGCCTCTTTCGCAGTGCCGAGAAGGAGGGACTTCGTCTGAGCCTTTCCGCCCCTCGGAGAGGTGCCCTTACATCCCGTTGCTCCCCACACCGCCCTTGAGAGATGGGCTTTCCCTGGACCTCCCCGTGGGAGAGGGCTAGGGGGTGGACTTTGTAGCTCTTAGCTGATCTGGCGGGGCACCCATGCCCAATAAGCACTGACAAAGTTGCCTCGTTTCGTGGATATATATCTCCAGTCAGTCACTCAGCATTTTCACAGAAATGCCATCATAGGACGCTTAAGTGGGTTTTCCACAGGGCTTGAGTGTTCCAAGGAGTGAATTTGTTACCAGTCTGTGGTTTCTTCCTTAGAGTGCCCCCTCTCCCCTCCACACACACTCGATCCAAACTGGCCGAGGCCAGGGAGCATCCAATCTGCACACTGGGTCACCCACCAGAAATACATCTTGCCTTGTACACCTCAAGAAGCTTACAATTTCAGAGGGAAAGAAAGAGAGAAAGAGAAAGAGAGAGATGTGGACCCTGATGGCCCAGAAAAGTCTTGACCACAGTTCTTCCTAGGGTCAGTCTATTTAGAAATGGAATAATGTGGGGCCGGCACTGTGGCACAGCAGGCTAACGCCCTGGCCTGAAGCGCTGGCATCCCATATGGGTGCCGGTTTAAGACCAGGCTGCTTCTCTTCCCATCCAGCTCTCTGTTGTGGCCTGGGAAAGCAGTAGAAGATGGCCCAAGTCCTTGGGTCCCTGCACCCACGTGGGAGACCCAGAAGAAGTTCCTGGCTCTTGGCTTTGGATCTGCGCAGCTCCAGCTGTTGCAGCCAATTGGGTAGTGAGCCAGCAGATGGAAGACCTCTCTCTGTCTCTTTTCTCTCTGTGTAACTGACTTTCAAATAAATAAATAAATCTTAAAAAAAAAAAAAGAAATGGAATAAGGTAATCGATTAAAAGATTCCCCCCCAGCCATATGCATTACATGCTATAAAATTCACTCATTTGAAGTGTACAGTTACTTCAGTAAATTCATGAGTTGAACCGCTGTCAGTGATCCAGTTTTAGAATATTTTACCACCCTCCAAAACTTCATTAAGTCTGATTGCAGGTAAGTCCCCCTTTCTCCTTTATCCTCTAGAAAACACTTATCTGCCTTATGTCTCCAGATAGCTGCTTTTTCTGGACATTGTGTGAGAATGGACTCATGGAATGTGTGGTCTTTTATGACTGGCTTCTTTGAGTAACTGGGATATTTTCAAGGTTCATCTGTGCTGTAGCGTTAGTTCTCCATTTCTTTTTCTGACTGAATAATATTCCCTTGGATGGGTATACCCCATTTTGAATTTTCCATTCATCAGTAATGGACATTTGGGTTATTTCCACTTTGGGATTACTATGAATACTGTGAACATTCATGTGCAAATTTTTGTGTGGACATGTGTTTTCGGTTCTCTTCTGTATATACCTAGTGGCGGAATTGCTGGATCATAATAGTAACTGTATGTTTAACTTTTTAGGAACTTCCAGATGGTTTTCCAAAGTGGCTGCACCATTTCTATTTCCAGCAGTAGACATATGAGGATCCCAGTTTCTCCATATCCTTATCAACACTGTTTTGTCTTTTGGTTGGTATCTCATTGCAATGTTAATTTGCCAAACCCATTGATTTTTTTGGTAGTATTTGATTTAGCTAGCTTCATGTCACTTTAATACCTTTTTAGTGTTATAAAAATTAGGAACTGAGGGGCCAGTGCTGTGGCATAGCAGGTAAAGCTGCTGCCTGCAGTACCGCCATTCCATATGGGCACCCATTGAAGTCCCAGCTGCTCCACTTCCCATCCAGCTCTCTGCTGTGACCTGGGAAAGCAGCAGAAGATGGCCCAAGTTATTGGGCCCCTGCACCTCCATGGGAGACCTGGAAGAGGCTCCTGGCTCCTGGCTTTGGATCAGTGCAGCTCTGGCTGTTGTGGCCATCTGGGGATCTGATGGAAGACCTCTCTCTCTCTCTCTCTCTCTCTGCCTCTGCCTCTCTGTAGCTCTGCCTTTCAAATAAATAAATAAATAAATCTTTAAAAAATATTAGGAACTGAAACAAATAATACATGGTTCTTCCTTGCGAAGAACTCATGGTTTCTTCAGGGAGACAGAGAAACATAATTGCCATGGAGTGTGTTAAGTGCTGTCAGGGAATCAAGCCCAGGATGTGTCAGGGTAGAGAAGAGGGACACTTAATCTAGCTTGATGGAGTTTGGTTATGAAGGAAAACATTAAAGATGCTTTTTTTCTAGAAGGGCTCTTAAGGTGCCCCTGGTTTTCTTTATTTTAATCAAAATTATGCATGTATATAATTTTTTTTAACTTTTATTTAATGAATATAAATTTCCAAAGTACGATTTATGGATTACAATGGCTTCCCCCCCATACCGTCTCTCCCACCCACAACCCTCCCCTTTCCCACTCCCTCTCCCCTTCCATTCACATCAAGATTCATTTTCGATTATCTTAATATACAGAAGATCACCTTAGTAAACATTAAGTAAGGATTTCAACAGTTTGCTCCCACACAGAAACATAAAGTGAAAAATAATAGATGATTTTTTTTAAATGATGATGAAATCAGATCAGACCTATTGTCATGTTTAATCCCAGTGAGAATCAAGTTGGGAGTTGATAATTTCTTTTTCTTTCTTTTTTTTTTTTTTTTAACAGAGGATCAGTTTAGTATACATTAAGTAAAGATTTCAACAGTTTGCACCCCCATAGAAACACAAAGTGAAATATATTGTTTGAGTACTCGTTATAGCATTAAATCTCAATGCACAGCACATTAAGGACAGAGATCCTACATGAGGAGTAAGTGCACAGTGACTCCTGTTGTTGACTTTACCAATTGACACTCCTGTCTATGGCATCAGTAATCTCCCTATGCACCAGTCATGAGTTTCCTAGGCTATGGAAGCCCTCTGAGTTCTCCGATTCTTATCTTGTTTAGACAAGGTCATAGTCAAAGTGGAGGTTCTCTCCTCCCTTCAGAGAAAGGTACCTCCTTCTTTGAAGACCTATTATTTCCACTGGGATCTCACTCACAGAGATCTTTTGCCAGAGTGTCTTGGCTTTCCATGCCTGAAATACTCTCATGGGCTTTTCAGCCAGATCCAAATGCCTTTAGGGCTGATTCTGAGGCCAGAGTGCTATTTAGGACATCTGCCATTCCATGAGTCTGCTGAGTATCTCACTTCCCATGTTGGATCACTCTCCCCTTTATTTATTCTATTGGTTAGTGTTAGCAGGTACTAGACTTGTTTATGTGCTCCCTTTGACTCTTAGTCCTTTCATTATGATCAATTGTGAACTGAAATTGATCACTTGGACTAGTGAGATGGCATTGGTACATGCCACCTTGATGGGATTGACTTGGAATCCCCTGGTATGTTTCCAACTCTACCATTTGGGGCAAGTCAGCTTGAGCATGTCCCAAATTATACATCTCTTCCCTCTCTTATTCCCACTCTTATGTTTAACAGGGATCACATTTCAGTTAATTTTCAACACTTAAGAATAAGTTTCTGTACTGCAAAAGAAACAGTCAGGAGAGTGAAGAGACAACCGACAGAATGGGAAAAAATATTTGCAAACTATGCAACAGATAAAGGGTTAATAACCAGAATCTACAAAGAGATCAAGAAACTCCACAAAAACAAAACCAACAACCCAATTAAGAGATGGGCCAAGGACCTCAATAGACATTTTTCAAAAGAGGAAATCCAAATGGCCAACAGGCACATGAAAAAATGTTCAAGGTCATTAGCAATCAAGGAAATGCAAATCAAAACCACAATGAGGTTTCACCTCACCCCGGTTAGAATGGCTCACATTCAGAAATCTACCAACAACAGATGCTGGCGAGGATGTGGGGAAAAAGGGACACTAACCCACTGTTGGTGGGAATGCAAACTGGTCAAGCCACTATGGAAGTCAGTCTGGAGATCCCTCAGAAACCTGAAGATAACCCTACCCTTCGACCCAGCCATCCCACTCCTTGGAATTTACCCAAAGGAATTTAAATTGGCAAACAAAAAAGCGGTCTGCAGCCTAATGTTTATTGCAGCTCAATTCACAATAGGTAAGACCTGGAACCAACCTAAATGCCCATCAATGGTAGACTGGATAAAGAAATTATGGGATATGTACTCTTTAGAATACTATACCGCAGTAAGAAACAACGAAATCCAGTCATTTGCAACAAAATGGAGGAATCTGGAACACATCATGCTGAGTGAAATAAGCCAACCCCAAAGGGACAAATACCATATGTTCTCCCTGATCGGTGACAACTGACTGAACACCAAAAAGGAAACCTCCTGAAATGAAATGGACAGTATGGGAAATGGTGACTTGATCAGCATAGCCCTGACTGTTAATGAACAACTTAATACATTATCCCTCTTAGTAGTTTTTTGGTCTGTTCTACTTAATATGACTGGTTTAATTCTGCATGTATATAATTTTAAAAATTATTTATTTTTTTATTTATTTGAAAGGCAGAGTTATAGAATGAGGGGGAGAGAGAGATCTTCCATCTACTGGTTCATTCCCCAAATGGCTGCAATGACCAAGATTGGGCCAGGACAAAGCTAGGAGCTAGGAGCCTCATCTGGGTCTCCCACGTGGGTACAGGGGTCCAAGCACTTGGACCATCTTCTGCTGCTTTCCCAGGAGCATTAGCAGGGAGCTGGATTGGAAGTGGAGCAGCCAGGTCTCAAACCAGCACCCATATGGAATGCAGGCAGAGGCTTAACCTGCTGCCACACAAAACTGGCCCCTGCATGTGCAGAATTTTAAAAAAATAGTGCTGGGGCTGGCACTGTGGCACAGTGGGTAAAGCTGTTGCCTGCAGCGCCAGCATCCCATACAGGCGCTGGTTCAAGTCCTGGCTGCTCCACTTCTGATCCAGCTCTCTGCTATGGCCTGGGAAAGCAGTAAATGATGGCCCAAGTCCTTTGATCCCTGCACCCGCGTGGGAGACCCGGGAGAGGCTCCTGGCTCCTGGCTTCAGATCATTGCAGCTTTGGATTGGCGCAGCTCTGGCCATTGCAGCCATCTGGGGAGTGAACCAGTGGATGGATGGAAGACCTCTTTCTCTCTCTCTCTCTCTGCCTGTGCCTCTCTGTATCTCTGCTTTTCAAATAAATAAATAAACCTTTAAAAAATAAATAAAAATACAAATAATTCTATGAGATTTACTCTTTTACCATTTAAATATTATTTATGTGTGCATTCTACAAGCAGTAATTTAACTGAAAAATGATGAAGTGAAGGTTTATAGCTTTGATCATCATGTATATACCTCAGTACATTTAAGTTCAGGTTAATCTGTGGTAATGTGAAAATAGTTTTCATTTCTTAATGTATGCTAACAAATTTTCTTCCAGAGCCATCCTATATATTTTTAAGTGTTACGGAAATTAGATGACTTATTATAGAAAAAAGGAATAAATTCATTGAGATGTACATATTCAGTAAATGATATGAAGTTAAAGTATATTGGACTTAAAAAATCAACACAGGGTTCTTTTAGTTCCCAGTCTCCGTGTCAGGTAGGTTCCGGGTCCCTTGGTCCACCTGTTTCTTTGGTAACTGAATTAACATCATCTGAAAATCTTTCCACTGGTTTTTCCCTCTAAATGGGAATCCTCACGTTCATCAAGACGACCTTTGGGTAGCTTCAGCTTTCTAAAGTATTGCTTCATGGGCTCAGACTTACCTCCTGAGAACTTGTTATCCTCAAAGCCTGACCCGGAAGGGCTTATCTTGTCACTGTCCAGGCTGCAGCTGGAAGTTACCGAGCAACCCAGAGATCCTTGAAGCAGTCATGGCATTTGACTTCCCCCCCTTTTTTTAACTTTTAAAAAAGAAAGCCCTGGCTTCCCTTCCCATTCCCTATGCCCCCTAAAGCAGCCATGCTGTATTCTTTTTTTTTTTTTTTTTTTTTTTTTTATCTCATTGGATATTTTCTTCTGTATCCTTAAATAGCACATTTTTATTTGTGAGAGGAAAAGATCGGCCCTGACACAAGTCAAACAGTCACCATCCTCACCTGTGCTGATTTTTTGACTCGGTCGGCCCCATTGCATTTGAACAAATAGTTAATTATGAACGCGCCTGTCATGATGCAGTCTACCTCCTGTCAGTCTAAATGACAGACAGACGTGCTCAGTAGTTAGGTACTTAAGTAGCTGAAGTAAGACAGTGTAATGGCTGAAGAGCTGTTTCCTCATTGGTACTTTAAAATCATATGGCTTCAAAAAGCCAGCATCCAAATGCAACTGTCAAGTAAGAGGAATGTTACTTTCACTCAAACTTCTAAAGAAAAGGCAAAATCACAAATAAGCAACATGCAGTTGACAATTAAGACTTTTTTTTCAGATGAACATTTATGATCAGTTTGATAATAGAGAACACAAACTTTCAACCCAGTGAAGCAAAATGTTATTCTTGTAGCCCATTCTTTTCATTTGTAGACCCATATTATAAAACTTTATAGTCAATTATTATATTTTGAAAGCTGTGTGGAAATTTTTTGTTTTCTCTCATTATGGAAGTGCCTATTTAATATCCTTGCTTTTGTTTCTTGGTTCATAAAACATAAAATGTTAATTATCTGGCCTTCACAGAAAAGTTTTCCAACTCCTATTTTAATAGAATAATGATACTAATAATATAAGATAAATAATAATAAGATAATAATAAGATGGAAAGCAATTGTCATGTACTTGCTGTGTGGCTTTGGGAATTCACTTCACTTCTCTGGTCTTTATTTTTATTAGCTATAAAATGGATATAAAGGCAAATGGGTCTATGAGAGAAACTCTAGAATAAATCATCCTAGCACCTGAGTTTTTGATGAATTAATCCTACAAATATTTATTGAGTTACTATTATGTATCAAGAACTGTTAAAGGCATTGGAGCTACAGCAGAACATAAAGTTCCTATCCCTAAAAAGGATACTATTCTAAATGAAAAGAGACTTAAGGCACAACATGGGATCTGAGATTGAATCCTGATGTGAACTAACAGGCTTTATAGGATATTTTTGGGAAAATTTGAAATATGGACAGCTATGAGATAAAAAATGTATTATCATGGAATGTTAGCAATCATTAACTGGAAATAGCAATTGTAATCTATAGTCTTATTTCCTCTTGGTAGATAGTGCATGTGTTTATTGTATAGTTAGGAAAAGACCTGAAAGGATGTATAGTAAGCTGTTAACAGTAGTGATTCTTGGGTGGTGGGCAGTGCTTGTGTTCACTTTTGCATTGTTTTCTACAGCGAACACATCCTACTGTAAAATGAAAAATCATATCTTATTTTATTTTTTAAGATTTGAAAGTCAGTTACACAGAGAGAGGAGAGGCAGAGAGAGAGAGAGAGAGAGAGAGAGAGAGAGGTCTTCCATCTGCTGGTTTACTCCCCAATTGGCTGCAACAGCTGAAGCCGCACCGATCTGAAGCCAGGAGCCAGGAGCTTCTTACGGGTCTCCCACGCAGGTGCAGGGGCCCAAGTCCTTGGGCCATCTTCTACTGCTTTCCCAGGCCATAGCAGAGAGCTGGATCAGAAGAGGAGCAGCTGGGACTTGAACCGGTGCCCATATGGGATGCCGGCGCTTCAGGCCAGGGCATTAACCCGCTGTGCCACAGCACCAGCCCCGGATTATTTCTTATTTTAAAAAGAATATCTCTCTTCATGAAGGTTACATGCTAGTGCCTCTTAAAAGTAGTCATATTGTCAAACTGGTCACTTAATTTCCCTGAGGGAACACATGTCCGTCCCCCCCCCCCCCATTGCAGTGACTGAAGGATCCAGGTGCTATCTGGGAAATAGCTGCAGGATGTAAAACAGACGCTGCTCGCATTTCTCTTGGGGTTTTTCTGGTAAGTAGAGCTTTCTTAGACCCAAGGCTTCCCAGCAGAGCAGAATAATTCATGGAAAAAGTAGAATTAAAAGATTTATTTGGGTGCAGAAATGTTTTGAAATCCACACGTGATGTTTTCATAATATACATTTTCACAAGCCTTTTGAAGACCTCTTCCTTCCCCCTTGCATATGACCCACAAAGTCAAAAATATTTACTATCTGGCGCTTTAAAGAAAATGTTCTGGGGCCAACGTTGTGGCACAGCCTGAAGTGCCAGCATCACATATGGGCGCTGGTTCGAAACCCGGCTGCTCCATTTCTGATCCAGTTCTCTGCTGTGGCCTGAGAAAGCAGTAGAAGATGGCCCAAGTCCTTGGGCCCCTGCACCCACGTGGGAGACCCCGATGAAGCTCCTGGCTCCTGGCTTCAGACTGGTGCAGCTCCGGCCGTTGCGGCCAATTGGGAAGTGAACCATCAGATGGAAGACCTCTCTCTCTCTCTTTCTGTGTGTGTGTGTGTGTGTGTAGCTCTGACTTTCAAATAAATAAATATTTAAAAAAATATGAAAAGTTCCAGACTCTCTCAATAGGCATGCCCATGGAGGAGGGAATGCCCACTTACAGTTCTATGAACAAATTGATGTTGTGATTTGTAAACCTCATGCTTTCTGAGCTTTGTTAGCATTTATCAGTATTCCCAGTTTCAGATGCACCTACATTACAGGACTTCTTGTCCTGCAAAGCTGAGGTGAGGGCCAACCCCTGCGAGCTCCAAGAAAATTCATCAAGGCAAATGCTGTCCTGCGAGCCCTCTGGATAGCTAGCTAGTTGGTGTTCCATTCATCTAGCTGATTCTACTTATGCTTCCAGTGTCATTCAGCTTCCACCTCCTCCTAGAAGCCGCCTCTGTTTCCTCACCTTGATTTCACTCTTACACCAGTGCTGCAGTTGGCACCTTTTGCAAGCCTCTATCACAACATCTAACATGCTGCTGCTTTTCCCAGGTGTGTTAGCAGGGAGCTGGATCCGTAGTGGAGCAGCCAAGACTTGAACCTGCACCCATATGGGATGCTGGCACTGCAGGCAGCAGCTTAACCCACCACCACACAGCACCAGTCCCACCTCATAGGGTTTTGATGAAGATTAAATGAATGTGTTTTAACTATCCCATAACTACTTGTTGAATGAGTGAGTATATTACATAAAGGACATTGTTTGGATTGTATCGGGAATTGTGAAAGTCTATATCAGCAGTACCTAAAATAATGTGGGATTGTTTTGTTTATTTTTATTCATTCTATTTAGACCAGCTAAACTTTTATTCTACATGTCCACCCATACTGAAGCATCATATATTTATACTGTCAGCACTTATTAAGTGCCTACCATGTGCCAGACACTATGACCAATATTAGAGATATTGCAGGCTATATATTCTCTGCCCTCATGGAGTTTTCATTCTAGTGGGAAAGACAAGTCAATTAACAAGTAAACCAATACATAAGACTATATTATAGACTGTGATCAATGTTTTTTTTTAAAGATTTATTTATTTGAAAGGCAGAGTTACAGACAGAGAGAGAGAGAGAGAGAGGGAGATCTTCCATCTGCTGTTGCTTCGCTCCCCACATGGCCACAATGACCAGTGCTGGGCCAGGCTAAAGCCAGGAGCCAGGAGCTTCTTTGGGTCTCCCACGTGGGTGCAGGAACCCAAGGAGTTGGGCCATCAACTACTGCTTTCCCAGGAACATTAGCAGGGCGCTAGATCAGAAGTGGAGCAGTTGGAACTTGAACCTGCTCCCATATGGGATACCGGTGTTGCAGGTGGTGGCTTAACCAGTTGCAAGCCACAACGTGTGCTCTGTGGTCAGTGTTAAAAATAAATAGGTTAGGGGCAGGTGCTGTGGCACAGTGCTGGCATCCCGTATGGGCACTGGTTCTAGTCCTAGCTGTTCCTCTTCTGATCCAGCTCTCTGCTACAGCCTGGGAAAGCAGTAGAAGATGGCCCAAGGACTTGGGCCCCTGCACCTGTGTGGGAGACCAGGAAGAAGTGGTGCCTGGCTCCTGGCTTCGGATCGGCACAGCTCCGGCCGTTGTGGCCATCTGGGGAGTGAAAGACACCTGTCTCTCTGCCTCTCCTCTCTCTGTAATTCTGTTTTTCAAATAAATAAATCTTAAAAAAAAAGAATATTCTAGACAGAGGAAATAATAAGTGCAAATGCCCTGAAGCCAGAAAGGGTTTGGCAAGTTCAAGGATTGGAAGAAAGCAATAGAGTTTATAAGGGTGAAAAGGTTGAACTCATTCTTAGAGAATTTAACAATTCTAAAAGGAGAGTGACATGACCTGTTAATGAGTTTTTCTAAAAACTTAAACATTTTAATTAAAATAGGTCTGGTAGATGGAATAAAAATCCCCAAAGATGGCCAGGTATAAGCTCTCAGAATCTGAATATGTTATCTTAGATCACAAAAATGACCTTGTGGATGTGATAAAGTTCAAGATCTTGAGAAGGGAAGAGTATCCTGGGTGATCCAAGTAGATCCAGTGTTATTTCAAGGGTCCTTATTAGAGGAAGGCAGAAAGGCCAGGGTTGGAGGAAGGATGTGGGATGATGGAAGCACCAGTCATAGAGATTTGAAGATACTGTGCTGCCATCTAGAAGATGGAAGCAAGGACCAAGGAATGTAGGCAGCCCCAGGAGGCCAGAGAAAACAAGGAAACGGATTGTTTTCTTGAGTCTCTAAAAGGAGTGCAGCCTTGCTGACATCGAGACCTATTTCAGATTTCTGACATTCAGATCTATAATCAAATTCAGCTGTGACTGTGTTTCAGTTTTTCTCTTCAACTGTGGTGTTTTAAGGCCTGGTGTTTGTGATACTTTGTTATAGGAGCCATAAAAAACCAATAATCCCTGTGTGGAATTAAAAAGGCCTGATGAGATTAGTAATTGACAGGGGTGGATGGGAACAGAGTAGGATGGTGGAGAAATGGGAATGATGTAGAAATAATGGGAAAGTGACATTTTCCTGAGTGTACCTTTTTGTACATTGTTCTGATTTTTAGGACCATGTTAACATTTTACTTTATGAAAATTAACATGAATAAAGGTGACCCATAATGGAATTTAAGTAGAAATAAAGGAACTCTACTGCATTATAAATGAATGACAGCCACAACAAATGCTAGGAGAAAATAATTAACCTAGATGTTAGAACTTCGTATGTTGAAGTTCTAACCCCCAATATGACTGTATTTGGAAATAGGGCCTTTAGGAAGGTGGTTGAAGTTAAATGAGGTCATAAGGGTGGGGTCCTAATCCAATAGGACTGGTGTCATTTTAAGAGGATAAAATGCCAGAAGTACACGCACACAGAAAAGGCCATGTGAGGACATAGCAAGAAGGTGGTCATCTATGAGTCAAGGAGAGTCCTCCCCAGAAACCAGCACTGCTGACCTTGCACTTCCAGCCTCCAGAACTGTGAGAAAGAAATTTGTATTATTAAAGCCACCATTTGTGATAGTTTGTTATGGAATCCCTAGCTGACAAAAATACTATGTAACTTTGGAAAACAATACATTAGCTAAGGTAACAACTACATAGACACTCTAGTGTTAGTGTTAGTTTGTTTCCTATGGGGTATGGGTTAACAGTTCTGAATCTGTCTATTCTTGTATTGAGTAAATAAGTCAATCTATTATGAATAAAGAATGCCAGGTTTTCCTCTGACAGGGAAAGGAGTTACAAATAAGGAAAGAAGACTAGAATGAACCTGGTGGTGATCAGAGATATCAGTATGAACACATCGATTTACACACACACCACCACACAACAGACGTTTGCATATGTAGACATGTACTTCCTAGCTCTGTCTGCTGAGAAGACCTAGGAGCAATACCAAGGAGCACACCTAGCACTCAGGTCTTGGTTGTAAAATGGCATTCTCCAAATAAAGTGACTGGGGCTCCTTAGAGAAATGACGGATCCCAGGGCTGGGGCAGGGGCAGGGAAAACATAAGATAAGCTTGTAATGTCCTCTGCCAGGAGTAAGTAAATGCATGTGGAATGACTGGACTGGTCAAAAGAATGCAGAAATCAGCTTGAAGGGACTCCTGATGGTGAGATCTGGGGCAATTTAGGCAACAAAATAAATAATGATAGCAGTGGACCATACCCCCCCCCCCCCAATAAAAGAAGAATCTGTGAGTCTGTACTAATATAAAGAAATAGCTGAATCAATAAATGAGGAAGAAGGGAAAAGTCATTGTTTATAGTAGAATTCTGGTTAATTGATAAAGAATAATGGAAATAGAAAGCATATCTACTGGCAGCTACCACAAGCAAGCATCGTGAATGGATAGTAAAATTAACTGAGAAAATATAATAGGATATTTATATAGTTTCAGAGTATCTCTCATTGCTTCGTATTTATTTTTGTTCATCACTTATATTTTCTACCTGATTTGAACATTCTATGAGGTAGGTACATATGTTCAATTTTAAAGGAATTTTTTTCTCATTGTCAGATACAAAAGAGGTTCAGTGGTAAAACAAGTTAACTTGCCCCATGTACTTTGAGTAGAATCTTTTTTCCTCCTGTTTATGTTTGGGACTTTCCCAGTGAAGCGTTGGAGTTGCTTCCTGAGCCCTCAGTGATTTTTGCAAATTTAAGCCCCTGCCTGTTTCTAAGATTTTCTCTTCTATTGCTTTGAGGGAGTTGCTCCCACTAGGGGTCGCTCCTCGCTACATGTAAGTCAATTTCTTTTTCTTTAGGAGGCAAAAGAAAGACTTTCTCAGATAAAATGTCAAAGCAATGGAAAAACAAATAGTTGGAAGTAGGAGCTGAACATCTCCTGGGACTTGACTTGGTCTGGCTCTAGCTGTCTAGTCAAATGCTATTTAACTTGTCATATTGAGTTTTGGTATGATTCTGGCCCATGTATCAAAATTTCTTCCTTTCCCAATCAACTTCATTCTACCTACAGACATATGGAAAGCACATACTTTGTGTCTGGTATTGTGCTGCTAAGGCTTCATCTGTGAATGAAATGGGCCAAATATCTGACCTCATAAAGCTTATGTATAAGCAATAGGTAATAAATGAGATTAAAAAATAAATAAAATATATAGTCTCTTAAGGATAAATCCAAAAGAAGAAAAAAAGGCAAAGATCTGATAAGTCACTGTATGAACTTTGAATTTTTTTAAAAGATTTATTTATTTATTTGAAAAGCAGAGATAGAACGGGAGAGAGAAGGAGAGAGAGAGATCTTCCATCTGCTTGTTCACTCCCCAACTGGCCAAAATGGTTGAGGCTGGGCCAGGCCAAAGCCAGGAGCCAAGAGCTTCTTCAAGGTCTCCCATGTGGGTGCAGGGGCCCAAGCATTTGCATCATCTTCTGCTGCTTTCCCAGGCACATTAGCAGGGAGCTGGATTGGATGTGTAGCAGCCAGGACTTGAACTGGCGCCCATATGGGATGCTGGCACTGTAGGCGAAGACTTAACTTACTACACCACAGCGCCAGCCCTGGAACTTTGACTTTTATTCTGTGTTAGGTGGCAAATGTTGGAGAATTTGAAGTAGAGAAATGATGTGATTTTCCTTATATTTTAAAAAGCTTGCTCTGATTGTTCTGTGGATAGTACAAGTGTATTTCAAAAAGTTTATGGAAAATGGAATTAAAAGATGAGTTTATTTTAGTTTAAAAATATGAAATCTATGCATGGTTTCTTCATAATATATATTTCCCATGAAATTTTAAAAACAAAACTTTTTTTAAAGGTTTTATTTATTTTATTTGAGAGTTAGAGTTAGACAGTGAGAGAGAGACAGAGAGAAAGGTCTTCCTTCCATCGGTTCCCTCCTCAAATGGCTGCTACAGCCAGAGCTGTGCCTATCCGAAGCCAGGAGCCAGGTGCTTTTTCCTGGTCTCCCATGTGGGTGCAGGGACCCAAGTCCTTGGGCCATCTTCTACTGCTTTCCCAGGCCATAGTAGAGAGCTGGACTTGAAGAGGGGCAGCTGGGACTAGAACCAGTGCCCAAATGGGATGCTGGTGCCACAGGCGGAAGATTAACCTACTGTGCCATAGTGCCGGCCCCTAAAACTAAATTTTTAATTTCAGAGCAGTTTTGTATTTACAAAACAAAAATTGTAATACAAAGAGTTCCCATACACCCTAGTCCCAGATTCCACTATTATTATTATTATTTTTTTTTTTTTGACAGGCAGAGTGGATAGTAAGAGAGAGAGAGAGACAGAGAGAAAGGTCTTCCTTTTGCCATTGGTTCACCCTCCAATGGCCGCCACGGCTGGCGCGCTGTGGCCTGCGCACCACGCTGATCCGAAGGCAGGAGCCAGGAGCCAGGTGCTTCTCCTGGTCTCCCATGGGGTGCAGGGCCCAAGCACTTGGGCCATCCTCCACTGCCTTCCCGGGCCACAGCAGAGAGCTGGCCTGGAAGAGGGGCAACCGGGACAGAATCCGGCGCCCGGACCGGGACTAGAACCTGGTGTGCCGGCGCCGCTAGGTGGAGGATTAGCCTATTGAGCCACGGTGCCGGCCCCACTAATTTTATTTTTTAAAGCAAGATTTATTAGAGTCAGAGATCTCCATCCAGAGTAGCTTGGAGGAGGACTGCAAGAGAGGCAAAACCCGGCTGGTGGTACTGGTGTTTTTAAGCACAATTTTGGGGAAGAAAAAAAAACTTGACATTCAGTTACAAGGTGGAGACAAAACTCATAAAAGGCCTGATTTGCAATCTTTTGTCCTATCTGGCTTGCTTGTGATAAAACCGAGCCATCAGAAGGGTTGTATAGGTAACTTGTTTATAGTAAACTGTGAACTCAGGAGGAGGGAAGTGCCACTCCCTTGCTATTCTTATGGTAAAATCTGAAGTTTCAAGGAGTGTGCAGGCAGGCACTTCTGACCTTGCTAAAGACAACCATTGAGGGAAGCAAGCTGCTCTGCACTCCAGTTTCCACTGACTGCCTATTAACCCATTTGACTCCTCACATTCCCGCCCCCCTGCCAGAAGAATGGTCCCTAACTTCTGTTAGGGGAACTGGGTGATAACTGCTCTGGCTGCTTCATGCTGAAAAGGGGCATCCTTGGGAAAGGCAGTCAAGACAGGGTTCCTGTAGGAGTTGGCTTCTTGAGGGGGATGCAGTGCCAGCTTGCAGAACCTGCTTCCATCCGAGGTTTCATGTTCATGGCCACCTAGAATTTCACTGTTTCAAGTCTGGAGAAAACAAATCTAACAAGCAGTTTAAACTCACAGGGTCTAAAACAAAGGACAGTCATTAGAGGACCTAAGAAAGGAGCTGTTGAAACCATGAGCAAGTTTTCCCATTGAGAGTCAAATAGAAACTGACAGAAGGGGCTTGATAATAATCAGGTGGGCTTTAAGGCCCAGGCCTATCTAACTCTTCATATGGGGTACTGCAGATGCCACTATTACTAACATTTCATATTAGTATGATACACTTGTTAAATTAACCACACCCAGCTTCCCCTAATTTTTGCAAGGTTTCTTTGTCTATTTGAAAGTTAAAGTTACAAAGAGAGATCTTCTATCTACTAGTTCACTCCCCACGTGGCCTCAACAGCCAGGGCTGAGCCATGCTGAAGCCAGGAGGCAGGAGCTTCATCCAGGTCTCTCACATGGGTGGCAGAGGCCCAAACACTTGGGCTATCTTCCACTGCTTTTCCTAGGCCATTAGCAGGGAGCTGGGTTGGGAGTAGAGCAGCCAGGACATGGACCGTGCCCATATGGGATGCCAGCATCTTAGGCAGCAGTTTCACTCACTATGCCACAATGCTGAACCCTGTTTTTTAAATCCAAGGTTCCTCTATCTTTCCCACCTCTCCTTTTCTCTGATAACATTCTGTTTTCAGATTTGAGCTTTCTTATTAGCTCCCACATATGATTTGTCTGTGTCTCCCTTATTTCACTTACCATAATGTCCTCCAGTTCCATTTTGTTGCAGATTGACAAAATTTCCTTCTTTTTATGGCTGACTCATATTCCATGTGCATGTATACCATATTTTCTTTATCCATTCATCTGATGATGGTACCTTGGTTGAATCCATATTCTGCCTGTTGTGAACAGTGCTACAGTAAATATGGTGGGACAGGTAGCTCTTTGATAACGTTGAGTTAATCTCTTTTGGGTATATACCCAGTAGTGGGATTGCTGGATCACATGGCAGTCTGTTCCTAATTTTTAAAGAAATCTCTGCACTTATGTGCATGTATTTCAAAGGTTTTACACCAAAATAAGGTTATATTTTAATTCTACTTTCTATTAACTTTTTGATACACTTTTGTAGATTAAAAAGGGACAAGCTTGGACCAGGGTGGGAATAATGGAATTGTTAGGTTTTGGATATATTTTGATATATGTTTAAGGTAGAGCCAACTGAGATGAGAAATCAAAGCAGAGCTGTCATGTAGCATAATACCAGTAGCATTGACAGAAATGTTGACTAGTGCCCCCTGGGGTTGTGTAACACAGCATGTCTTAAAAGATGATGTCGGGGCACTGTGGTATAGTAGGCTAAACCTCTGCCTGTGGTGCAGGCATCCCATATGGGTGCTGATTCCAGTCCTGGCTGCTCCTCTTCAATGCAACTCTCTGTTTATGGCCTGGGAAAACAGTGGATGGCCCAAGTGCTTGGGCTCCTGCATGTCGCTCCCCCTCTTCGTGGAGGAACGACACAGGACCCTGCGCTGTTCTTTCGTCTGCTCGGCCCTCCCCGGGTTTGCTGCTGGTTCTTCCCGGGTTGGCTACCGACCCTTCCACCTCCGTGGAAGGGCGGTTCCCCCTAGCCACTTTCCCCACTTCCGCGGGGGAGCGGCACACCGCCAGCCGGCTCTCTCGGGGGCTGCACAGGTGTTCCTTCAGATAGATGTTCCCCTTAGATGTTCCTGGTGCATGTTGTCTCTCTCCTCCTTTGTAGTCCTTTTCCACCAATCCCAACTCTGCTACCCACAAGCCGAGTACGCTGCTCTCCTCCAATCAGGAACAGGTCCTACAATTTATTGGTTGAACTGGAGGCAGCTGTGTAGAAGCTGTTTCTCCCTTCTCAGCACCATATTGTGGGAGAGCAGATGCATAGAATAAGTCTTAATTCCAGTAACTTAGTCTAGTCCGGGTTGCTCCCCACACCTGCATCTGCTTCTTCTTCCAGGGAAACCTGGAAGAAGCTCTTGGCTCCTGGTTTTGGGTCGGCCCAGCTCCAGACGTGCGGCCATTTGGGGAGTGAACCAGTGGTTGGAAGATTTCTCTTTCTCCCCCCCACCCCACCCCCAGTCTGTCTCTCCCTCTCTCTATCTGTAACTCTACTAGACTTTCAAATAAATAATAAAACCTTAAAGAACAAAAAGATGATGTCAAGGTTTTGGGCCTGGGAAGCTGGAAAGATAGATTTGCTACTAACCACAGTGGTGAAGACTGGGATGAACAGGATTGGGAGTCTACCAGAAGTTCAATTTTGAATATGCTGATGCCAATTAGACATTTAAGTGGAGATGTTGAATAAACTCTGAGATATAAGCCTGGCATTCAGAGGAGTGGCCTGGGCTAGAGATAACATTTTTGAGTCATGAGCATCCAGATAACATTTAAAGCATGATATGAATGAAATCACCAAGGAAGTGAGAATAGTTGGACAAGAAAAGGGGTCAAAGGACCAAGCCCTGGACCCTGTAGCACTTATTTTGAAAATTTCTATTTTATTTAACAATTCGAGAGGTAGAAAGAGAGAGTGAGTGAGAGAGAGAGAAAACTCCTATCTGTTGGTTCACTCCCAAATTACCTGCAGTGGCTGGGACTAGGCTGGGCTATGCTGAGCTAGGTCTCCCACATGGGTGGCAAAAACCTGATAGCTTGCGTGACAACTGCCTCAGTCAAAAGCTGGAGCCAGGGGTTAAATCCAGGTACTCTGATATGGGACACAGCCATCTTAACTGATGTCTTAACCACTAGGTAAATGCCTGCTCCTAGATAAATCTTTTGAAGTATTTTGCTGTTAAGAGAAGCAGAGGGATTAGGCAGTAACTTGCATGGTATGTGGGGTTGAGAGAGGGTATTTAGAATAGAAGAAATAATCTCCAGTTTGCTCCAAGAATACTCAAAGAAAGTTGGAGTTCACTAGACCTGTTTTCTTAAAAAAAAAAAAAAAAGATTTATTTATTTATTTATTTGAGAGGAAGAGTTACAGATGGAGAGTGGGAGAGACAGAGAGAGAGAGGTCTTCCATCCACTGGTTCTGCTTCCCAAATGGCCACAATGAGTGGAGCTGGGCCAGGCTGAAGCCAGAAGTCTTCTGGGTCTGCCATGTAGATGCAGGGGCCCAAGCACTTGGGCCATCTTCCACTGCTTTCCCAGGCCATAGCAGAGTTGGAAGTGGAGCAGCCAGAACATGAACCAGCACCCATATGGGATGCTGGTGCCACAGCTCTGGCCCTCACTTGTCCCTATTCACATGGGTTCTTGAGGTAGTACCCGGTAATCCTCAGGGAAGCTGAATGTCATAGGAGAGGATGTTGCCAGCAGGTTTGGGTTGAATGAACTCTAAGGAAATCTGTGGATCACGTTTAATAAAACTGAACTTGGAAGCTCTGTAGTTACCCAAAGAGAGAGTATCTTCATGTGTGGAAAAAATTGGGGCAGTGAGGTCCAGCTGTCCCTTCATGCAGGTGGCAGTTCTAGCCTCCTTTGCCAACTCTGGAGGGTCTGGCCTCAGCTACACCAAAGAGATCCAGTGCATCTTCTTCCAGAAACATTGTCTGTTGTCTGGAAGGGAGAACAAAAGTAGGGAATTCTGAGGGATACTGTGAGGCTGACTGAATCTCAGAGTTTGAACCAAGTGGGAAAATTGACCCAGGAATCCAGGCCACAGTTCTACTCAGAATGGCCTGTTTCTTGGGAATAGGGGCCTCAGCAGCAGAAGATGGTGTGGTGCTGGGCTTGCTTTGCAGCTTGCTTTAGTAGCGATGGCTTTGCAAACACACACACGTTTTGCTGGTCTGCATGTAGTATGTTTGCTCAGGTATTTATCCTGTTATCATGTCTTGAAGGTCCAGTTCATATGTCACCTGCTCCAAAGAGGCTTATTTAAATCCTCTGTCAGGCAAAATAATTTCCCGTCTGCATTTCTGGGACATGTTTTTTTCTTTCTCTCCTCCTAGCCCAAATCACATTTTGTGAGAACCACGAGTGGTTGTTAACTGAAGAGGCAGTGGAGTGGCGTGGATAAGAGCATGAGCTCTGGAGCTAGGCTGCTTGTGTTTAGATGGTGGCTCCTGTAAGTAGCTTAACCTCCCTCTGTTTCTCATCCATCTCAACTAGGTTTGATAATAATAGTGCCGCCCTCAAAGGGGTTTTGTAACAATGAAGCAAATTCACACATGTGAAGTATATAGAACAGTGCCCAGCACGTAGTAAGTACTCAGTAAGCTTTTATTATCTGCCTCTCTTCCTGAGAAATAAGACCATATTTTTATCCTTGTACACTTGGTGCTTAGCACTGGGATTGGCACAGAGTATGAGGTGCTTTCTGTGTGACTAAGTTTCTAAGTCAAACCAACTTATGTTCGTGTTTAATATTTTCATATATGTATAGCCTTCTTGTTAGATCATTCGTTCCTATGTCTTGCTTGTACAGTGGTTAAGAATGAAGGTTCTAGAGCCTGACAATCTAATTAATGTCATTGCTTTGCCAATCAGTATCTGGATAAAAGTAGGCATGATGTTTAACCTCTAAGTGCCTCAGCTCTCTTACCTGGGGAATGAGAAAAATACAGGAAGTTAAACACAGAGTTATGGAACACTGAAGTGTTAAGTATTAATCTTATCAGTAATTAAGTGACTTAATGAACACCTACAGATTCCAGGGACTGTGCTATACAGTAGGGATACAGAGATGAATGAGAGTTTGGTCTCTGCTCTTAGAAAACTCTGAGCTAGTGAAGGAACTAAGTATGAAGTAGTTGGTATATCACAGAGCGTAGTCGAGGAAGGGACCAATTTTCTAGGAGGGTGCAGTGGAGGAGAAAGGGCAGAGTGGTAAGGTTTTGTAGAGCAGGACAATCCTGAGCTTTGCATCCATAGGCTGATAGTCCTGGGATATTAATATCAAATGAATAGAAAAGTCCCTTTGGTAGTGCATCAGAGATGAGTTTGATAACAATTCTCCCTCAGATTCCCTTAAGAAGTCCACTCAACAAGAGACCCCCTCCTGCATTTTGAAACCTAGAGAAGCTGTTCTGGGCCGGCCTTCCCAAGTACGCCAAATGTGGTTTTGAGTAATTTTCCTTGGGCAAAGATCCTCTTGCCTTTTGTAGTTAACCCAGAGGGCTCTCACAGGCAGAAGGCAACATTTCACACGTTTCGGTCCCCCTCTTGTGCAGTGAGTCTTCTGAAAACTTTGAAAACTTTCTGCATTTTCTGAAAGTTGGCATTTAGATTCTTCCCCTCCTTACCCCAACAATCAGAAGGAAGCAGGGAGTAGCATATTTTCTAACAGAAGGCCAGAGCCCCTCTCTGACTCAGACTTTTAAGAGACCTCTGAGAAATGGTGGGACTGGAGCTATATTTAACTTATTAAGGTCAAGGACAGGGTGTGGCTAGATGAAAACCTTTGTGTCTCTGTCTCTTAGCAAACCAATAAAGCTACTGAGGCTTGTCTAGTTCCCCCAAGTAGTTAATGAGAACAATAGAATTTCGAGTTCCTGGTGTTCCTCTGGAGCTGATTTTGGCAGATGATAAGCGCTTGTAAAAGGGCTTATTATTTGAGTAGAGCTCTGGCTGCCTGACTTTTAAGGTTGATTATTTATTTTGCATGTTGTATAACAGGAGCACTGGGCAAAGCTCAGAAGAGGCCTGCTGGGTCAGAGATGTAAGGACTTCTCTGACTATCTCCTTGCAGTGGAACTGGATTCCAGCTGTGGAGTAAGAGGCCAACTTGTCTGCAAGGCCCAGGCCATGGCTTTTGCATAGTCTCTCATCACCAGACAGGCTGTTCTCACTGGGGGTGGAAAACATCAAGATTTCCATCCAGTCCCTATCCCAAGAAAAAGATTTCCATGTGTAAGTTCTCAAACTTTCACTGTAAGGTGCTCTACTTTGTTTGGTATTTGCACTAAGCAATCATTATGGGGTCCTAGTCATCTCAGTAAGGAGGTGCTCTGAAAGGTAGGGCTTTCAGTTAGTTACTGTGAAAAGCAGCCAAGAAGTCTTCCCTCCTTTGTGAGGAGTGCCAAGCTGAAGTGGTTCCCTGGCCTTTTTGTCTGAAGGTCTGAAGCCTTGCGTTTCCTGTTTTACACTGGGACTTGCTGGCTCACTGTGAGAGATCCAGAGGCTAACTTTAAACATTTTAGAAGCAGTGAATGAAGGAAGTTCCTCTTGTTTCGATTCTACACTTTGAAAAGTGGGTTGAGGAACAGGCATTTAGCTTGGCATTTTAAGATCCCACTTGGGGTATCTGCATCCCTTATTGGAGCATCTGGGTTTGAGCCCCAGCTGCACTCCTGATTCCAGCTTCCTGCTAATATGTACCATGGGAAGCAGCAGGTGATGGCTCAAGTAATTGGTTCCCTGTCACCCTCATGGGAGACCCAGGATTGAGTTCCTGGATCCTGGCTTCAATCTGGCTCAGTCCTGGCTGTTGGGGACATTTGGGGAGTGAATCAGTGGATGGGAAATCTCTCCTCTCCTCCTACTCTCCACTCCCCTCCCTGCCTTGCTCTGCCTTTCAGATAAATATATAAAAGGTATTAGAAGTGGGTTGAACCTGAGATAGTGTTAATAGAAACTTAGCTGTGTCTCATTCCCCGTTCTCCCCTTTTAGAAGATTTATTTATTTGAGAGGTAGAGTTACAGAGAGTGGAAGAGACAGAAGGGTCTCCCATCCGCTCGTTCAGTCCTCAAATGTTTGCAATAGCTAGAGCTGAGCCTATCTGAAGCCAGGAGCTTCCTCTGGATCTCCCACACGGGTGCTTTCTACTGCTTTCCCAGGCCACAGCAGAGAGCTGGATCGGAAGTGGAGCATCTGGGACACAAACCAGTGCCCATATGGATGCCGGCGCTGCAGGCAGAGGTTTAGCCTACTGAGCCACAGAGCTGGCCCCTTTGTTTGATTTTGATAAGGCCTAAACTTATAATTAAGTTCTATGTCTATGAGGATACTTCAACATGTTTGTGGCAAAATGGAATTAAAAGATAAATTTGTTTCAGTGCAAATAATTTTTGAAATTCATGCATAGTATTTTTATAATGCCCATTTTCCCATGATCTTTTTGAAGACCTCTGCTATGCATAGATTTCAAAATTATTTGCACCATAATAAACTTGTATTGAATTCCATTTTCCACAAATTTTCCATAGAGGCTATAAGCCAGCTTTCATATCTGGTGCTGTCAGTGAAATGAGAAATAGAAGAAGGAGGTAATGGGTGCCCAGGAAGAGAGCTTGTGAGCTCTTCAATGGATTTTAGATGCATTATGATATTTGGAAGATATATGTCCTTGGGAGAGGTGGCATTTACACTTGAAGTTCTTAAAGGCTGCTATTTCAGGATGAACCATCCCTCCCTGTCCCCACAGCCCCCTTCCCCCCCACCCCCACAGGTTTTATTGAAAAGTCTTGGGAAACTGAAGTCCAATCATCCTAATAGTATTTGCTGATTCAAAAGGAACTATAAATTGTAGTGTGACTAGATTAATTAATTAACTAATTAGTTAACTTCTGACTCTGAAGTGTCTAGCATCCTACATGGAACTATTATTTGGCTCCTATATTAGTCCTGATGGGCTGGACTTTGAAGCAGTAGCAAATAAATGATAAAGGTTTATTGTTGCTTATATAAAGTTTGAAGCAGACTGGCTGGCCCTCTTCCTGTAGCAGTGCCATCTGGGACACACGGCCTCCAAGGACGCTATGGCAAAGAAAACACACTGGAAATCCACAAGCCTTACTTGCCTCATCACAGAGGTGACATATATCACTTTTGCACACATTTTGTTAGCAGAAACTCACCCTGGCCCCAATCTAACTGCAAGGGAGACTGGGACCCTCAGGGACAGATCTGATTGACTTGGTGGCTATGTACAGTCCACAACCTTCCCTGGGTAACAACTGACGGTTAACTTCCCAACTCACTCACAGGGACTTTATAGGTGGTAATGATTTTCTAATTCCATGAGAGACTGGACTATGAATGCCAGAGCAGTTCTTCAGTCTAACAGACAGTGATTGTTTTACCGAAGTGGAGGGGACAGATGGGCAGTGGTTACCTGTCTCTCATTATGGTCCTTTTTCTTTTCTACTCTCACTACTCACCATGAAACACACATTCCTCTCTCTACTTCTTTCCCAACAATCGGACTCAGAACATTAGAATCACCCTCAGGCCCAACATACCTTCCTCACTGTAGCACAAGTGCTAGGCCAGACTAGAGCTACTGCGGTGCTTGATAAGAACATGTGATAGCTGTCCTTGATGAGGTTGATCTCACAGGGCTGGGGCAGGCCATGCCTATGTCTGTAGGGGCCCAATGCCTCAGGGTTGCTTCTCATTAATTTGTGGTAAACCCTCTTTCAACGTTCAAAAGGCTGAATTCCCCAGTGTCCTTGAGTATCACAGAGGGGGGGAAAGTTCATGTGGCCTTTCTCTTAGGAGGAGGGAAACCAGTGGAGCCTTTTGAAGATTTCTCACTAGAAGTAAAGACCAATTTCCCAGAAGGAACCTGAGAGAAAGTGGTTGGCTGCTAGTGACCTGACTGCCAATGCCGAAGTGAACCACAAGCTAGAGTTTATGTGTGTTCATGTGCAGTCCCATTGTTTTTGCTGACAGGTTACTCAGCCATTACAACATTTGCTGTTGTCATTGTTTTCCCTCTGGATCTCAGAGATAAGCAAACTAATTTCCTCTTACTGCCTTTAGTGTCTTCCGGAGAAAAGTTATGGCTGGGGCCAGAGTTGTGACTCAGAAGGTTAGGTGGCTGCCTGTGATGCTGGCATCCCATATGGGTGCCAGTTGAAGTCCTAGCTGTTTTACTTCCAATACAGCTCCCTGAACATCTGGAAGGCAGTGGAAGATAGTCCAAGTGCTTGAACCCCTGCCAGTCACGTGGGAGACTTGGAGGGAGTTACAAGTTCCCGGCTTCAGCCTGACCCAGCCCCAGCTAATGGGGCCATTTATGGAGTGAATCAGCAGATGGAAGCGCTCTCTCTCTCTCTCTCTCTCTGTGTGTGTGTGTTTCTCCCACTTTCTCTGTAACTCTGCCTTTCAAATACGGAAATAAATAAATCTCGTAAAAAACAAAAGTTAAGGCTGAAGTCAGTGTGATCAGCCCAAGGAGTGGATTGGCTGGAACTGCAGCTCAGCTTCCTTGTGTCTGGCACATATACCTTTCTGCAGAGTGGGCACTTAGCCCAGACAGAAGTTATCTTGTGGATAACTGCTTGGCTGATGAGCTGATTGGTGAAGAAGGGTTGAGGGCAAAAACGTAAGGAAGGTCTGAAATGTCAGGGGGTAAAGGTAAAGCAGGGCTGTACCTGAAACAAGGCTGTGATGATGAGTTCTCATTTTCCTTCCTTTTTGCTTCTTTGCTATACTCTGTGTGGGCCTTGTTATCTTGAATCTAGATGAGACTCACCCAAATAGTCGATTCTTGAATATGAATCATATCCCCTTATAGAATCGTAGCCAAACTCATTATAGTTTAAAGATTTTAAGATCCAGGTGCGGCACTCACTCCTGCTGCCATTCACTCTACATTTCTTTCACATATGCAAGTATCATGTCCCTTATCATGTGGTTTTGATTGCTTCTCAGTTGATCCAGATTGAATCTCTTTTAAAATGTCCCTTTTGTATTTGGGAAGACATTGCTTGACAGTCATTGTTTATATTTTCCCTTTCTTTCCCATTCACAAATTTCAGTTCTCAATTTCACCTTTTCATACCTTCCTTTTCCTATTTCATATCCCAGCTATTGTCATTTTCCTTGCTAAGCTTCCTTCCCTTCCCCAGTGTTAAATCCTGAGCTTTCCTCCTCTTTTCCATCTTTTTTTCCATGTCTTTGATTTGATTTGTTGTGTAAGATTTCTAGTAAAACTGTTGAGTGCCTGAAGATAACTTTGAGCCAGTTCGAACCTCTCAGAGTTATGTGCTGTTGACAAGGAGTTCAAGGGGATTTACCAGAAAAACTCAGATTAATCCATTCTAGTACTTTCATCTGCAAATGTTTAGGAACTAGGTAAAGATGAGTTTTTTTTTCAAGATTTATTTTATTTATTTGAAAGACAAAATTACAGAGAGAGGAAGAGACAGAGAAAAAGGTCTTCCATCCGCTGGTTCACTCCCCAGATGGCTGCAATGGTCAGAGCTGCACCAATCTGGAGCCAGGAGCCAGGAGCCAGGAGCTTCTTCCGGGTCTCCCACATGGGTACAGGGGCCCAAGGACTTGGGCCATCTTTTACTGCTTTCCCAGGCTATAGCAGAGAGCTGGATCGGAAGAGGATCAGCTGGGACTAGAACCAGAGCCCATATGGGATGCTGGCGCTTAAGGCCAGGGATTTAACCCACTGCGCCACAGCACCGGCCCCAAGATAAGTTTTAATCTTCCTGATTTTTTTTTTGACAGGCAGAATTAGACAGTGAGAGAGAGAGAGACAGAGAGAAAGAGAAATAAAGGTCTTCCTTTTCCGTTGATTCACCCCCCAAATGGCCACCATGGCCGGCGCTCTGTGCTGATTCGAAGCCAGGAGCCAGGTGCTTCCTCCTGGTCTCCCATGCGGGTGCAGGGCCCAAGCACTTGGGCCACCCTCCACTGCCTTCCCGGGCCACAACAGAGAGCTGCACTGGAAGAGGAGCAACTGGGACAGAACTGGTGCCCCAACCGGGACTAGAACCCGGGGTGCCGACACCACAGGCGGAGGATTAGCCTAGTGAGCCGCAGTGCCAGCCACTCTTCCTGATTTACCAAAGCATAAGTTGAGATTCAAAAATGACAACTTTTTTATTCTGATCATCTTGCTGGTCCTTGATATCCAGACTAAAATAATGAGATGATGACCTGTGAATTCTGCATTATTACCTACTTCCTGGGCTACAGATGACACTGGCACTGGCTGAGGGAGACTGCAGTACATTGTGTGGCTGAGTGAATGGTCTGGCAGAGGCAAGACTGTACTTAGAAATCCCCAGCAGGCAGGGACCTCAGCGTCTAAGCAACCCTCTGTTTATACCCTGTGCAGAGCTGTGTCTTTGGGGTCGACTGGGCTCTTCCAGCAGAATCCTGTTGTAATCGTTACCAAGTGAATGCAGATACAGTGGGTATTTTGCTGCCAAGAATGTTATAGACAATGGAAATACAAGTGTTGCTTCTTAAAATAGCAAGTGATGGCTGAAGACAGGAGGGAGAGTGTGTGGCCTTCTCTACAGTTTATCGAGTGAGGCAGCAACTATGAAAGTGGTTTCTAAATTGTAGAAATAGGGAACACTTGATGGTTACTACAATGACTTTGTACTTTTCATGGGTTGCTTTCTTCACAAGGTTTTTAAAGAAGACCTCAGAAATCTCAGGTATTGGCTATAGTCATGAACTTCAAAATTCAACCTATTTATCTTCTGATGAGTGCATTTAAAAAAATCATTAGGTTTCCTTCATGGTTTGCCCAACCATGGAGAAATCAACTTTTTAATTTACTCAACATGTACAGTTTTTCTGAGAGCAATGGAGACTTGCCCCTCTGTTGGAAGAGAGGGCAAATTGTCCAAGCCAATGCTGCCTGTGCTTTGTCAGCACTTTATTTTCTGGAAGAAGAATCTGGGATGGCCTTCTGTTTATTTGTAATTGTTCTTCCCAACTTTCTGACACTCAAAGCTGTCTAAGCCAGGGAGTTGGATGGGGCCATGGGGGCTTGAAGCATGGCCTGATCCCAGGAAGATAATCAGTAGCACAGCATTTATCCCCAGGCCTGGCTTCTGGAACCCTCTGCCTTTTAAAAATTTGCCTCAAACCTGAAAGGAAGAAACAGTCGGAAACTCCCTCAAACACAGAGATAGAACAAAATCTGCAAACTTTATTCTCCAGGACTTAGCTAGTACCGTGTTTACAATGTAGCTCTAAGGAACTCCGTAATCTGATTCCCTAGCTATACAGATTAGAAGCAGCAGGAAGTGACAGGCAGTGGGGGATGGAGGGAAAAAGCTCAAACTGACAAGGAGGTGCCCACTGAAGGCCTGATACCGTGGGAACAGATACAAAAACAAAATAGCATAACATAATGAAGCATATGATGGTGATTACCCTGAGTTAGCTGGAAAAAGGATCAAGTGGGTTATGAAATCTGCAGAGCATATAACATAGATATGAATATTTCACATCATCAATGTACTGTTTATAAATATTGGTGTTTAAGGGATAAGATTCTCTTATCTGTACAAATGCAATTATTTCTAACTCTGCCATAACTCACCTAAGCTAGAATTATGTGTTTTCCCGTGAGGACACTATAATACTTTTTAATTGTAAGGATTTGAAGTCCTGGTTTTGTGAGAGTGAAATGAGGCATTGTGTAATAATGTGACTTGAATGCTGAATTCATTCATTCCCTGATTTGGTATCCATAGAGGTGTCACATGACTTTATCAGAGGCCCATAGTAGGCTTTTTCCCTCACATTTCTCCAGTTTGCTGGCTCTGTGGGGGGAGTGCAGCTCAAGGTTAGGGGTCCTAACAGGAAGTGATTTCAGCCCCCAGGAAAGTCATTGCCAGTTGTTCCCTGGGTTCATGGTTCACTGGGCTGATGAACTAGCCCAGCCCATTCATCACTGCCTATGAGTCAGAAACCTGGGCCAGGCATACAGGCTGGTACAAAGATTCCGCTCTTAATAGCCTATCCTGTTCACATGGCCATGTGCTTTCTGACCAGCTGCTGTGAATTGGCAGGCTCTGGGAGGGAGGCAATGCTGCCTGGGCCAGAGCGATCTGCTGTTGTCATACGCATCTGCAATTACCTCCCTCCTTTTGCTTGCTCATTAATAGTCTGGTCACACACCTCTGCCAGCAGGAAGGTCTGCTTTATTCACTCTTCTCACTGACCCCCCGGCCCACCCCATGACACAGAGTATGACTGACTTGGCTCAAAGCAAAGATGCAGTGAGGCTGCAAGTCCATAAAGCGGTCAGAAACATGGCTCACTTAGCCCTTGTGATCATAGTCCCTTGGCTCAGCCTTTTGCCACCCTTCCCTGTTCTGGCCCTTAACATGCTTCACTAAAGGATAGTGGCTAATTGGGAAATTTACTACAGCCATCTTCTTTGGGGGATGATTCTTATGGCTGCTGAACTACCAAATAGGGCATTAAAATGTGATAGAGCACTGGAATGGGAATCAGAAAAAAGTGGGGTTCTGGCCCTGAGTCAGCTGTGAACTGCTGTGTGATCTTGGACAGATCTCTAACTTGTCTGCCAGAGGAGGAGGGGGCGGTGGTTACACTGGAGGATCTCTGAGGTTTAAGTACTAAACCTTCTGTTCTCTTTTCTGTTCATACAGACAGAAATATTTTGGCCCATTTCCTGCACTGTCTATTTTTTTCCTCTGTATCAATTCTCCCATCACATGAATCTCTCTTTTGATGAAGTAGTTACTCATCTAATTTGTTTAACAGCTTCCCTGGGAATGTAGAAAACTTGTAATAATAGAGGTGCATAGGTTCTAGGAGTTCTTACTTTGGAACTGACATATGGAATTCAAAATTAATAGAGTTATTGTGGTCCCATCTGGAATTTTAGTCACTGAATCACAGGGAGAGCAGCCAAGCTAACCATCCATGATGCAATGAGATTTGGAACTAGATGTCTCAGCCTCAGTCTACTCTCTTGCAAATGAGTTGGGTGGGAGCAGAAGAAGCGTGCTGTCCCATCATCTACCAGCCTTAGCACTGCCCAGATAAAGCAGGGCAGAGACTAAAAAGGGGCATGGGCAAAAACTTAGATAAGGATACCAGACAAGTGACAGACTTTATTAAATGCCTACTGTTTGGCAAATGAGCCAGGCATTGTCGGGCAGGAAGACAAAGAGGACAGCTTTCTACAAACAAGCCCTGCCTGTTCTTGCTTTTGGGCCTACATCAAGTTGTTTTCTATAATTGGCATGTCTGCCTTCTCTTAGCTTATTCAAAATCCTACCCATTCAGCAAGCTCCACCTCTTCAGCTAAGTTCAGCAAACCTTTATTGAGAACCACATCATAGGCCGGCGCCGCGGCTCACTAGGCTAATCCTCCGCCTAGCGGCGCCGGCACACCGGGTTCTAGTCCCGGTCGGGGCGCCGGATTCTGTCCCGGTTGCCCCTCTTCCAGGCCAGCTCTCTGCTATGGCCAGGGAGTGCAGTGGAGGATGGCCCAGGTGCTTGGGCCCTGCACCCCATGGGAGACCAGGAAAAGCACCTGGATCCTGGCTCCTGCCATCGGATCAGCCCGGTGCGCCACCTGCAGCGGCGGCCATTGGAGGGTGAACCAACGGCAAAAGGAAGACCTTTCTCTCTCTGTCTCTCTCTCTCTCTCTCACACTGTCCACTCTGCCTGTCAAAAAAAAAAAAAAAAAAAAAAGAGAGAACCACATCATTACCCAGCCCTCTTTGGGGGATATAAAGATGAACAAAGACTTAGTCCCTGTCTTCATGCTACCCATACTACCTTGTCTTGCTTGGGTCACTGTTGCTTTCATCTATGTTCCTTTTTCCTCTGCAGCTAAAATGTAAGCTCATCCAGGGCAAAGATTGTGTTCTGGGGAGTCCTTCAGCCACCCCAAGTTGGGTGATTTGCTAGAAAGATTCCCAAGACTTAATAGGATGTTTTATTCACAGCAAAGGCATATTATAGCAAAGGATGCAGAGTAAAGGCAGTCGGGAAAATGTATACATCAGTCAGGCACAAACTTTCTTTTTTTTTTTTAACTTTTATTTAATGAATATAAATTTCCAAAGTACGATTTATGGATTACAATGGCTTCCCCCACATACCGTCCCTCCCACCCACAACCCTCCCCTTTCCCACTCCCTCTCCCCTTCCATTCACATCAAGATTCATTTTCGATTATCTTAATATACAGAAGATCAGCTTAGTATACATTAAGTAAGGATTTCAACAGTTTGCTCCCACACAGAAACATAAAGTGAAAAATAATAGATGATTTTTTTTAAATGATGATGAAATCAGATCAGACCTATTGTCATGTTTAATCCCAGTGAGAGTCAAGTTGGGAGTTGATAATTTCTTCTTCTTTTTTTTTTTTTTTTTTTTTTTTTTTTTTTTTTTTTTACAGAGGATCAGTTTAGTATACATTAAGTAAAGATTTCAACAGTTTGCACCCCCATAGAAACACAAAGTGAAATATATTGTTTGAGTACTCGTTATAGCATTAAATCTCAATGCACAGCACATTAAGGACAGAGATCCTACATGAGGAGTAAGTGCACAGTGACTCCTGTTGTTGACTTTACCAATTGACACTCCTGTCTATGGCATCAGTAATCTCCCTATGCTCCAGTCATGAGTTTCCAAGGCTATGGAAGCCCTCTGAGTTCTCCGATTCTTATCTTGTTTAGACAAGGTCATAGTCAAAGTGGAGGTTCTCTCCTCCCTTCAGAGAAAGGTACCTCCTTCTTTGAATACCTGTTCTTTCCACTGGGATCTCACTCACAGAGTTCTTTTGCCAGAGTGTCTTGGCTTTCCATGCCTGAAATACTCTCATGGGCTTTTCAGCCAGATCCGAATGCCTTTAGGGCTGATTCTGAGGCCAGAGTGCTATTTAGGACATCTGCCATTCTATGAGTCTGCTGAGTATCTCACTTCCCATGTTGGATCACTCTCCCCTTTATTTATTCCATCGGTTAGTGTTAGCAGGTACTAGACTTGTTTATGGCACAAACTTTCAAGTCCTTCCCTATCCAGGACTACACAAGAGCAATTAACAACAAACCACTGGGCCACCTATGGAATATCTTTGCCCAGGGAAGCCCACCCAAATCTCAGGATCTTTGAGGCTTTTACAGAACGAAACTCTGGGCCTCAAAACATCAAAACCAGGTAAATCATGAACTTTGCTAAACAATCTTGAGACGCACTGGCAAGCTGGTACAGTATGCCCCATTGCTCTAGATACATGAAACACCATTGAGGCATCATCAGTTAGTCACATAAAGAACATTTAGAAGATAGTGTTCCCAGGGGTAGGCCTAGGGAACATAATTAGTCATAATTTCATGTTCCCCTGGAGACATAGAAGAACTGATCATGGAGTCATAACACAAGGCCTGACTGCTCTTCTGAGTTCAAGACTCATGTGAGGGAACTCCAAAAATGCTTGTGGAAAATGGAATAAAAAGAGCTTTCACATTTTCCATGAACTTTTTAAATACTATTTGTAAATTTCACCATCTACTTACCATGCCCAGTCCCATGGACATCAGCACTTTGACATGTCTATAGCTGAGCTTACTTGCTCCCCTTACCCCATTCTCCATCTCAGTAACTGTCAGTGTCATTTACTCTTGCTCATGACCAAGGATCTGGGTGTTACCCGTGACTGTCCTTCTCCCTTTCCCTCCCACAGCCAATCAGAAAGTCTTAATGATTCTAACTCGGAGGCATATCCCAAATGTGATCATCTCTCATCCTCTTATCCATCCTAGTTGAAACCATGGTCATCTCTCATCTGGGTCATTTGCCTCCTAGATGTTTCTGTTTATCTCCCCTACAGCCTGTTTCCCACTCACCATCCACAGTAATCCTTCAATATATATATCAGATTATGTCACTCCTGGCCATTTACAACCTCTAATGGCTTCTCAACCTGCTTCGAATAAAATGGGATCATTTTACTCCAGCTTCCACATGCCCTAGCCTCAAACCCAGTGAGTGGGTTTGCTTCCCCCGGCATGATATTCCTTCTTCCAGGGTTCTTCCTCTAACTCTCCAGATGCCTGGGTCATCCTCCTCATTTAAAGCTTCTCTTCTGCTGTCAGCTCCTTGTGAAGACCCTCACTGACCACTCTACTTAAGGTCGCCCTGCTCCTCTCCTCATCTGAAATCATGATTCTTTATTTGCTTTTGTGTTTGTTGTCATTCTACACTGACTAGAATATGAGCTCATGAGCTTAATAGAAAAGACCTTTTTCTCTCTTGTTCTCAACCATATTCCCAGCACCTTGGCACTGTGCCAGATATGGAATAGACATTCAATAAATATTTGTTGATGAATGTTGTAGGTAATTAATGAATAATTGCATTCGATTACTTAAAAGTGATGAACTGGTCTCTTCCCTAAAAGGTTTACAGTCTACTGAGGTGTTGGGTAAGGAAAAAATGCAACAGACAGAAAACTTTTCTGTGGCTCCTGGTAACCAACACAGGACATGCCAGCCTTCTGAACAGCAGAAACCAGCAAGCAACAGAGGGGCTACACCAGGCAGCTAGAATTTATCGAGCTCATTATTCTCTCTGATAGGGACTTCTGGGCCTGGGGACTGTCTAAAGAGGGTACCAAGAGTTTGCAACTTCCAAATGGAAAACAAGGACAGTGAGGTGTTGATGTCTTCTCCAGAGTAGTGGCAATGCTGTTTTGGGCAGAACAGCACCCACATATGTCTGCACCTTGCTTCTGGCCTCTTCAAGGTCTTGAGGGTTTCCGGGTCTCTAGAGATCTGTGGGCTGCCTAATATTGTTTAATGAATTTCCTTTCTGCCTAAACTAGTAAGAGTAGATTCTATCTTTGCAACCTAAGAGCTCTGGCCTATGGGATAGGCTGGAAATGTTTTAAAAACTTGAAATTCAGATTTTTGACTTATAACCAACATTTACATTTGAATGGAAAGTTATAAAATTATACTGACATTGGAGGCATTACTTCAAAACTGAACTGACACATGGGACTGTATCCAAGTGATATGCTAAGTTTGAGGCAGAGCAAATTATTTACTTACATGCCTGAAGAAAATTGTCTAAGTATATGTTTCTGTGTCTGTAAAGCACCATTTTGAAATGCTTTTTATTTTAGTTTTTAATTAGCTTTTAACAGATTCAATATAGAAATGAGAATTTTAAGCATTTGCTTCTTTGAGTTATATTCTGTTACAGTCCAGTATAATTTTTTTACAAGTGTATCAGTTACTAAATGAAAGAGATTTCAAATATTTTAAATAGGCAAAGCTAAACTATAGCATGTAAGGTTGCTACTTCGGTAATAAAACTATAAAGAAGGGCTGGCGTTGTGATATAGTGGGTAAAGCCACCGCCTGTGATGCCAGCATCCCACTTGCGCACTGGTTCATGTTCTAGCTGCTCCACTTCCCATCCAGCTCCCTGCTAATGCACCTGGGAAAAGCAGCAGCAGGTGATCCAAGTACTTGGGCCCCTGCCACTGATGTGAGAGACCTAGACAAAGTCCCTGGCTCTTGGCTTAAGCCTGGCCCACACCTAGCCATTGTGGCCATTTGGGAATGAACCAACGGGTGGAAGATCTTTCTCTCTCTCTGCCTTTCCCTCTCTCTCTCTGTAAGTCTGACTTTCAAATAAATGAATAAAATATTTTTTAAAAACTATAAAGAAAAGAAGGAAGAGAATACCATGCAAATCAGCTTTGAGGTTAATTTTACCAGTGGGCTGGGACCTGTGCCAGGCTTCTGAGGTAACTGACAAAGTTCTTTTTCTTGACTGAGATGGTGACTAAAAGAATATTAACTTGGGGCCAACACTGTGGTGTAGCGGGTGAAGCTGCCGCCTACAGTGCCGGCATGCCATATGGGCACCGGTTCAAGTCCTGGCTGCTCCACTTCTGATCCAGCTCTCTGCTATGGCCTGGGAAAGCAGTAGAAGATGGCCCAAGTACTTGGACCCCTGAACCCACGTGGGAGACCCAGAAGAAGCTCCTGGCTTCTGGCCTTGGATCGTCACAGCTCTGGCCGTTGTGGCCATCTGGGGAATAAACCAGCGGATGGAAGACCTCTCTCTCTCTCTCTCTCTCTCTCTATATATATATATATATATATATTTCTCTCTATATATATATATTTCCTTTTCTCTCTGTGTAACTGTGACTTTCAAGTAAAATAAATAAATCTTAAAAAAAGAATACTAATTTGATAATATTCTATTAAGATATATAATTTTCCATTTGTTATACTTTACAGTTAAAATGGTTACAAATAAGTATACCAACTACTCAAGTGTGAAATGTTTTCTGGAACTCTCCCTGGTGTTTTCATTTCAGAATCTCTGAGGACTCTGTTCTGGATTTTTTTCCCCCTCTGGGAATACATGAGTTCCTATATAAGATTAACAGAGAATTAGCTTAAAGTGTTTGTCATCCCTTGTAATCAAAGTGATACAGAGGAAAACAAGACACCATTTGCCCTATCAAATTGGCAGTGTTTTAAAGAACTGTTATTCCAGGGCTGGCACTGTGGCATAACAGGTTAAGCCTCTGCCTGCGGTGCCAGCATCCCATATGAGCGCCAATTTGAGTCTTGGCTGCTCCTCTTCCAATCCAGCTCCCTGCTGATGTGTCTGGGAAAGCAGTGGAGAGTGGTCCAAGTGCTTGGACCCCTGCTCCCACGTGGGAGATCCAGAAGAAGCTCCTAGCTTCTGGCTCCTGACTTTGGCCTGGCCTAGCACCAGCTGTTGCAGCCATTTGGGAAGTGAATCAGTGGAGGAAGATCTCTATCTATTCTTCTCTTTGTATCTCTGCCTTTCAAATAAATGAATAAATCTTTTAAAAAGAACTGCTATTCCCCAGTTTTGGTGAAAGTATGGAGAGATGGATATTACAAGAATGCTTCAAAAATGTTCACAGAAAATGGAATTAAAAAATTTATTTTGGTGCAAAGTTTCTTGGTAATATGTATTTCCCACGAACCTATTGAAAACCCCTCATATATACTCTGCTCACAGAAATTTAAATGATTATAATAACCTTTCTCAAAAATTCATTTTGTAATCTGTAACAACAGCTTAAAAATGTTTATACTCTTTATCCAGTAACTGCAATTTTAGAAACTTTGTGTTAAGGAAGTGACCAGAGGTACACAAGATAATATATGTACAAGGATCTTCCCTGCAGCAGTGTATAAAAGCGAAGTCTTGGAAACCATTTAAATGCTTAAATAGGGAAATAGAATGGCCTCAAGATGAAATATTAGGCAACCATCAATATGATGGTTTTGGATAGATGCACATAGGATAGTGATGGTAGCAGCCAGCACATTGATTATTATTTGCCAGGGATGTTTAAACTTATTTATATGAATTCTTTCATCCTTGCAATAATACTTGGACGTGAGTACCATGATTCCTCATATTTCACAGATGAAAAAACCGTGCCTTAGAAAGGTTAATTGTGAAAAGCAATAAGAGCTAGGACTGAATACTCAAAATGGTTGTTAACTTTGGTAACCTTTAGGTCATTTTACTTTCTACTTTTTAATATTCCTTTATGCTCTTAATTTTGTATAGTAATTACTTATTACTTTTATAATCAGGAAAACATAGTAACTCCTCTCACATATTTGTGCCACATAGATGCACTGACTTCTGTCCAGGTATGAAATAGGGCTAAGGGTCTTGAGGCAGGAAATGCTAAATAATTTCCTTGGGCTCAGCTTCCCTTGCTCTGTGAATAGTCTGGCTTTTTCCGAAGAACACTCCCCCCAATTACAGAGTGGAAAAGTGGCTGCTTTGGTTTTGGTTCCTTACTTCTGAGCATGTAGAATCAGGCGGAGGAAGGAAATGGCATGTGGGACTGTGACAAAGGGCAGAAACTGACTGCTTTCTGAATTTCCTACTAAAGCTGCCTGCTTAAATTTCTGCATTTCACGCTGCCTGGTTCACAGCCATGTGTTAGGCAGCAGGAGTTTGGATTTAGTCTCTTACTTGCCTCTCTCCCACTTCTGCCTCCAGATCAGGGGTCAGTGGCTTCATTTTGCCTCTGACCAGGCAGCCACCTTGGTTAGTCCAGGAGGACTTATGGCTCTCAGTGGGTCATCATAGCTTTGGGTTGTCTCATAAGTATATCAGCTACTCTGCTTGATCACAGTCTCTTCCCAAACTTGGATCTGTTGAGGAAAGATGAGACCAGAAAATGCAGCAGAATCCATGTGAACCCCTCTCTAGGCCTAGGGAAACTTTCTCTGTATTCTTTGTGCCCCACTAAGAGTGTATCAGTATATGGAAGAAAGACACTCAGGAGTTTTCCCAGAGGTTAAGTAAGAGACCTGGGAATGAAACCTCGCTCTCCTGTTTTCTGCACCTGCTTGTGTTGTCTGTCTTTAGCCAAGCTGCCCCAAGCCTTGTCTACCTTGTCTGAAAGCCAAAGTAGTCACACTGTTTGTTCATAAACATTCCTGGACTTGCCAGAGCACACTAGCCAACCATTTATTTGTTGGTTTTAGGACAGTGAGGCTCCCCTTGCACCCAGCTCCTAGGATAGGCAAGGAATCACACCGAGGGATCAACAGCCAAAGTTTTTCCCAAAGCCAAATGACCTCAGCCAAGTGCCCTAAAATTAACGACTCCCTCTCAGACCTACTGTTCCTGGTCACAGATCTTTGAGTGTATTGGTTTCAACAGAAACCAATAAATGTCTCCAGCGAGTACTCTTGTTTTCTGGAGCAGCAACCCTTTCTTCTGGCCCCGTGTCTTTTTCTCGCTGCCTTATCACTTGGCTGTAACCACTTCAAGCATGACTGAGCCAGAACTGTGCCTGTTGCTTACTGTCCACACTCTGCAGCTGTGTGTTCAGAGCTAGTGGGGCTCACACCTCACAGGGATAGGGGCAGAGTCCTCCCCAGTCTTCCTTTCTCTACTATAACTCAATGCTAATTGGCATGAGGTGGCATGGAGTTACTTTTGGGAAAAAAACGGGGTGTCTGATTTGGGCAATGCTATGCCAAGTGATGGACATTCACTTGGGGACCTCCTGACACCTTTGGTGTGGACATCCAAGAAAAGTCTTTGGTAGCTTAGCTCTTAGTTGCCTTAACAGGCAGAATCCCCTTTTGGAGAATGGGAGTGTGTGTAAATGAGTCTCAGATATCTGCATTGAGATTCTCTATAACAAATTAATCATTTTAGACTGTCCTTACCTTTCCCGGTCTGCATATTCTTGCCCACTTCCTTTACCCATCAGCTGAAATCAACTTGGAAAATACATGCTCATTTTACTGTTGCTCTCAGGAAAGTTTGTTAGAGGGATAATCTGCTGGAGTTCAAAGATAACCTGTGAATGGGCCATATAATATATTCCAGAATGCCTTTTGGATTATGTACTGGTTTTAATAACTTGCCATATCTGTTCTCTGTGACCATGGATAATTGAGTGTATCTGACTTAGCTCTCCTCCTATCCCTGGGTGCTTTGTCTCCTTTCTGCCCCACTAGTCCCTGTGTGTAGAGAAGATTTAACCAGCCTGCCTTCTAGTATCCTATGACATTTTATTAACATTGAAAGTGCTAATATGAGCTTTAAAAAACATTCCCTTTCACCAGCTCCAAAGTCATTATTAGAGTCACAGTGGCCACAAGAGGCTGTGTCTCAGCAGCCATCTGCTGTCAGGCCAGGTGGGCCAGGGTTAGGGTGAGCTCTCCCTGTGGAGCACTAAGTAAGCAGAGGTAGTGAGATGGAGTGTGGCTGCAGACAACAGCCAGGGGTCTCTCCATCAGGGCACCTTTTGTACTTGTTGCTATGAAGCATTTGTTCTCCACCCAGTCGTCTGGGTTGCAGGCAGGATGAAAATCAATGACAACAGGACTTCTGCATTCACAGAACTGGAAAGAGGAATGGCAACTTGCATGGGGCATGAGGATATATATTGCACGTAGTGGCGGAAGTGGAACAGTAGAGAGGTAGAAAGGATGATATTGCTTAAGAGGAGAGTAAAGGAGGAGACAAAGATGATGGTTGTTACCTGGATGTGTGCCTCAGAGTTTCCCAGAGACACTGAAATGGGAAGAGCCAGACTGGTAGAGGGGAGAGAAGGCTATGGCGCCTGGAGGATGCAAAGGGAACCCACTCTGTCTGTCTTAGTGCCCTTAAGTAAAAGCCCTGTCCTATAAAACTTTCTGTGACTATGGATGTGTTCTCCATTTTTGCTCTCCAGTATGGTGGCTTCTAGCCAAAAGTGGCTTCTGAGCACTGGAAATGTGGCTAGTGTGCCAGAAGAACTGAATTTTACACTTTCTTTTTCATTTTAATTCATTTGAATTTACCTGACCGTATGTGGCTAGTGACTCTCCCAGGGGTAGCACAGCTCTTGAGTTCCAGTCAGTACTGGTGAGTGTGGGACATCTACCACAGTGGGTTCAGCATGGACTTTGCAGTCAGGCAGCCCTGGCATGGAGCCTGGTTTGGTGTTTACTAATTCTGCAAACTTGTACAAGTTACCTAACATCTTTGAGCTCCTTTTCCCACCTGGAAAAGGGAGGTCATTACAGTTCATATAACTTTCCTTGCATCAAAACCCTCCAGGGGCTTTCAGTTAGTCTTTGAATAACAGCTCAGATCTTTACTTTGACCTTTGCCAAAATCTCTGATCTTATCCCATACTATTATTTGCTATGCTCCCAGCTATAATTTGTTCCCTCTTCAGGATCTTTGAACTCCTCTGAAAACGTTTTTCTTCTACCATCCCCCAGCATCACCTAGGTCTCAGCTCCCATGTCAGCACCTCAGAGAGGCTTTCCCTGATTATCTCAGTTAAAGAGCCCCTACTTTGGTCAGTGTTTACTACATCACCCTGTTTTGTTTTCTCCCTACCACTTGCTCTTATCTGAAATTGTCAGTTTCATTTATAGGTTTGCTTATTTATTTATGTGTCTTCTCCTCCACTAGGGTGTCATTTCCATGAGAGCAGTGACCTTATTTGCCTCATTGCTGCTACTTGTCTAGAATTTAGCACAGTGTGTCTAGGAGGTACTTCATGGAATTTGCTGAGTGAATAGGTCAGGATATGGAATGGGGATTGTTGAAACCATGGGAAATGTATGATTGTAGATCACTTCTGGGAGAGCCTGAAGAGTAAAATGTGAATTCTAAAGGGATGGGCAGAGGAAGGAGTGCTTACAAAGTGACTTGGAGGAACAACATAGTGGTAGGAGGAGAAACAGGAAAGTGCGATGTTACAGAAGGCAATCCCACTTTCCTCCCAGAAGTAACCAATGCTAACAGATGGGTGCCTTTCCTTCCAAATGATGCTCTGTGTATTTACATACTTTCCCAAATGTTTATATTACATACATATGTAGTTTTGGTTTTTATATAAATGAACCACAGTACATGTATTATTCTGTCACTTGCTTTAAAAAAATAAGAGCTTTATTGAGCTGTAATTCACATACCATACTATTCACACATTTAAAGTACTCAATTCAGTGGTTTTTAGTATATTCATGGATATGTGCAAAGTCTACCACAATAACTTTAAGAACATTTTAATTGACTCATAAGTCCTGTGTCCTCCAGTTATTACCTCCCCCCTCAATTCTGAACCCCAATGCCAATGCTAAGCAACCCTAATCCATTTTCTGTCTATGTATGTTTTCCTGTTCCAGAATTTAACATAAACAGAAGAATATACCATATGGTCTTTTGTGGCTGGCTTATTTCACTTAGCACAATGTGTTCAAAGTTGATCTGCATTATAGCATGAATCAGAACTTCATTCTTTTTATTGCTGAATAGTATTCCATTGTATAATGTGCTACATTTTGTTTACCCATGTATCACTTGGTGGACATTTGGATTGTTTCCACTTTTTGGCTACTATGAATAATGTTTCTGTGAACATTAGTGTTCAAGTTTTTTGTGGAGATATATTTTCATGTTTATTGGGCATATAGCTAGGAATGGAATAGTTGGGTCATATGGTAACTCTGTGTTCAACATTTTGTGAAACTGCAAGACTATATTTGAAAGTAAAAGAATCATTTTACATTCCCAAATGAGGGTTCTAATTTCTCCACATCCTCTCCAACTCATCTTTTTTATTATAGCCATATTAGGGGGCTGATATCACTTATTTTTAAATCTAGTGTTTCTTGAATATCTTTCCATATAGATATATGCAGATATCTTGCAAGCTTAACTAATATGCAATAGTCCACAGAGACCACCTTTTTTCAAGATGTTCCTGTCTCTAACATTGTGTTATTTTCTCCACTAGGACTCAGTAGTATGGAAACGGAACTGATGGTGGTAGATCATTGAATTGATCTAGATTTAAAAGCTATATGGCAGATAAGGTAGAGGATAAGATGGAAGAGGGTGTTGGTGGTAATGGGGAAAGGGTGCTTGATGTGAGCTATCAACACTGGTGCATAAATATGACAGTGACAAGGAGCTGGAGCAGATGGTGTAGCCTAATGACTGGGAGTCCTAAAGAAGGGATTTCACATGAGAGTAGAAAGATACCTTTGTATTTTGTTTTGCATTTACCTATTTCCTCCGTTGGGATTTTATTTTATTTTAAGATTGAATGCTTCACTTCTTTGCCTGCTTAAACAGATGATTCAGGACACAATATAACCTTGTCTTGTGACTCAGGAAGCCATTATGACCATTTGCTTTTTTCTGGGACTTCCGAGGCATGTAGGAATATGTCTTTTGCTGTTAAATGGGTCCCAGATTTGAAGTTCTATCTCCTTTAACTTTCGACTTTACCCTTTTGATGTTAGAGGCTGAGATCAATATATTCTTGGTTCTAATATATACTTGTAAAGTTCATGGGTTTTAAAATAGCAATTTGTACACAGCTTGACTTTTTTCTCATCTAGGTTTGTGGTTATATTATGGTAGAGGTTATGAGAAACCTGATCTCCAGTGAACTGTTGGTGCTTCTTTATCTTAATTTGGCATAGGCTCATTTTCTTTAAGATTTATTTTTTGGGGGCTAGTGTTGTGGTGTTGCAGGTTAAACTGCCACCTCCAGTGCTAGCATCCTATATGGGTGCCATTTCGAAGCCTGGCTGCCCCACTTCTGATCCAGCTCCATGATAATGCACGTGGGAAAGCAGCAGAGGATGTTCCAAGTGCTTGGGCCCCTGCACCCACATGGAAGACCTGAAAGAAGCTCCTGGCTTCAGTCTGTCCTAGCCCTGGCCATTGCAGCCATTTAGGGAGTGAACCAGTGGATAGAAGATCTCTTTCTCTTTCTCTGTCTCTTCCTCTCTTCTGTAACTATGCCTTTCAAATAAATAAAATATGGGCCAGTGCTGTGGCATACTAGGTAAAGCCACTGTTCGTGGTGCTGATGTCCCATACGGGAAGATGGAAGATATCTCTCTCTCTCTGTAATTCTTTCAAATAAATAAATAAAAATCTTAAAAATAGATTCGTTTAGGACTCAGAGAGAGACAGATCACCAGAGATTGTCCATCTACTGGTTCACTCCCTAAATAACCCAACAACTGGAGCTGGGCCAGGACAAAGCCAGGAGCCAGGAACTCCATCTTGATCTCCCATGTGGGTGGCAGCAACTCAAGTACTTGAGCCATTACCTTCTGCTTCCCAGGCTTATTAGCAGAAGGCTGGATCAGAAGTGGAGTAGCCAGCCGGCGCCGCGGCTCACTAGGCTAATCCTCCGCCTAGCGGCGCCGGCACACCGGGTTCTAGTCCCGGTCGGGGCGCCGGATTCTGTCCCGGTTGCCCCTCTTCCAGGCCAGCCCTCTGCTGTGGCCAGGGAGTGCAGTGGAGGATGGCCCAGGTGCTTGGGCCCTGCACCCCATGGGAGACCAGGATAAGCACCTGGCTCCTGGCTCCTGCCATCGGATCAGCGCGGTGCGCCGGCCGCAGCGCACTGGCCGCGGCGGCCATTGGAGGGTGAACCAACGGCAAAGGAAGACCTTTCTCTCTGTCTCTCTCTCTCTCTCACTGTCCACTCTGCCTGTCAAAAAAAAAAAAAAAAAAGAAGTGGAGTAGCCAACACTTGAATCTGCACTCCAATATGGTATGCAATGCCCCAGGCTCCATAATGCTTGCCCCTTGCATTTTTGACAAGCTAGTTGTCTAGCATTGAAGAATTTAGAGAATATGTTTGTATTCATCGCATTCATACTCTTTGGGAGAGAGATTATTTATCCAATATAGCAGCCACTTGCTACATGTGACATTTTAAATTTAAATGTAAATTAAGAGTAAAAAGGGTAAATAAAATAAATATAGAGTAAGAGTAAATAAAATTAATAATTGAGTTCTCCAGTTGTACTAGCCACATCATAAGTGAACATGTGGCTAATGGTTATCCTGTTGGAAAGTGCAGGGGCCAGTGCTATGGCTCAGTGGGTTAAAGCTCCAGCCTGCTGCGCTGGCATCCCACATGGGCACAGGTTCAAGTCCTGGCTGCTCCACTTCTGATACGGCTCCCTGCTAATGTGCCTGGGAAAGCAGTAGAAGATGGCCCAAGTGCTTGGGCCCCTGCACCCACATGGGAGACCTGTAAGAAGCTCCTGGCTCCTGGCTTTGGTCTATCTCAGTCCTGGCTATTGTGGCCATCTGGAGAGTTAGCCAGCAGATGGAAGATCTCTCTGTCTCTCTCTGTCTCTCCTTCTCTCTCTAACTCTGCCTTTCAAATAAACAAATAAGCCTTTAAGAAAGGAAATTGCAGATACAGAACATTTTTGTCATAACAGGACGTTCTGTTGGATAGCAGTGGTCTAGACATAGAGCCGATTTTCTCTCTGACTTCACATTTCCAGACTAGAGTCTCGTATTTTTAGCATGTCATTGTACAGCAGTCATGTTTCTCCTACTTACTAATACTCACTTGACCTCCAACTTCTGATCATGTCAGTTGCCCACTGTCAGTGTATGAATTTCCTATTGCTGCTGTAATAAATCACACGTTGTGACTTAAAGAGCACACATTTATTATCATACAGTTCTGGAGATCAGAAGTGCAAAATCAGTTATTTTCCAGCTTGTAGATCATGTCTGCATTCCTTGGCTCATGGCCCTTTACTCTGTCTTCACAGTTAGCAACTTAGCATCTTCAGAAATCTCTCTGACTTCTATTTCTATAGATACCTGCTCTGACTCTCTCTGATTTTCCTGCTTCTCTCTGTTAAGGACTAAATAATTAGATTGCATGGATAATCACACAATTAATAGACCATTAATGAAAGCTCCTCTTACTGTGTAAGGAACGTAGTCACAGATCCCAGGGATTAGGATGTGGGCACCTTTGGGTGACCATTATTCATCCTTCCACAGGCAGTCTTCTCCGGTGGTATCTCATTTTCCTTGAGGAACAGTGTGGCACAGAGTATGCCATAGACTGATAGCTCAAATTTTTATACAAAGGGAGGAGAGGGTTTTCAAATCTTATTATCTGCCTGCAGTCTGTTTGAAAACACCAAAGTATGATTGTTCTGACCGCTCAGAATATGATGATTCTGTGAGTAGAGTGGTATAGGAATATCTTGTAGGCAAGGCAGAGCCACAACTAATTCAGTGTTCCATCAGAGTGTTAGCCCACTGTGATAGTTATTTCAGGCTTGATTTCTGCCATATTTTCTTTTCAAACACCAGTACACACCATACTAAAGGCCTTGCTGTATTAAAAAAGCAAACCCTTTTTTGCTTCTCTGTCCAAGGCAGGGTGACACATTGAAGTCTGAGTCAGACCTAGGGGAAGCAGCAGCAGCAATAAATGCAAAATTGGTCTTTCACTTTCAGTTTGGACAAGATGACAGAGTTTTCTCCCTGATATTCACAGCTAAGCACAGCTATACAAACTGTAAATAAGGGCCAGCATTGTGGCACAGCAGGTTAGGCTGCTACCTGCAACAATGGCATCCATATTGGAATGCCAGTTCGAGTCCCAGCTGCCCAGCTTCTGATCCAACTTCCTGTTAATGCACCTGGGAAGGCAGTGGATGATAGCCCAAGTACCTGGGCCCCTGTCACTTACATGGGAGACCTGAGCAGAGCTTTTGGCTCCTGGCATTGGCCTGGCCAAGACCTGGCTATTGTGGGCATTTGGGGAGTGAACCAGTGGATGGAAGGTCTCTCTATCTCTGTGTCACTCTGTCTTTCCAATAAATGGATAAATAAATATTTTAAAAATCATGTAAATAGTTCAAGGGGAAACTGAAGGAAAATTTTGAATGTTGTAAAGGGGAATATAAAATAGTTAGGGACCTCAGTACTAGAAGTGTTCCATGGTAGCAGGGCATCTTGTGACTCACAACCCAACAGATGAAGGCGAGCCAGGCCCAGCATTTCCCAACCCTAAGCCTACCAAAAGTAGGTGGATCAGGTAGGTCCCTTCCTCCTCTGGATTGAATGGGAGTCCTGCCAACAACACCAGGTGAGCCTGGCGACTTCAGCCAAAAGGGTCTAGCAGGGAGCCCCACTGATAATGAACAGCCAGGGGAAGTGTTCTCCTTTCCCACCAGGCCAAAGATTCCCCGACTCCATCAAAATATTGTTCCATATTGGCAGTATCAAGGGGAAATCATACCACAGCAAGAGCCTAGCTCATCAAGCCTCTTTGTTCCCATAGTGTCAGAAGGACCCTCTTTCCTTCTGAGAGATACCAGGAAGTCAGGCAGCGCTGACATGGAGATCCCATCAGAACAAAGAAAGGCACGGGAAATTCATTGTTTCCAAAGACTAGAGAATCACTTTCCCACCTGGAGGTACCAGGCAACCTGGCCTAGGGGAGACTGCCTCCTCAGACACAACCAGCAGGGACCAGTGGGCTAATCAGTGCCACATTAATCAAGCAGACCGAAGTAGTACAAAAAAGGCTCTGAAAAGTAAGTGGTCATTGGAACCAGAGCCTACAAAAGTAGGCCAGGACTTGTGTGCTAAACAAACCTAAACAGAGTGAATACCTGCTAAAATAAAAGATTTAAACAGGAATCAGTTTCATAATATATTAGCATATCCAGAATGCAATAAGAACTCATCCTAAAACAATCCATTGGTATCAACACGAAAGATGAATCAGATATTAGAATTATTTGACAAGGGTTTTAAGGTAACCATCACAAAAATAACAAGTAATTGCAAAGTCTCTTGAAACAAGTGAAAAAAAATAGATCTCTGCGAAAACCCAAAAATGTTAAAAAACAGAACCAAATATACCCAAGGCCAGCCTGACATGCAGAACAACCAATCTCTGGTTAGGAACATGGAGAGGGCCAAGGACACAGGTGAGATGAGAAATAGATATGTGGTTCTGTGATGGAGTTGCTGTTGAATTACTTCATCACAGGGACCTTTAAGTTGTCAAAGGACACCAACTTTAACGTGGAGTGCGTAGTTTTGTGAGGGGCAAGGAGTGCTTCCTGGGGACTCGAGTTGAGAGACTTATGTGGCCATGTGACCGACTCTGATTTACCTCTCTCTGGATGCAGGGATTGCTTTGAATCCAGGAAGAGAGGCTAGTCAAACAGGAAAAATAATAAACAACTGAACAGCAACCTTCCCTCAGACTGAGTGCTTGCTTCATGCCAAGTGCTGAGCCAGTCTCATTGTGCACATCCATTCATGGAATCCTCATAACAGCCCGCTGCAGAGAGAGTTATTTTTTAAAAAATCTGGAGATACTGTCTTTCTTGTTTATGGGGGTGGTAAGGGGGAGAGCACACAGATGTGTCTGGGCCAAGTTGAAGCTGAGAACTCAAACCAAGTCTCCCACAAGAGTGGCAGGGATCCACCCACTTCAGCCATCATCTGCTACTTCTCAGGACATGCATTAGCAGGAAACTGAAATCAGGGGCAGAACTAGGACTGAAACCCAGGTATCCCAAGTAGCCTCTTAGTCATTAGGTAATACACTAGCCTCAGCACAGGGAGTTTTTGAGGTATCAGGTTTTAACTGCATTAAAGTCCCCTCTGCAGACATCTCTTTGTGGCTAGCCAGATGCAAAGCTCTGTGCTGGGTTGAACCATGAAGACATCCTTCATAGACACACCTGGCTAGAACCCATGGCAGCAGAGACCAAGTATGGTCTTGACATGGGGTAAGAATGGGGGTCTGGAGGAGCATGTGACCACATTCTTGGGGTGTTTGGAAAGACTATCTTTTGGCAGGGTTACTTGAACTGGGCTTCCATATACTGATGACAGCATGGAGTTTTTAAAAATGTATTTAAAAGGGAGAGAGACAGAGAGAGAGAGAAACACACACACACACACACACACACACACACACACACCTTCCCCATCCACTGGTTTCCTTCTCAAATGCCCACAGTAGCTGGGGCTGGGTCAGGCTGAAGCCAGGAACTCCATCTTGGTCTCATGTGGTTGCAGGGACCAAAGCACTTGGGCCATCCTCCTCTGCTTTCCCAGATGCATTAGCAGGAACCTGGATTGTAAGGAAAGCAGTTGGGACTCAAACTGGTGCTCTGATATGGGATATGGGCATTGCAAGTGGTGACTTGAACCCTGCACCAAAATAGTGCCCCTGAGAGCATGGGATTTAATGTTAGGAAGACCTGGATTCAAGTCCCAACTTCTTTGCTTCCTGCCTATGAGACCTTCGGTAAAGGATTTAACCTGACTGGCCCTCAGTTTCCTCATCTGTAAAGTGGTTATAATCATTGCTGTAATAATTTTTGGATTCTTGTGAATATGAAATGAGAAGAGATGCTCAAAGCAATGCCAGCAGGGCCAGTTTGTACTTCCTTACTTGAAAAAGCTTCATGGAGGAAACTTTCCTTGATCTTTTCTTACTCCAAAGTCACATTTAGTCAGGTACTTTGCATCTGATTAAAACACCTGTTCACATTTTAAAAAATGGAAATTATAGAACTGAAAAAATTTTTAAATTACTGGATAGGATCAGTAATAGAGTGGAGAAGGTAAGGAACAGAATATGAACTTGAAGATGGATCAATAGAATTTACACAATCTGAACAACAGAGAGCTAATAGACTGAAAATAATGTTTAGGATCTTAAGGACTTGTGAAAAATAACAAAAAAGAGTCAACATTCATATCATCATAGAAGTTTACCAAAACCAGGTAAGGATAGTACACAATAAGAATACTATGGACCCATGACTTTGATGAACTTAGATATAAAAATCCTCAACAAAATGTTAGCAAAGCAAATGTAACACTCTGTAAAATAATTGTACTACATGACAAAATGGGATTTATTTCATGATTCAATTTGTTTCATGATTCAATATTTTCAAACCAATTGAAATAATCTAGTATATTGACACACTAAGGAAAATCATACAATCATATTGATAAAGAAAAACCATTTGATAAAATCCATTGTTTATTCATAATAAAAACTCTTGGTACCCTGAAAATAGAAACTTCCTTAACCTCATAAGGAACATCTGCAAAACACATACAGCTGACGTTGTGTTTAAATGTGAAAAACTTAACTGTTTTTTCAAGATTAGAATAAGGCAAGTATGTCTGTTCTCATAACTTCTATTTAACATTATACAGGAAGTTCTAGCCAGTGCAATGGCAAAAAAGAAAAGTTCTAGCATAGAAAAAGAAATAAAAGGTATACAGATTAGAAAGGACCAAATAAAACTGTCTCTACTTACAGAGTACTTGATCATTTATGTGGAATCTTTACAAGGAATCTTTAAAAAATCTTTCTAGAACTAAGAATTGGATTCAGTAAAAAAGCATGATACAAGATCAACACACAATGACTAATCCCTTTTGTAGGTATAGATAAGATTCTTCTAAAATTTATATGGAAGACAAAAGACCTAGAGTATTAAGCAATTTTGATAAGGAGTAAATGAAGAGGAATCACTTCCTAATGTAAAGGCTTCCTGTAGAACTATAGTAATCAAGACAATATAGTAATGGTGGCTGGTAGACACATTAATCAATGGAAGAGAATGGAGAATCCAGATATAAACCTCCACAAAATTCTTCAAGCAATTTTTGATAAACGTGTAAATGCAATGAATGGAGGAAAGATAACATTTTCAACAAATAGTGTGGGTGCAATTGATATCATAGGGAAAAATGTATTACAATGGCCCACTCTGTACAAAATTAAGTCAAAATAGATTAGAGACTTAAATGTAAAGCATAAAACTATAAAACTTTTAGAAGAAATACCTACAGGAGAAAATTTTTATGATCTAGAGCCCATCGGAGTTCCCGGACTTGACATTGTATGTACAATCCATAAAAGGGAAAATCCATTAAATAGGAATCCCTCAAAATTAAGAAAACATGCTGTATGAAAGATTCTATTAAATGGATGATAAGACAAGCTACAGGCTGGAAGAAAATATTTCCAAACTACATATCCGACAAAGGACTCATATCTAAAATACATAAGGAACTCTCAAAATTCAAAACAATCCAATTAGAACATAGGACTGGGTGTTTGGCACAGCATTTAAGACATTCTCTGGGATACCCCCACCCTCATCAGAGTGCCTGGGTTTGAGTCCTGGCTCTGCTTCTAATTCTAGCTTCCTGCTAATGCACACTCTGGGAGGCAACAGGTGATGGCTTAAGTACTTGGGTCCCAGCCACCCACTTGGAAAACCTGGCTGGAGTTCCCACCTTCTGGCCCAGCTCCAGCATTTGTGGGTATTTGGGGAGTGAACTAGTAGATGGAAGGTTTCTCTGTTTCTGTCTCTTTCTGCCTTTCAAATAAATAAAATGAATACAATTTTTGAAGTAAATAAATAAGAGATATTTCTTTAAAGCAGATATACAGATAATAAACAACATATGAAAAGATGTTCAACAACATTATACACCAGGGAAGTGCAAATCAAAACCACAATCAAATATTACTACATGCCTATCAGAGTGGCTAGAATAAAAAAAGTAATGGCAATACCAAATGCTGGTGAGGCTATGGAGAAACTGAATCACTCATATATTGCTAGTGTTCTTCAAGTTATTAATGATTTAACAAATTGTAACGTGCATGCTATGGAATACTATTCAGCAATAAAATAAATGTTTTTTTTTTTAAAGTTAATCTAGTTACTTAAATGATTCTCCTGAGAATTTTGCCAAGTTAAAAAAATAAATCTTAAAAGGCTACATCCTATGTGATTATATACAATCTTGAAATAAAAAAATTCAGAAATGTGGCCAGCATTGTGGCATAGCAGGTAAAATTGTCACCTGTGACACCAGCATCCCATATGGGTGCTGGTTCTTGTCCTGGCTTCTACACTTCTAATCCAGCTCCCTGTTAGTGCACTTGGGAAAACAGTGGAAGATGGCCCAAGTGATTGGGCCCATGTAACCCATGTAGGAGACCCAGAAGAAGCTCCCGGCTCAACCCTGGCCATTGCAGCTGTATGGGAAGTGAACCAGTAGATGGAAGATCTCTCTATCTCTCTATCTGTCATTGTCTGTGTCTCTCCCTCTCTCTCCATAACTCTTTTTTTCCCCAGAAACCTTTTATTAAAGGTATACAAATTTCATGTGTTTCATGAATACAACTCTAGGAACATAATGACAGTAATTCTTCCCACCATACCCACCCTTACACCCCCACTCCCACCCTTCTTCCTCCTACTCCTATTCTCATTCTTATTTTTTTTCTAAGATCTATTTTCAATGAACTTTATACACAGATTAATTCTATACTAAGAGTTCAAGAAATAGTATGAAAAAAACACTGTTTCTCAGCAGTTTTTTCATTTCCCTTTTGATTTCTTCTGTGATCCACTGTTTATTCATGAGCATGTTGTTCAGTCTCCATGTGTCTGCATATGTTCTAGAGATTCTTGAGTTGTTGATTTCCAGCTTCATTCCATTGTGGTCAGAGAAGATGCATGCTATTATTTCAGTTTTTTTGAATTTGCTGAGACTTGCTTTATGGCCTGGCCTGTGGTCTTTCCTAGAGAAATTTCCATGCACTGGTGAGAAGAATGTGTATCCTGCAACTGTAGGATGAAAAGTTCTGTAGATATCCATTAGGTCCATTTAGTCTATAGTGTCGATTAACTCTGTTGTTTCCTTGCTGATTTCCTGTCTGGTTCATCTGTCCATTGCTGAAAGTGGGGTATTGAAGTCCCCCATTTCTATTGTATGGAAGTCTACGTCTCCCTTTAGATCCATTAACATTTCTGAAATAGCCAGGTGCCCTGTGATTGAATGCATATACATTTATTATAGTCACATCTTCCTGTTGAATTGATCCCTTAATCATTACATAGTGCCCTTCTTTGTCTCTTTTAACAGTTTTTGTGTTAAAGTCTATTTTGTCTGATATTAGGATGGCTACATTAACTCTTTTTTGGTTTCTGTTAGCATGGGATATCTTTCCATCCTTTCACTTTCAGTCTGTGTGCATCTTTGTTGGTGGGATGTGTTTCTTGTAGGCGGCAAAGAGATAAGTTTTTTTTTCATTCAGCCATTATGTATCTTTTAACTGGATAGTTGAGCCCATTTATGTTCAAGGTGACTATTGATAAGTAATGAGTTGGCCTTGCCATTTTTTCATAAATATTCCTATTGTTTATTTTGGATTTCCTTCATACTTCATACTTTTATTGGGCGATTATCTGCCTTCAGCTTCTTTCATAGTGATGACTATGTTTCTGTGTGTAGCACATGTATAAGCATCTTTTGTAAGGCTGAACAAGTGTTGACAACTTCTTTCAATTTCTGTTTGTTATGCAAGGTCTTTGTTTCACCTTCATTCATAAATGAGAGCTTTGCAGGGTACAGTATTCTGTGTTGACAGGGTTTTTTTTCCCCTCATAATGCTTGGAATATATCTCGCCAATCTCTCCTAGCCTGTAGGATTTCTGATGAGAAGTCAGCTGTAAGACTAATTGGAGATCCTGTGAAATTAATCTGGTGTTTCTCTTGTGTACATTTTAAAACCTTTTCTATGTTTTACTGTGGAGAGTTTGACCATAATGTGTCATGGTAAAGATTTTTTCGGGTCATGTCTATTAAGAATTCTGTGTGCTTCCTGTACTTGGACATCCCTTTCTTTATCCAAATTAGGGAAGTTTTCAGTAGTTATTTCACTAAAAAGGCCTTCCAATCCATTCTCTCTTTCCATGCCTTCAGGAAATCCCAAGACCTGAATGTTGGGTCGTTTGATAGTATCCCATAGATTTCCAATACTGTTTTTTAGTTTTCTAATTTCTGCTTTTTTTTGTCTGACTGTAAAATTTCCAGATATTTGTCTTCTAAATTAGATATTTTTTCTTTTGCCTTACCGATTCTGTTAGGCTTTCCATCACATTTTTGTTTGATATATTAAATTCTTCATTTCCAATATTTTATTTTGTTTTCTCTTTAAAATCTCAATTTCATGAGAAAATTTTTCTTTCATGTACAGATTCTTTAGTTCGTGGATTTGCTTCTGATTCCTTCTGAGTAATCCTATGGTCAATTTTTTGAATTCCATTTCTGGCATTTCTTCAGTCTCATTTTCACATTCTAGTATTGAAGCATTGTTGTGTTCCTTTGGGGGTATCATGTTGTTTTCCTTATTCTTGTTTCTTCAATTGCTACATTTATTCTTAGGCATTTGTGGAGGTACTTAGTTTATTTTTTTCCCTTGTGATGGCTTTTATCTTTGGACTATACCTCTATGGATTAGTGGGGTTCTTTCAGTGAATGCCCTGAGGCGTGTGTTTGGTATGGCCAGGGAGCTCTGTTCATTGCTCCAGGGTGAGGGGACTGTCCAAGGTGACACCCAAGTTGGGCATTGTAAATCTCTCTCTCTCTCTCTTTTTTTAATCAGAGGGGAGGTTTGTTGAACTCTGTTGGCGTAGTCTCACGCTTACCCCCTCTCCTCTAAGGAGACCAATGCCTGGGCTCTAGCCCCAGTAAGTACAATATTCATCCACACTGCCATAAGAACCACACAATGGATCTGTGCAGTCCTGGTGTGAGTGCAGATCCTGCAGCCGTGACCCTCACCAGGGAATCAGGGCGCCCCAAGCATGTGGAGCCGCCCACAGTGACTTACCAAAGACCCAGCCACACCCTGTGCCTTCCCATGCAGCCACAGTGTTTTCACAGTTCCAGTCTATAAGGCTCCCACAGTCATGAGCACCGAGCCCCCTTGTCAGTTCTCCCAGCCAGACCCAGGCGTCTCCTCTAGGTTGGTTGCTGGGCACACAGACACAAGCTGGCGCAGCTGTTATGTATGTCCAAAATCATGCCCACCCTCTCTCTGCCAGTTACAGGATGCCAGTGCTGGATGGTCAGGGAGAGAGAGACATGTTCCCCTTTTTTCCCTCCAAGTTGGCAGATATACTGTGCCCCAAAGGCCAGACTCACGCCAGGCTCTTCCCGCAGCTTTATTGCCAGTGGCTTGGGCTGCTGCAGTCTGGTCTCACATCACTCTCCAAAGCTGGTGCTGAGGCTCTCAGCTGCTGGGGTCCACAGTGTCTCTCTAATTTGCATGGAGTTTCCTCTGCCATTTTCTCCCTAACTCTTCCCTGAATTTGCACTCTCCACACATTTTTTTATTAAACTATCTTCCCCTAGACTAGAGCAGTAAGCTCCCTCCCTATTCTGCCATCTTGATGTCTCTCTATTCTTTTTTTTTTTTTAAGATTTATTTATTTATTTGAAAGGCAGAGTTACAGAGAGGCAGAGGTAGAGGCAGAGAGAAAGATCTTGCATCTGCTGGTTCACTCCCCTCATGGTCATAATGGCTGGAGCTGGGCCAATGCAAAGCCGGGAACTAGGAACTTCTTCCGGGTCCCCATGTAGGTGCAGGGGCCCAAACACTTGGGCCATTTTCCACTGCTTTCCCAGGTGAGTTAACAGGGAGCTGGGTCAGAAGTGGAGCACCCATATGGGATGGTGGCACTGTGGGCAGTGGCTTCACTCGCTACACCACAGTGCTGGCCACCGTAACTCTGACTTTCAAAATAAATAAATAAAGCCTTAAAAAAATATAGGGGGGCCGGCACTGTGGTTCAGCGGGTTAACGCCCTGGCCTGAGGCACCAGCATCCTATATAGGTGCTGGTTCTGGTCCCGGCTGCTCCTCTTCTGATCCAGCTCTTTGCTGTGGCCTGGGAAAGCAGTGGAAGATGGCCCAACTGCTTGGGCCCCTGCACCCTCGTGGGAGACCCAGAGGAAGCTCCTGGCTCCTGGCTTCGGGTCGGCGCAGCTCCGGCCCTTGTGGCCATCTCTCTCTCTGAATCTCCTCTGTGTAACTCTGACTTTCAAATAAATAAATAAATCTAAAAAAATATAGAGATGAAGAACAAATTAGTAGGTGTAGGAGTTTAAGAATGGGGCACATAGGATGGTGCTACAAATGGTAGCAGGAAAGATCCTTATGGAAATCGTACAGTTCTGTATTGTGTAGGTGAGTACATGTATCTACATGTGTGATAAAAAATTGCATAGAACTAAATATATAGACACATAAACACATGATTGTAAGTGAAAAAAAATGGATGGATTGCAGCAGTCTCTTGGTTGTGATGTTCTAGTACAGTTTTTACAAGATGTTACCAGTGAGGGGAACTAGATAAAGGGTACATAGTATCTCATTGTATTCTTCCTTACAGCTCAAAGTGAATACATAGTTATCTCAAAATAAAAAGTTTCATTTAAAAAGATACAGATAGAAATGTGCTCATGAACATTTTGTCAGAAACTGGACTAAGGAATCTGGCTCATTGTTCAGGCATGAAACTAATTGACCATCTGGCTAGCAGACTCGGTAGTTATTATAAAGAATAGCAATCCTCTAAGCCTGGGTATGCAGTACCTTAGGGGGTCTCTGGTAGTCCAAAGAAGTATTGTTCACCTTCTGGCAATTCTCAGTAACCAAATTTAATTTAATATCATCACTTTCATGAAAAATAAACATTTGCTATATAAATGTTCCTACCAAAGGGCAGCACTAGGAAATCAAACTAGACTATCTTAATCTGCTCACACCCCAGCCCTTCTAAAATGGGATTTGCTGGCTTGACTGTAGTTCATGAGGGTAGGATATCAGTCCTATATCTGGACCTATTAACTCTGTAGAATGAAAAGCCATCACCTCTAACCTTAGGCAATCAGTCACCTGGTTCTGACCACAGAGTAAATGGGAGAGAAGAGGCTGAGGATTATTGGCCATAAATTCCATCCTATTGCTAGGCCAAGACCTCTGAATATATGTTCCACTTTCTTCAATTTGACACCTTCCTTAGAAGATGCTCAGAGTGTTTTCATGACCTTTTCTGCAAAGCCCTTTATGCCTGTTCTTCAGACCGGGATCATCTTGAACTTATTACTTGATGATTTAGAAGGTCAGATTGACTTTTAGAGTACTAAACAATGTGAAATACATGTTTCCCCCATTTTTCTTTATTTTTTAAATTATATAAAAAATCAACAGTATTGATATACATTACTATGAATTTGAACAAATAGATTGATATAATCACCACTATAGACAGGACCCAGAATAGTTCTTTCTTCCCAAAACTCCCTCATGCTGCATCTTTGTAGTTATAACCTCCCTCCATCGCCAAACCTTGGCAACCACTCATGTGTTTTCCAGCACTATAGTTTTGTCTTTTTGAAAATGTCATATAAATGAAATCGTACACTAGGTAACTCTGAAACAGTTCTTTGTTCCGCAAAAGTCTTTGAGATTCATGGAATTGTTACATCTTTCAGTAGTTAAATCAAACACATTTTCTTTTAGAAACTGTTTCCCATTTTTTCAGATTAGTTCTGTAAGTAGGTTTTGTGATAGTAGAGTAACAGTGTAATTTATATTCAATGAAATCACATTTGTTCAGATGATTAACAGTTATTTATATGCTTCTCTTATCCAGTTCTGAACCTGTTTATTCTGGCTAAAATAAAAGTATAGGGGTGGGTATTTTGGTATAGTAGTTAAGGTACACTTGGGATGCCCACATCCCATAATAAAGTGCCTGGGTTAAATTCCTCACTTCTGATCCAGCTTATTGCTAATGTACACGCTGAGAGGCAGCAAAGAATGACCCCCCTGGGAAGCCTAGATTGAGTTCCGGGCTATAGCCCAAGCTGTTGTGGACATTTGGGGAGTGAATCAGCAGAGGAATGATTTGTCTTTCTGCCTTTTAAATAAAATTTTTAAAAAAATCAAAGTAGAGGCATATGAAATAGAAAATTTTCAAATAAGCATTATGAAGTTCTAAAACCAAGAAGCAGCATCTCTCTCTTTTAAAAAGATTTATTTATTTATTTGAAAGGCAGAATTACATAGAGGCAGAGGCAGAGAGAAAGAGAGAGAAAGGCCTTCTATCTGCTGGTTCACTTCCCAGATGGCCACAATGACCAGAGCTGTGCCGATGCAAAGCCAGGATCCAGAGCTTCCTCCAGGTCCCCCACACAGGTGCAGGGGCCCAGAGATGTGGGTCATCTTCTACTTCTTTCCCAGGCCATAACAGAGAGCTGGATCGGAAGTGGAGTAGCCAGGACTTGAACAGGCACCCATATGGGATGCCGGCACTGTAGGCGGTGGCTTTACCTGGTACGCCACAGTGCCATACACAAGAAGCAGCATCTCTGACTGCCTGAACTATTTCAGATCACCTCTCTCACCAACCAGGGGTAGCTACCAGGGCAGCAGCAGTTTCTGTGTTAGTCCACAGCCAGTCTCACACAAAGGAACAGATATAACTCCCTCAGGAGGTAATTTTAAGGAATTATTAAATTACCCTCCCAGGCACACCAAAATGTCTCTTGCTAAGTGAAAGGCAGAGTTACAGAGAGAGAGAGAGAGAGAGAGAGAGAGAGAGAGATCTTCTATCCACTGATTCACTCCCCAGATGGCTGCAATGACCAGTGCTGGGCCAAGAAGTGGAGCATCTGGGACGTGGACCAGCAACCATATTGGATGCCTCCACCACAGGCAGTTTTACCTGCTATGCCACAACATGGGCTTCTTTTGCTAAGGTTTTAATCATCTCTGACCTTCCTGCCACAAGAACTACCCATCAAGGCTGAGGAATTCCAGAAGACTGCTCTAAAACATGCAAATATGTCACTAATGAGGATATCTCTTTAAGAAGTTGGGCCTTGGGGAATAGAAGTATAATTTTTTCTTTAAAGATTATTACTCTTTGAAATCAATTTATTTATGTGTGTGTGTTGGGGAGAGTACACCTATCTACTGGCCCACTCCTAAAATACCCATGATGGCTTCAGGTTGGAGTGCCTAAGCCTGGATCTGGGATCTCAACCAATATCCCCCATGTGGGTGGTAGGAACCTAATTACTTGAGCCATCGTTACTACTGCCCAGGGTGTACATTAGCAAGAAGTTGAGTCAGGAGTTAGCCCAGATACTATGTTATGGGACACAGGCACCTTAACCACTAGGCCAATTGCCTGCCACTAGAATGATATCATTGATTTGAGATTTGAGATAGGTCTGAGTATCACACTCAGTGTAAAGGAATGGGAACTCCACCTTTAATTAAGAGGTGGGACGGGGAACAGCCTTGCCTAGCCAGGTGTTGGTAGAAGAAGATATTGAGGCTCAGACAGGTGGGCATACTGAGAACAAACTTGGCCTATTTGATAAATATGCATAGACCCTGGTGGGCCCACTATTGAGGTGTACACCTAAGTGCCTTGTTTGTGTTTACCTTATCCATCTACCAAATAAACACTAAGTAAATCTCTGAAAGCCAATTCAGTATAATAATATCTATGAATCCAGTGTACTTAGCCAAAATGAGGGATAAGGACATCCTCTGATTGCTGGAGAGCTTTCCCTTCTTTTGTGTTTATTGCCTTTTCCCTCCCTCTCCAAAGGCAAGACACCCTGAAGTCCTACTTGTAAGACGAACTCAACTGTCAAGTATTGAAGATGACCAATTTCTTTTTTTTAAGATTTATTTATTTATTTGAAAGTCAGAGTTACACAGACAGAGAAGGAGAAGTGGGGGGGGGGGAGGGAGAGAGAGAAAGAGAGGGGTCTTCCATCTGCTGGTTCACTACCCGATTGGCCGCAATGGCCAGAGCTGTAATCCAAAGCCAGGAGCCAGGAGCTTCTTCCAGGTCTCCCATGCTGGTGCAGGGGCCCAAGGAACTGGGCCATCTTCCACTGCTTTTCCAGGCCATAGCTGAGAGCTGGATGGAAAGTGGAGCAGCCAGGACTCGAACCGGCACCCATATGGAATTCTGGCACTGCAGGCGGCAGCTTTACCTGCTCTGCCACAGCGCCAGCCCAGACCACCAGTTTCTATAAGACAAGGGAGTCGGTTTCAGGTGGCAGGATTTATCTTGGATCTAAGGGTGAAAGGACAGTCCTTCAATGTTGCATCCAGGAAACAAGCTCCTTCTGGCCAAGGTTAACCAGGGCTTTGGTCTTTTGCATGAATCCTATTTGACAACCTTCTCCCAATGTAGACATAATTAATGAAGTTAAGTGCTTGTATCCAGTAATGCAGCCAATTTCTATGAATTAGCCAATGCCCAACAATTGGAAAGTTGTGCTTGATTTGACAATATTTTAAACTAGATGGTTAATAAGACAGATGGCTGCTTGTTTTACTCACATTGAGGTGGCTCTTAGTACATCAAAAGATGTTTAAAATAGCAAGAGAAGTTAAAAGTACAGTTTATCACCTGGCTCTTAACAGACTCAAACCATATGACGACAGCAGCCCTTATGTATGATTAAATAAACAAAGCAGCAGATTGACAGCAGAAGTTTGAAGCAGGCAGTCTCATTCCTGAGGGATTTTGACCATGACACTTATATATCAAGAAGGTGTGCTTAGGTGTGGCCCAGGAAGTGAGAGATCTGAGCATTAAGATACTCCAAACATTTTCAAGTTATACTCATTAAAAAAGTGCTGTTTGAGAAAGAACATGCATAAAACATACCTAGGAAGCTAGTAAGGCATTTTGAGACACAAAAGAGATGGGGAAAGCAAAATATCTTTGGAGCTAGTGCAGTTAGGAACCTTTCATGTTGAGGCATGAACATTTTCAACTGGGGCAACAATCTCCCCTCCATTTTTGTTGATCTAATTTTCCATTTCAGTTGCTTCTTCTCTGTACCCAGCCCCACTGTGGGACTGCACGCTAATTATCTCATGGTGGTGACACCATCTGCTGAAAGAGCTGGCAGCTGAGCATTTCCCATCTTCCAACCTTGTAGCCTGCCTCTACCTGCCCTGGTACAAGAAAGAGAAGGCAGTGTGATGTCCCCCATACTTTGCCCAGGGGACTAAATCGGCTTCATAGATGAAAGCAGAGACTTAGAACTTCTCCAAGCTGTAGCCTCTACCTATGATGTTCAGTATTGACATTTGTGGGGCTTAGTCTATGCCTACACTTTGCCTACGTGGTAGACCAGATGACATCACCAATTTAGTGAAACTAGTTGATAAGGATACTATGCATGTGAGGTCCTGGGTTTGATATAAAGGAACTAGTTAATTACTTAGCACCTGCTTTTTCTCTGTCATTGGACACACATGAAAGCTAATTGATCCCAAGAGGGTGAGAGTGTACAAATGATTCAGAATAATCCCATTCTCAACCTCGGGAAAAGAGCCGAAAGAACATGATTTACTCATAGTTCACTTGTACCGCATTTTAATAGAAAGGACAGCATGATCTTTATTCACAATCCTCCTCTTAAAGTATTTTTAAACTTCAGAATAGGAGGGAGGAACATAGGCATCACACTGGTACATTGTTCCTAGCTGGCAGTATAGAAGAACCTGAACAGGGCACACTGTCCCTCATCTAATTTCTCCCCAATGAAGCTTCAAAATTTGGTAGGGGGCCAGCGTTTTGGCACAGCGGCTTAAACCGCCACCTGTCATGCTGGATGTTATATTGTAGTGCTGCTTTGAGTCCCAGCTGCTCCACTTCCAATCCAGCTCCCTTCTAATGTGCCTGAGAAGGCAGTGGATGATGGCCCAATTGCTTGATCCCTAGCACCCACGTGGGAGACCCGGATGGAGTTCCTGGCTCCTTGCTTCAACTTGGCCCAGCCCCAGCTGTCAAGGTCATCTGGGGACTGAACCAGCAGATGGAAGATTTCCTTCCCTGTTTCTCTGTCTTTCCCTCTCTCTGTGTGACATTCTGCCTTTCAAATAAGTAAATAAATCTTTTTTGGAAAAAGAAAATTTGGTAGGGGTAGTTGATGAGTTGATAACAATAGTTGACCAAACTTTCTTTTTTATATATATATATATATATGTATATATATTTAAGGCAGAGTTACAGCGAGGCAGAGAGAGAGAGAGAGAGAGAGAGAGAGGTCTTCCATCTGTGGTTTCACTTCCCAGATGGCTACAATGGCTGGAATTGCATCGATCCGAAACCAGGAGCCAGGAGCTTCTTCCGGGTCTCCCACACAGGTGCAGGGGCCCAAGGACTTGGGCCATCTCCTGCTGCTTTCCCAGACCATAGCAGAGTGCTGGATCAGAAGTGGATTTGGGCCTGGCACTGTGGCACAGCGGGTTAATGCCCTGGCCTGAAGCGCCATATGGGCACCGGTTCGAGACCCTTCTACTCCACTTCCTTTTTTTTTTTGAATTTCTTTTTTTTTTAACTTTTATTTAATAAATATAAATTTCCAAAGCACAGTTTATGAATTACAATGGCTTTTCCCCCCCAATAAGTTCTTTTTTTATTTAATAAATGCGAATTTACAAAGTGCAACTTTTGTATTGTTGTGGCTCCCCCCCAACCTCCCTCCCTCCCGCGGCCCTCCCCTCTCCCACTCCCTTTCCCATCCCACCCTTCATCGAGTTTCATTTTCAATCATATACTGAAGATCAACTTAGTATACACTAAGCAAGGATTTCAACAGGCTGTACTTACACAACCGCACAAGGTATAGGGTATTGTTCGACTAGTAGTGTTGTTTTTAAGTTTCCTAGTAAAACACATTAAGGACAGAGATCCTACATGGGGAGCCTGTACTCAGTGACTCACTCCTGTTGTTGATTTAACAATTGGCACTCTTATTTATGACATCAGCAATCACCCGAGACTCTTGCTATTAGCTGTCTAGGATATGGAAGCCCCTTGAGTTCACCAACTCTGAACTTGTTTAGTCAAGGCCATATCACGGTGGAGGTTCCTTCCTCTCTTCAGAGAAAGGCGCCTCTCTCCTTGATGGTCTGATCCTTCTGCTGGGGTCTTGTTCACCAGGATCTTTCACTTAGATTGTTTTCTGCCACCGTGTCATGGCTTCCCATGCCTGTGAGACTCTCATGGACCTTTTAGCCAGATCCGAATGTCCCAAGGGTTGATTCTGAGGCAGGTCTACTCCACTTCCAATCCGGCTCTCTGCTATGGCTTGGGAAAGCAGTGGAAGAAGGCTTGAGTCCTTGGGCCCCTGCACCCGTGTGGGAAATCCAGAGGAAGCTCCTGGCTCCTGGGTTTGGATCGGCGCAGCTCTGGCCATTGCGGCCAATTGAGGAGTGAACCATCAGATGGAGGACCTCTCTCTTTCTCTCTCTCTCTCTGTCTCTCTCTCTTTTTCTCTCTCTCTCTGCCTCTCCTCTCTCTGTGTAACTGTGACTTTCAAATAAATAAATAATTTTTTTTAAAAAAGAAGTGGAGCAGCCGGGACTCATGCCAACGCCCATATGGAATGCCGGCACTGCAGGCCAGGGCTTTACCCACTACACCACAGTGCCAGCTCCCTATATATATTAAAATATTTTCACCCCTTATGACGCTGTGAGGAAATTTATGAATAGAGGACCGTATTCATGATCTCCTCAAAGCTAGCCAGGTTGGGGAGTAAATCTTTTCATCTTTCAAGATTTATTTATTTATTTGAAAGGAAGAATTACAGAGAGGCAGAGGGAGAGGGAGAGGGAGAGGGAGATAGAGAGAGAGGTCTTCCATCTGCTGGTTCACTTTTTAAATGGCCACAATGGCCAGAACTGGGCTGTTCTGAAGCTAGGAGCCAGGAGCCAGGAGCCAGGATCTTCTTCTGGGTCTCCCACGGAGTGCAGGGGCCCAAGGACTTGGGCCATCTTGTACTGCTTTCCCAGACCATAGCAGAGAGCTGGATCATAAATGGAGCAGCCAGGTCTCGAACCAGCGCCCACATGGGATGACGGCACTGCAGGAAGTGGCTTTACCTGCTTCGCCACAGTGCTGGCCCTGTGGAGTAAATCTTGATTTGACCAGGAGGACATACAGGTGGTTTGAGTTTTTCCCTTTGGAGCCATTGCTTTGATCATAAGGGAACACAGCCTTAGTGCTGGACAACTGATCCCTGACATTAATAGCAAGAAGTCAATCACATTTTCCCTTTTGACTCTCACTTCTTTTTACTTATCATACTTGGTGAATTTCTAGGTTTCTTGGGTATTCTCTTGTCCTGAGCTTGAAACAAATAGGGGCAGTTTCTACCCATTTGTATTAGTGCAGGAAAGCACAGATACAGCTATAAGATAGAGCACAGATAAACCAGAAGTCAAAGAATCATAGTTTATTCCAACTGCAGGAGCCATGGAAACAACTGGGGACAGCCCCTTCACTTTTGCGTATGGAGAAACAGAAGTGCAGAGACAGAAGGTGGCAGATTTCATAATCCCCACTGGCATTTTCTTTCCAAAATATCATCTATGTCCTTACTGCTACATTATTTTCTAATTATGACTTGTAAGGGTTATTGGCATTCTTGGAGCTTGTAGCCAATTAGGTGTTAAGGAGAATAGATCCAGAGTCAGACAAATAGTAGGGAAAGCTAAACCCAAACTAAGTATTGATCCTGAATCATCACACAAAGTTAATTCTAGCTTTTATTAGCTGTGGACATTTTCTTAGGTTCTGTCCTTGACCCTCGTTTCTTCTTGTAAGAGTAGCTCTACATTTTGGGTTGGTCTGTTTGGCAACTTGTAAGACTAAGCTAACTCTGAATTGGAAAGTTATCACTGAAGTTCTTATGATTTCTGTCTATCTCAGATGATAATGTATCCCTTCTCCAGTTCAGTACCAACATGTTCAGCTATCTCCTACGGTCCCTTGTTCTTCCGTTAAACTCTGCCTCAACAAAACTTGATTAAAAAAAAAAAAAAGGCAAACAAAGACTTTTTACCTGGTGTCCCCTTCAGCTGTTCCCTTGTCAGCAAAGTCTACTGAAAGAAAAAAATCTATGTATGATGCTCTCCTTCCTTTCTTTCTGTTCACCCTAATGCTAAACCCAGTGGATACCTTTTAGTCTTTATTTTTCACGATCTTTCTCTGCAACCTTTAGCACTGTTCAACCACTCAACTGCTTGAAATTCTCTCTTCCCTGATTTTTATTAAACTATATTCTCCTGATTCTCAGACTCCTCTGGCTATTCCCCGAAGATTTTATTTGGTCATACCTTAGTTTTTTTTCCCAAAGAAACCTTTTATTTAAGGAACGCAAATTTCATAAGTATGATTTTAGGAATATAGTGATTCTTCCCACCATACTCGCCCCCTCCCACTCAGACTCCCACCCCTCTTCCTCCTCCCTCTTCCATTCCCACTCTTAATCTCCATTAAGATTCATTTCAATTAACTTTATACACAGAAGATCAACACTACACTAAGTAAATATTTCAACAATTTGCATACACACACATACAAAAACTGTTTCAGAACAAGTTTTACGGTTAACTCTCATAATGCAACTCATTGAGGACAGAGGTCCTGCATGGGAAGTTAGCGCACAGTGACTCTTGTTAATTTAACAATTAACACACTTATATATGAATGACATCAGTGACACACATGGCGTTTGACATGAGCTGCCTAGGTGATGGAAGCCTTTTGAATCCACAAACTCCGTCAATATTTAGACAAGGCCATAATCAGAGGGGAAGTTCTCTCTTCCCTTCAGAGAAAATTACATCATTCTTTGATGGCCACTTCTTTCCACTGGGGTCTCATTCACAGAGATCCTTCATGTAGAACATTATTTGCCACAGTGTCTTGGCTTTCCATGCCTGAAATGCTCTCTTGGGCTTTTTAGCCAGACCAAGAAGCCTTAAGGGCTGTTTCTGAGGTCACAGTGCTACTTAAAGTGATTGTCATTATTTCAGTCTGCTGTGTGGATTGCTTCCCATTTTGGAACATTCCCTGCTTTTTAATTCTATCTATTATTATTACCAGACACTTGATCCTTCATTTTAACATGTAATCCTATCTATATGTTCACTTTAACACTTAATATGATGACTTTAACACTTAAGATGCCTTTTGTACCACCCAGCTTGGTGGGATTTGGGGTCCCATGGCAAATTTTTAAACTGTATCCTTAGAAGTAAGTCCATAAGAATGTATGCTATAGGATGTAAGAACTATACAACCTTACAGTTACAAACTTCCTCCTCCCTCTCTTAATTCCACTCTTATTTTTGACTGAGATCTACTTTCAATTGAGTTTATAGACATGGTTAACTCTGTGTTAAGAGTTCAAAAAATAGTATGAAGAAAATGAAAACTGTTCCTTGACATTCAAGACAAGGCTTGTTAAAGTCATTGCTTCTTGAAGTGTCAATTTTATGTCTACAGATTTCTTTTTAGGTGCTCTATAATTTATCACAGACCAGGGAGAATATATGATATTTGTCCCTTTGGGACTGGCTTTTTTTTTTTTTACTAAGTATGATGTTTTTCTAGATTCATCCATTTTATTGCAAATGACTGGATTTCATTTTTTGACCACTGTGTAGTATTCCATAGTGTACATATCCCATAATTCCTTTATCGAAGCTTCAGTTGATGGGCATTTTGGTTGATACTATGTCTTAGCTATTGTGAATTTAGCTGCAATAAACATAGGGGTATAGATAACTCTTTCATATACTGATTTCATTCCCCTTGGGTAATCCCAGGAGTGGGATGGCTGGGTCATATGGTAGATCTATATTCAGATTTCTGAGGTATCTCTGTGCTGTCTTCCATAGTGGCCTTACCATTTTACATTCCCACCAACAGTGGATTAGGTAACATTTTCCCCCAGCTCCTTACCAGAATTTGTTCTCTGTTGATTTCTGTGTGAAAGCCATTCTAACTGGGGTGAAGTGAAACCTCATTTTGGTTTTGATTTGTATTTCCCTGACGGCTAGTGATACTGAGCATTTTTTGTGTGTGTCTATTGGTCATTTGGATTTCCTCTTTTGAAAAATGTGTAAGTCCTTTACCCATTTCTTAACTGGGTTGTTTGTATTGTTGTTGTGGAGTTTCTTTATCTCTTTATATATTCTGGTTATTAATCCTTTATAGGTTTTATAGTTTGCAAATAATTTCTCCCATTCTGTCATTTGCCTCTTCACTTTTCCTGAGTGTTTCTTTTGCAGTACAGAAACTTCTCAATTTTATATAAACCCTTTTGTTATTTTTGGCTTTGACTGCCTGTGCTCTGGGGTCTTTTCCAAGAACTCTTTTCCTGTGCCAATGTCTTGCAGGGTTTCCCCAATGTTCTCTAATAATTTGATGGTTTCATGTTGTAGATTTAGGCCTTTAATTCATTTTGATTAGATTTTTGAGGGATCTTGCTTCATATTTCTGCATGTGGAAATCTAGTTTTCCCAGTACCATTTGTTGAAGAGACTGTCCTTGCTCCAGGAATTGGTTTTAGCTCCTTGGTCAAATATAAGTTGGTGGTAGATGCTTGGATTGATTTCTGGAGTTTCTATTCTGTTCCATTGGTCTATCCATCTATTTTTTTGCCAGTACCAGGATGTTTTGATTATAACTGCCTTTTAGTATGTCTTAAAATCTGGTATTGTGATGCCTCTGGCTTTGTTTTTGTTTTGTAAGATTGCTTTAGCTATTCGAGGTCTCCTGTGTCTCCATGTGAATTTCAGCATCATTCTTTCTAGATCTGCAGAGAGCTGGACTGGAAGAGGAGCAGCCAGGACCAGAACCCAGCACCCTGCTATATGGGGTACCTGCGCTGCAGGCGGAGGATTAGCCAAGTGAGCCATGGCACCGGCTCCCATTCTTTCTAGATCTGAAAAGGATGTCTTTGGTATTTTGACTGGTATTTCATTTAATCTGTAAATTGCTTTCAGAAGAATGGACATTTTGATGATATTGATTCTTTCAATCCATGAACAATGGAAGATTTTTCCATTTTTTTGTATACTTCTATTTCTTTCTTTAATGTTTTGTAATTCTCATCATAGGTATCTTTGACATCCTTGGTTAAATTTATTCCAAGGTATTTGTTTTTTCTTGTAGCTATTATGAATGGGATTGATATTAGAAACTCATTCTGAGCCTTGGCATTGTCTGTATATAAAAAGGCTATTGATTTTTTTGTATTTATTTTATATCCTGCTACTTTGCCAAACTCTTTTATGAGTCCAATAGTCTCTCAGTGGAGCCTTTTGCATCCCCTATATATAAGATTATGTCATCTTCAAATAAGAAGTATTTGACTTCTTCTTTTCTAATTTGTACCCCTTTGATATCTTTTTCTTGCCTAATGGCTCTGGCTAAAACTTCCAGGACTATATTGTATAGCAGTAGTGAGAGTGGGCATCTTTGTCTGGTACTGGATCTCAGTGGGAAGGCTTCCAACTTTTCCCCATTCAATAAGATGCTGGCTGTGGGTTTGTTATAAATTTCCTTGATTGTGTTGAGGAATGTTCCTTCTATACCCAATTTGCTTAGAGTTTTTATCATGAAATGGTGTTATATTTTATCAATGCTTTCTCTGCATCGATTGAGATAATCATATGGCTTTTGTTCTTCTATTTGTTAATGTGATGTATCTCTTTGATTGATTGTGAATGTTGAACCATCCCTGCATACAGGGATAAATCCCATTTAGTCTGGGTGAATGACTTTTCTGATGTTTTGTTGGATTTGATAGGCTAGAATTTTGTTGAGGATTTTTGCCTCTATGTTCATCAGGGAAATTGGTCTGTAGTTCTCTTTCTCCGTTGCATCTTTTTCAGATTTAGGAATTAAGGTGATGCTGGCTTCATAGAAAGAATTTGGGAGGATTTCCTCTTTTTCGATTGTTCTGAATAGTTTGAGAATTGGAGTTAGTTCTTCTTTAAATTTCTGGTAGGTTTCAGCAGTGAAGCCATTTGGTCCTGAACTCTTCTTTGTTGGGAGGACCTTTATTACTGATTCAATTTCTGACTTGGTTGTGGATCTGTTAAGGTTTTCTGTGTCTTCATGGCTCAATTTAGGTAGGCTGTATGTGTCCAGGAATCTATTCATTTCCTTTAGGTTTCCTGATTTGTTGGCATACAGCTGTTTGTAGTAATTTCTGATGATTCATTTCTGTGGGGTCTGTTGTTACACTTCCTTTTTCATCTCTAATTTCATTGATTTGAGTCTTCTCCTTTTTTTGGTTAGTTGGGCCAATCATGTGTCAATTTTGTTTATTTTTTCAAAAAACCAGCTCTTTGTTTTGCTGTTCTTTGTTTTTTTTTTTTTTAAATTCAATTTTGTTGATTTCTTCTCTAATTTAATTATTTTTTTCTCCTACTAGTTTTGGGTTTGGTTTACTGTTGGTTTTCTAGATCCTTAGATGCATTGATAGCTCATTTATTTGGTGTCTTTCAAATTTCTCGATGTAGGCACCAATTGCTATACATTTTCCTTCTTTTTTTTTTTAAAAGGTTTGTTTATTTATTTATTTGAAAGTCAGAGTTATACACAGAGAGAAAGAGAGGCAGAGAGAGAAAGAGAGAGGTCTTCCATTCGATGGTTCACTCCCCAATTGGTTGCAACGGCCAGAGCTGTGCCGATCCAAAACCAGAAGCCAGGAGCTTCTTCTGTTTTTTCCACATGAGTGCAGGGGCCCAACAACTTGAGCCATCTTCTACTGCTTTCCCAGGCCATTGCAGAGAGCTGGATCGGAAGTAGAGCAGCCAGGTTTTGATCCGGTACCCATATGGGATGCTGGTGCTTCAGGCCAGGGCGTTAACCCACTGTGTGCCACAGCGCCGGCCCCTAAACTTTCCCTCTTTTTGAAGATTTATTTTATGTATTTTAAAGACAGAGTTACAGAGACAGGTAAAGCCAGAGAGAGAGGGGGGGGGAGAGAGAGAGAGAGAGAGAGAGAGAGAGAGTCTTCCATCCGCTGGTTCACTCCCCAGATGACTGCAAAGGCCAGAGCTGAGCTGATCCGAAGCCAGGAGCTGGCAGCTTCCTCTGGGTCTCCCACTTGGGTGCAGGGGCCAAGGAACTTAGGCCATCCTCTTCTTCTTTCCAAGGCCGTAGCAGAAAACTGGATTGGAACAGGAGTAGCCAGGACTCAAACTGGCACCTGTATGGGATGCTGGCACTGCAGGTGGAGGTGTAATCTACTAAGCCACAGGCACTGGCCTCAGGCATTATTTCAAAAACCAGGAACCAAGAACCCCATCCAGGTTTCTCTAGCATTTGAACCACCATCAACTGCCTCCCAGGATGCATTAGTGTCGCTCCCCGTCTTCGTGGAGGAACGACACAGGACCCTGCGCTGTTCTTTCGTCTGCTCGGCCCTTCCCGGGTTTGCTGCTGGTTCTTCCCGGGTTGGCTACTGTCCCTTCCACCTCCGTGGAAGGGCGGTTCCCCCTGGCCACATTCCCCACTTCCGCAGGGGAGCGGCACACCGCCGGCCGGCTCTCTCGGGGGCTGCACAGGTGTTCCCCTTAGATGTTCCTTCAGATGTTCCTGGTGCATGCCGTCTCTCTCCTCCTTTATAGTCCTCCTCTGCCAATCCCAACTCGGCTGCCCACACGCTGAGTACGCTGCTCTCCTCCAATCAGGAGCAAGTCCTACAGTTTTTTGGCTGAACTGGAGGCAGCTGTGTAGAAGCTGTTTTCTTCTCTCCCAGCGCCATATTGTGGGAGAGCAGATGCATAGAATAAGTCTTAATTCCAGTAACTTAGTCCAGTCCGAGTTGCTCCCCACACATTAGCATTTGTAGGAAGCAGAATTGGAAATGGAGTAGCCAGGACTCAAACCAAGCATTCTGATATGGAATGCAGGCATCCCAAGTGGCAGCTCAACCTACTGCATTGCCATGCCTGTCCCTCTTTTTCCCCCTTAATGACAATAGTGTGTTTTCTTAATTTCCCTTTTGTATAGTTTGTTGTTAACGTTTATAGACATTTTATGTGTTGAGTTTGTATCCTCTGACTTTGTTGAATTTATCAGTTCTAACAAGTGGTTTAGGGGGTAGAGTCTAGAGTTTTCTACGTAGATGATCATGTCCTCTGCAAACAGAGGTAACTGTATTTCTTCCCTTGTGATTTGGATGCCTTTGATTTCTTTCTCTCGCCTAATTGCTCTGGCTAGGGTTTCCAGTACTGTGTTGAATAGCAACAGCAATAATGTGCATTCTTTGTTTCAGATCTCAGAGGAAGAGCTTTCAGTTTTCACATTGGCTATGGTGTTAGCAGTAAGTTTTACATATATAGCCTTTATTGTGTTGAGGCAAATTCCTTTTACACCTATTTTGCTGAGGGTTCTTACCATTCAAGGATGTTGAATTTTGTTAAATGCTTTTCCTGCCTATATGAGATTGACAGTGTGCTTCTTGTCTCTCATTCTGTTTATTTGGCACAATGCATCGATTGACTTTCATTTGTTGAACCATCCTTGGATCACAGGGAGAAATGCCATTTGATCATACTAGGTGATCCTTTTAATATGCTGTTGAATTTAGTTTTCTAGTATTTTATTGAATATTTTTTTAAATCTATGCTAATCATGGCCTGTAGTTTTCATTTCTCATGTTGTCTTTGTCTGGCTTTGGAATCAGGGTGATCCTGGCCCCATAACATGAATTTGGGAGTGTTCCATGTTCCTTTTTCTGAAGAGTTTAAAAAGAATTTGTATGAGTTCCTTGTTATATGTTTGGGAGAATTCACCCATGCAGACATCTGCTCCTGTGCTTTTCTTTGTTGGAACCTTTTTAATCACTTCTATCTCCCTGTTTGTTATTTGTCTGTTCAGGCTTTCTATTTCTTCATGATTCAGTCTGTGTAAGTTATATGTTTCTAGAAATTTATTCATTTACTTTAGGTTATTTAATTTGTTAGCAAATAATTACTTATAATAGTCATGATCCTGGCCGGTGCCGTGGCTCAACAGGCTAATCCTCTGCCTAGTGGTGCTGGCACACCGGGTTCTAGTCCCAGTCGGGGCGCCGGATTCTGTCCTGGTTGCCCCTCTTCCAGGCCAGCTCTCTGCTGTGGCCAGGGAGTGCAGTGGAGGATGGCCCAGGTCCTTGGGCCCTGCACCCCATGGGAGACCAGGAGAAGCACCTGGCTCCTGCCATCGGATCAGCGCGGTGCGCCGGCCGCAGTACGCTGGCCGCGGCGGCCATTGGAGGGTGAACCAGCAGCAAAGGAAGACCTTTCTCTCTGTCTCTCTCTCTCTCACTGTCCACTCTGCCTGTCAAAAAAAAATAGTCATGATCCATTTTATTTCTGTTACCCATTGTAGTATTTCTACTTTGATTTATATGAATGCTCTCTCTTTTTTCTTGTCTGGCTAAGATTTTGTTGACTTTTTTATCCTTTGAAAAAAATCAACTCTTCTATTGTTTTTCTATTCTCTATTTCATTTATTTCAGATCTAATTTTTTTTATTTTTATTTTTATTTTTGACAGGCAGAGTTAGACAGTGAGAGAGACAGAGAGAAAAGTCTTCCTTCCGTTGGTTCACCCCCCAAATGGCCGCCACGGCCGGCATGCTGCACCAATCTGAAGCCAGGAGCCAGGTACTTCCTCCTGGTCTCCTATGTGGGTGCAGGGCCCAAGGACTTGGGCCATCCTCCACTGCCTTCCCAGGCCACAGCAGGGAGCTGGACTAGAAGAGGAGCAACAGGGAATAGAACCCGGCGCCCATATGGGATGCCAGCACCGCAGGCGGAGGATTAACCAAGTGAGCCATGGCACTGGCCCCTCAGATCTAATATTATTCCCTTCCAAATGCCAACAAGTTTAGTTTGTTCTTCTAGTTCTTTTAGTTGTAAAGGTAGGATGCTTAATTGTGATCTTTCTCCTTTTTTGGCTTAGGAGTTTATGGCTATAAACTTTCTTCTTAGTTTATTGCTTTTGCTGCATAACTCTTGATAAGTTTTATTTTCATTTCTATCAAGGTATTTTTAAATTCCCTTTTGGGGCCCATGTTATGGTATGCTGGGTTAAGCCGTTGCCTGTGATGCTGGCATCCTATGGGGTGCTAGTTGGAGTCCTGGCTGTTCCACTTCCAATCCAGGTTCCTGCTAATGTACCTAGGAGGGCAGCAGAGGATGGTCATAGTCTTTGAGCCCCTGCACTCACATGGGAGACCTAGAAGAAACTCCTGGCTCCCGGCTTTGGCCTGGCCCAGTCCTGGCTGTTGTGGCCATTTGTGGAGTGAACCAGAGGATCGAGGATCTCCTTGCCTCAACTCTGCATTTCAAGTAAATAGAGTAAATATTTAAAAAACATTCACTTTTGGTTTTCTTTCTTACCCAATGGTTCAAGAGTATGTTTTTTTAATCACATTATTGTGAATTTTCTTTTTGTTATTTATTTCTAGTTTCATTACACTGTGGTCTGAAAAGATAGTTGGTATGATTTCAGTCTTGTTAAATTTGTTAAGACTTGTTTTGTTACCTAACATGTGATCTGTCCAGGAGAAAGTTCTGTGTGCACTTGAGAAAAATATTTCTGCTGTTAAGTAGGAAATTATGCATATATTTGAATCAGTTCACATCTGGTTTGAGTGCCCCCCAGGGCTTCATGTGTTGAAATTCAGTTCATGTGTTGAAATTCAGGCCAGCACCACAGCTCACTTGGCTAATCCTCCACCTGTGGCGCTAGCACCCTGGGTTCTAGTCCCAGTTGGGGCGTTGGATTCTGTCCCGGTTGCTCCTCTTCCAGTCCAGCTCTCTGCTGTGGCCCGGGAAGGCAGTGGAGGATGGCCCAAGTCCTTGGGCCCTGCACCCGCATGGGAGATCAGGAGGAAGCACCTGGCTCCTGGCTTCGGATTGGCACAGCGCGGCGGCTGTAGTGTCCATTTGGGGGAGTGAACCATCAGAAGGAAGACCTTTCTCTCTGTCTCTCTCACTGTCTAACTCTGCCTGTTAAAAAAGAAAGAAAGAAAGAAAGAAAGAAAGAAAGAAAGAAAGAAAGAAAGAAAGAAAGAAAGAAAGAAAGAAAGAAAGAAATTCAGCTGCAGATGGTGGCTTTACCTGCTACACCACAGCACCAGCCCCAATTTCTTTCTTTTTTTTTTTAAAGATGTATTTATTTATTTGAAAATCAGAGTTACAGAGAGAGAGGAGAGAGGAGAGGGAAAAGGAGAGAGAGAGAGAAAGAGAGAGAGAGAGAGAGAATATGAATCAGTCTTCCATCTGCTGGTTCACTACCCAAATGGTTTCAGTTGCTGGGGCTGGACCCGGCTGAAACCATGAGCCAGGGACTTCCTCTAGGTCTCCCACCTGGGTACAGGGGCCCGAGAATTCGGGCCATCCCCTGCTGCTTTCCCAGGAGCATTAGCAGGGAGCTGGATCAGAAGCAGAGCTGCCAGGACTTGAGCTGGCGCCCATGTGAGTTTCTGGCACTGCAGGTGGTGGCTTAACCCAGTATGCCACAGAGCTGGCCCTGAGATCAATTTCTTAGTAATCATTCATGTGAGGGAAAACAGAAGTAGCAATCCATATATCTAGAATACCCTTTATTTCACTGATGAACAATCCCTTTATGTTAATAAGCAAACCTCCTGGTGTAGATCTAGGTAGATTGGTTGAAGCTTTCCAGTAGCTACCTCTGGAGTGTGGGTTTATAATTATGATCTTTCAGATGTATACTAGGTACTGCTAGAGTGAGTTCCTCATTGGCATCCTATAGTGCTATAGATATGAATTGCCCTAAGGGTGTATGTATATCTACACATACATATATAGATATGTGTGTATCTCACACAGTCTCTGCGGAGTGGTTTTTAAAGTAAATTGCACACCATAGAGCAAATCTGCCCTCCTGTGTATATCCATTCATACTGTTCCCTGCCCTAAACCTTTCTCTTCCATAGTCCCTTATTGGCTACAAAATAAAGTCCAGACTCCTGCAAGTGACATACAGGCCTTTCCAGACCCGCCCCCTCCTTCTTCCTTTTTGCACTTCACACTTGAGTTAAGAATGACCACGCTGCCTGTGGTCAGCCTGCACCAGCTGCTGCTCTGTACCTCTGTTTGGAGATCACGCTGTCAGCCTGCCGGTGCACTTTCACAACATTATTCATTTGGCTAACTCTTGCTCATCCTCTATGACTCAGCTCAGGCCTCAGCCAGCTCCAAAAGCCTTTCCTGTAACCCCATTCAGAGTGAAGCTTATTTGTTTTTATCTGATCCTTATATATTGCTTATTCTGTGCCAAGAACTATTGAAGCACATTTAATCCTCATAACTTTATGAATTAGGTTCTGCTATTATCTCACATTTCAGATGAGGAAAACTGAGGCACATAGAGGTTTAAGTAGTCCATGTTTGCATAATTTGTAAATGTCAAATCCATACTTCAATCCTAAACTGCCTGGCTTTGGAGTCTGTGCTCTTAATCCACATACAGGACTGCTTCCCCAAGGCCCTTCTATTCCCACAGAAATCTAGGTATCCTTCTATCTTAGCATTTAGCTTAATAGTTTGAAAATATCTTTTTGGATATGTGTGCCTGCTGCTCTACCATGAGGATCCTAAAGCTTATTGTTATCTGAGGCAATATAGTGGTGGAGAGCATGACGTTTGGGATGAGATAGACTTGGGGTTAAGTCGCATCTCTGCTATGTAGCAGCTATGTAACCTTAGGCAAGCTATTTTACCTTTCTATGACTTGTTTTCCTCACAGAGTAATGGGAAGAATGAAGGGAAAGGGTGTGTGTAAAGCATCTGGCAGAGGGGCTTACAGAGTGAGAAATTCTTGGTAAGGCTTGACAATTATAACTAGTTATTGTCTTTGCATCTCTCATACTTAACACTGTGACTGGAAAATAGACACTTGAGAACTATTTGTTGAGCTGAACTATTATGGAGAAGTTGAGGCTGACATAGATATCTTAAAAAATGACCTCTTGTAGTTAAGCAGTATATGCTACCTCACTTCACTAGGGCACCCATAGGAGTTTTGCCTCCAAAGAGAAGCTAGCCTTGTAACTCTCCACCCATGTGACTAATAAGTAGATAACTCTGGTCTTTGCAGCCATCAACTTTAACGCAACTGAAGCCCAGTTGGGACATCTCACTCCTTTGAAGTGAGTCTTGTTATACTAAGTCATCTAATCATCTTTCAAAATGAAAGAGAAGCCCATTTTCATGTCCTTTCTTAGAACAGGGGCTTCAGAACTCCCCAGGACCATCCATTCTCATCAGATCACTGACCTTTTCAGTTCTGAACTCTCTATGCAAATTTCCTTCCCAATGTTCCAGGGCTTTGATCTTTCTATTATACTTCCATTTGTCAGGTGGATGAAATATGAGTTATCAGACATGCTCAGGTCACCTTCGGAGAGTATTATGATAAAAAATGTCCCAGGTATAAATTAAGTGCACATCTTCTTGTCCACAAGAGAAACAGAAGACATTGATAGAAAGACTGAAATAGATATGAACTCCACATCCAGAGAATAATACTACCCCTTTGAATACTTTAGAAACGAAAGCTTCTAAGGCAGAATTTTTGGACTATCTTGGGGCTAAGGAAAATCCTTGTTTGGATTGAGTTGGCAAATCTTTCTACAATATCTGAACCTGGGCCAATGCCATGGCTCACTTGGTTAATCCTCCCCCTGCAATACTGGCATCCCATATGGCCGCTGGGTTCTAGTCCCGGTTGCTCCTCTTCTAGTCCAGCTCTCTGCTGTGGCCCAGGAAGGCAGTGGAGGATGTCCCAAGGGCTTGGGCCCCTGCACCCGCATGGGAGACCAGGAGGAAGCACCTGGCTCCTGGCTTCAGATCGGTGTAGTTCTGGCTGTGGTGGCCATTTGGGAGCTGAACCAACAACCAACGGAAGGAAGACCTTTCTCTCTGTCTCTCTCTCACTTTCTATCTGTCAAATAAATAAATTAAAAAAAGATATCTGAACCCACTTTCCTTCATTAAGGGAGATGAGCTGGTGACCATTGATTTTTCCTGAAGAACATACAGAGCCTCTAGGCTGACCCAATTGCATTAGTGATCACTTTTCAGAATTCTGGGAGAAGCTTGGCAGGTAAAATACCATTTAAGGGGCCAGTGTTGTGGTTTAGCAGGTAAAGCTGCCACATACCACATACTGGGTCAAGTACTGGCTGCTCCACTTCTGATCCAGCTCCCTGCTAATGGCTGGGAAAAGCAGCAGAAGATGATCCAAGTATCTGGGCCCCTGTCATCCATGTGGGAGACCCAGAAGAAGCTCCTAGCTCCTGGCTTCAGCCAGGCCCAGCCCCAGCCATTGCGGCCATCTGGGGAGTGGACCAGTGGATGGATGATTTTCTCTCTCTCTCTCTCTCTCTCTCTTTCTCTCTCCCTTCCCTCCCTCCCTCCCTCCCTCTGTGTGTGTGTGTGCGTGCATGCATGTCTCCCTCCCTCTCTAACTCTGAATTTCAAACAAATAAATAAATCTTAAAGAAAACCCCACCATTTAAGACACTTACATCCCACATCAGAATGCCTGTGTTCAATACCCAGCTCAGGTGTCTGCCTCCAGCTTCTTGCTAATGCAGAACCCAGGAGGCAATGGCGATAGCTCAAGTGATTAGGTTCCTGTCATACACATGGGAAACCTTGACTGAGATCCTGGATTCTTGTTTTGGCTCCAGTTGGGGACTGTTGTAAACATCTGGGGTGTGAGCCAATGGATGAGAGTTCCTTGTCTCTTTATATGTCTCCTTCTGTCTCATAAATAAACAAATAATTTAAAAAGAATTTTAGAACTAGAAAGTTGAAGAAATTTAATTAAACATGTATCAATTCCATTCATAGCCTAAAATCTGGAAGTTTAAGCCTCTGATAGTTTGTTATGTTGTCACTTATTTTTTATTAAAAACTGGTATATAGGACATCCCCCAACCTTCACCACCAAAACAACAACAAAAGTCCAACTAGTGAAGGTTCTAGATGCTCATGTGTCAAGGGAATTTGCTGTGAGAAAATAATGACTGTAGCGTGGGTTTGGCCTGCCTAGGAAGGACTTGTAGGGGTTCCAGAGTCAAGGAAGAGGGGATGGACATAAGCCAAAGCACAATGTGCACATAATAAACTGGGGTTGAGCCTTGTGGTTTTATGCTCAGGGCAAGGCTGGAATTTGCTCTGGTTTTCTGTCCTAATGGCCAGAAACAAATCATGGAGTGTCCAGAGGTTGAAAATGTTCACCCCTAAGAAAGAGCACTTACTAGGAGTGAGGAGATTGGGTTTCTCATGCTGGTTCTACCCCCTGAATGTTTCTATCATGATGGAAAGGTCATTCAAACCTCTCAGACCAGGTCCTTGTCAGTAAGATAGAGATATATGATCAGGCTATCACACAAAGATGGTGGGAGGTTTAGGTGAGGTTACAAATATTCATCCCATATAAGGTACTGACATAGTGTCATTAATATGTAAATACCTCGGAAAGAGTCCACCTTCAGCCTTATGAGCTTGTATCTTATTGGATAATAAATGCCAGCTGCTAAGGGACCCTCAAGAAATTAGTGTCTAGTGCAGAGAAAAGAAAGGATTTATTTTCTTTTATAGCAAATCGAAAAACCAGAGTGCAGAAAGCTTTAATCACTTCCCAGTTATTGAGTGGGGATATGGAAAGCTACTGAGGGGAATATTTTGGAGGTTGGCAGCTGATTTCAGATACAAATAGTTTAGTATCTTTGTGAACCTTAATTCACATTGATTTCTGAGTGCCTTCATAGCCCCTAAACTTCTAGCAGGCAAACCTTTTTACTTCTACTGATACAGAATTCTAATAAAATATTTTACGTACTTTCCCATAACCTGTAATTGTTGATACTGTTCAGTGTGAACCAGATATCATCCATCTGAGCCTAACTTGGAAGAGGGGAAAGGGAGTTGATAACACTGAAAGAGGAAGCAATGTCCCAGGAAATCAAATAATATTTTTGTAGTGAGGTCTCAAGGGAGAGAAAGCAAGTGAAGGTAAGATGAGCATGACAGAGAACTGCACTTGGTAGGATCAGTGTCCAAGGAGTTCAGGTTTGTTTAGGAGATCTACTGGTGGGTTCCTAGAGAGAGGGTAAAGGGAAGGGAGAGAGAGAGGAGTGAGGGGACAGTACACACAGGTGTGCAAGCTTACTGTTACCACACACCTCGTAACTGACTCAGAGCCTTCCTGGTGCTTGTGCTTGGCCATCAAAGCCACTCACGTCCTCTTCCTAGTCTCTGTCAGTCACCACCCTTCTCAGCTACCAGAGAATTTTGACTGAGAGGAAGAGATAGATAAAGACTCATCCAAATTTCTTTCTAAGACATGGTCACCAGTCGTGCAAGTGCCTCTGCCCCTTGAGAAGCAGAGTTGTGAAATCCCAGAATCCTTTCCTGCCACCCCACTAAGATGCTGATGCTGCTTCCCTTGCCACTGTCTTTGGCTAAAGAAGCCAACACTGACCATGATGCTCATGGGATTGTTGGTTACTTTTCTGAAAATGCATTTGACCAGTTTCTTTATGATATTTCAAGATTTAAGGGCTAGAAATTTAAACTTTAAACAAGTTCACATTTAAATAATCTAAAAAGAAATTAATGTAAACTTTATGACTTCATTACAAAATTTCCAGGCTTCCTTTTGTAAAAGAGGGGAAATTTTAAAGCAACTACTCTCTTTGACTAACCAAGAGGAAGCCTCCTTCCTGCATCTGAGAATTTTGAATCTAGTTTTCTATAAGATTGGTGCCTAAGGGCCATTCCATTAGCAAAATCACCATTTACACTTTTGTTGAATGAAGGAGCTGGTGCAAGTTCAAGTATTTGTTAACATATGACTTTTTTAGAGATTTTTATTTATTTTATTTAAGAGGTAGAGTTACAGACAGTGAGAAGGAGAGACAGAGAGAAAAGTCTTCCTTCCATTGGTTTACTCCCCTAATGGCCGCAACGGCTGGAGCTGCGCCAATCCGAAGCCAGGAGCCAGGAGCTTCTTTCCAGTCTCCCACATGGGTACAGGGGCCCAAGAACTTGGGCCAACCTCTACTGCTTTCCCAGGCCACAGCAGAGAGCTGGATTGGAAGAGGAACAGCTGGGACTAGAACTGGCACCCATTTGGGATGCTGGTGCTGCAGGCGGAGGATTAACCTACTGCATCACAGCACCAGCCCCAACATATGACTTTAATCAGAATCTTAAGATGGCTTCTTGTTAATGACTTCAGACTGGACCATTTAAATATCAAAACAGTTTTGTTCTGGTGAAGAGAGAAGCACTGGAATCCACCTCCATGTTTCACCCCCTGTCCTGTGTATTTTATATGAAATCACATGGACAATTTTCTTAACAACCTTAATAGTGTGCTGTTATAATTGCATTATTATACCCAAAGCATTGTCAATGCTAAATAATCTCCATGAATAAATTCTCTAAAACTCTTAAAAGTGTCCATTTTTCTCAGTGAAATAATCTGTAAATTCAAAAGTTAAAAGGAACATTTCTTTTCATATGAAATGTGGCAGGGCCGGTGCTGTGGCATTGTGGGCTAAGCCTCTGCCTGTGGTACCAGCATCCCATATGGGCACCAGTTCATGTCCCTGCTGCTCCTCTTTATTTGTAATTTGTATGTATCTCATAAATACAACATTATGTACATAGTAATTCTTCCAACCGTGCCCACCCTTCCACCCATTCTCCCTCCCCCTTCCTGATGCCTCTCCTGTTTTGTCCGAGAAAGAAAAATAAAAAGAAAGAAAGAAAAAGAATGAATGGAGTAAAAAAAAAACTATGAGAAGTGTTCCTCAACAGTGTATACAAGGGCTGATCTATGTTGTTGCTTCTTGAAGGTGATTTTCCTTTTTCCCCTTCTTCTTTTCCCTTCCTTCCTCTCCCTTCTTTACTTTTAGCAACTTAATTGTCTTTGAAAAAGAATCCAAGGATGATACATCTTTTGTGAGCTCTTAGACATAACTATAACTTATGAGACATAATAATATCATCCTTTTAGTATATTAAAAGGAAGTGATTCTTGAGAATAAGTTTTACTGTTAAGTTTCATGGTACAACTCTTTGGGGACAGAGGTCCTGCATGGGAAGTTAGTGCACAGGGACTCTTGTTGTTTACTTAACAATTACCACTCTTATATATGACATCAGTAATTGCCTAAGGCTTTTGACATAGCTGGATCGGCTATGGAAGCCTTTTGGGTTTGCTAGCTTGACAGAGCCATAAGCAAAGTGGAGGTTCTCTCCTCCCTTCAGAGAAAGGTACATGCTTCTTTGGTGGCCCCTTGTTTCCTCTGTGGTCTCCCTCATATAGGTCCTATGTGTAGAATGTCTTTTGGTGGAGTGTCTTGGCTTTCCATGCCTGAAATACTCCTCCTGGGCTTTCTAACTGAACCAGAATGCCTTAAGGGTTGATTCTGAGGTTGGATTGCTACCTAAAACAATTGTCCTTCTATGAGTCTGCTGTATTGACTGCTTCCCACGTTGGAGACTACTCTCCTTTTTAATTCTGTTTATTATTGTTTCCATATACTTAGTCCTATTTATATGACTTGTTTACATGATCCTATCTATATGGGCACTTTAGTACTTAATCCTATGTATTTGGTCTTTATAAAACTTAAGTTGCTATTTTTATCAGCCAGTTTAAGGTATTTTGGGGTCTAATGGCATTTTGTTTAGCTGTACTCTTAGAAGTGAGTCCATAGGAGAATATGTAGGACTATATTGCTTTGCAATTATGCCCTTTATGCTTTTCAAAATTATAGCTTTAGAGTCTTAGCAATTCTTCCCACCATGTCCACCCTCCCACTCACTCTCCCAGCCCTCTTCCTCTTCCCTTTTCTCTTCTCACTCTTATTCTTTACTAAAATCTATTTTCAATTAACTATATATATATATATAATTAACTCAATGTTAAGGATAGTGCTCATGATTCATAGGAAAGAGAAAAAGATAAGGAAAACACTCTAGAGCAAAAAAAGGGAAAGATAATGAAAAATATATAATAAAAAGCTGTTCATAAATGGTGAAAAGAAGGGATGTTCAGAATCATTGCTTTTCATAGTGTCAATTTCATTTCTTTTTTTTTTTTTTTTGACAGGCAGAGTGGACAGTGAGAGAGAGACAGAGAGAGAAAGGTCTTCCCTTGCCACTGGTTCACCCTCCAATGGCCGCTGCTGCAGCCGGCGCACCGCACTGATCCGATGGCAGGAGCCAGGATCCAGGTGCTTTTCCTGGTCTCCCATGGGGTGCAGGGCCCAAGCACCTGGGCCATCCTCCACTGCACTCCCTGGCCATAGCAGAGAGCTGGCCTGGAAGAGGGGCAACCGGGACAGAATCCGGCGCCCCGACCGGGACTAGAACCCGGTGTGCCGGCGCTGCAAGGTGGAGGATTAGCCTATTGAGCCACGGCGCCGGCCCCAATTTCATTTCTAAATGTTGCCTTTTAGGTGCTCTATTAGTTGTCGGATGTCAGGGAGAACATGGAATTTGTCCTTTTGAGACGGGCTTATTTCTCTAAGTATGATGTTTTCCAGGTTCTTCAATTTTGTTGCAAATGCCTGGACAAGGTGTTTGTCTGTTTGTTTGTTTTTGTTTTGCTGCTGGTGTACATATCCCATATTTTTTTATCCAGTCTTCATTTGGCAGGCATTTGGGTTGATTCCATGACTTTTCTAGCTGTGATAAACATAGAGGTACAGAGAGTTATTTCATATGCTGATTTCCTTTCCCTTGGGTAGGTTCTGAGGAGTGGGATGTCTGGGTCATATGGTAGGTCTATATTCAAACCTGTGAGGTATCTCTACACTGTCTTCCATAGTAGCTTTACCAGTTTACATTCCCACCAACAGTAGATAGGGTACCTTTTCCCCCACATCCTCACCAGCATTTGTTGTTTGTTGATTTCTGTATGAACACCATTCTAACTGGGGTGAGGTGAAATCTCACTGTGGTTTTGATCTGCATTTCTCTGAAGGCTAGCGATCCTGGGAATTTTTTCATGTCTGTTGGCCATTTGGATTTCCTCTTTTGAAAAATGTCTAAGTCCTTTGCCCATTTATTGACTGGATTGTTTGTTTTGTTGTTGAGTTTCTTGATCTCTTTATATATTCTGGTTATTAATCCTTTATAGGTTATATAGTTTGCCAATGTTTTCTCCCATTCTGTTGGTTGTCTCTTCACTTTGCTGATTGTTTCTTTTGCAGTGCAGAAGCTTCTCAATTTGATGTAATCCCATTTGTCTATTTTGACTTTAATTGCCTGTGCCTCTGGGGTCCAGGAACTCTTTGGCTATACCAATATCTTGTAGGGTTTCCTCAGTGTTCTCCAATTATTTGATGGTGTTGGGTCATAGATTTAGGTCTGTAGTCCATTTTGAGTGGATTTTGGTGAATGGTGTCAGGTAAAGGTCTTGCTTTATGCTTCCGTATATGGCGATCCAGTTTTCCCAGCACCATTTGTTGAAGAGACTGTCCTTGCCCCAGGGGTTGATTTTAGCTCCTTTGTTGACAATTACGGTTGTAGATATTTGGATTGATTTTGGCTATTTCTGTTCTGTTGCGTTGGTCTATCCATCTGGTTTTGTATCAGTACCAGGATATTTTGATTACAACTGCCCTATTATGTCTTTAAATCTGGTGTTGTGATGCCTCCGGCTTTGTTTTTGTTGTATAAGATTGCTTTAGCTATTCAGTGTCTCCTGTGTTTCCATATGAGTTTCAACATCATTTTTTCTATATCTGAGAAGAATGTCTTTGGTATTTTGATTGGTATCATGTTGCATCTGTTAATTGCTTTCAGTAATATGGACATTTTGATGATATTGATTCTTCCAATCCATGAACATGGAAGATTTTTCCATTTTTTGTATATTCTTATATTTCTTTCTTTAATGTTTTGTAATGCTCATTGTATAGATCTTTGACATCCTTGGTTAAATTTATTCCAAGGTATTTGATATTTTTGGTAGCTATTGTGAATGGGGTTGATCTTAGAAACTCTTTCTCTATGTATAAAAAGGCTGTTGATTTTTGTGTGTTGATTTTATATCCTGCTACATATCCAAACTCTTCTATGAGTTCCAATGGTCTCTTAGTGGAGTCTTTTGGATCCCCTACATATAAGATCATGTCATCTGCAAGTAGGGCTAGTTTGCCTTCCTGCTTCCCAATTTGTATCCCTTTGATTTATTTTTCTTGTCTAATGGCTCTGGCTAAAACTTCCAGAACTATATTGAAAAGCAGTGGTGAAAGTGGGCATCCTCATCTGGTTCTGGATCTCAGTGGGAATGCTTCCACCTTTGCCCTGTTCATTATGATGCTGGCCATGGGTTTGTCATATATTGCTTTGATTGTGTTGAGAAATGTTCTCTCTATTCCCAATTTGCTTGAAGTTTTCCTCATGCAACAGTGTTGTATTTTGTCAAATGCTGTTTCTGCATCTATTGAGATAGTCATATGGTTTTTATTCTTTAGTTTGTTAATATGATGTATCACATTGATTGATTTGTGAATGTTGAACCATCCCTGCATACCAAGAACAAATCCCACTTGGTACAGGTGAATGATCTTTCTGATGTTTTGTTGGATTCAATTGGCTAGAATTTTGTTGAGGATTTTTGGGTCTATGTTCATCAGCTTCCTGCATTGGTGACATCTTCTGCAACTATTGTGCATTGTCAAAACCAGAAAATTAGTTGCACTATGCAACTAACTAGACTGCAGATATTAATCAGATGTTACCATATTTGGTATGCACATATAATTTTTATATGTCTTTATAATTATATGGCATTTTCTCACATCTTTAACTTGACATAACCAGTACCACCACCATGATCAAGAGACAGGACTATTCCCTCACTACAATGGAAGTTCCTTGTACTGTCCTGTCACTGTACCTAATCCCTGGTAGGCACATATATGTTCTCCATCTCTATGATTTTTAGAATGTCAAATAAATAGAATTATATAGTAGATAAAATTTTAAACTTGAATTCCTGCTTATTCTTTATTTTAAAACTTTTTTGCTTTATCATTACTTTTAGAAAAGTTTTATTTATGTATTTGAAAGTCAGAGTTACAGGGAGAGAGGGAGAGACATAGAGAAAGAGAGATTCTTCCATCAGCTGGTTCACTCCTCAAATAGCTGCAATGGCCAGGGCTGGGCCAGGCCAAAGCCTGGAGCCAGGAGCTTCATCTTGGGCTCCCAGATGGGTAGCAGAGGCCCAAGTACTTGGGTCATCTTCTGTTGCTTTTCCCAGGCCATTAGCAGGAAGCTGGATCAGAAATGGAGCGTGCAGGACACGAAACAGCAGCCACTTGGGATGCAGGCATTGCAAGAGGTGGGTTTACTGGCTACACCATAATGTTGGCTCCACTTTTTAAAATTATTTTTGGAATAACATTTTATATTTACACTATGATCAAAGGCTTAATGACTACTGAATAAAGATTCAACAAATTAAAAAGTAAAAAGACCATAGTCCAGCAAGTAAATAGGCAAGGGAGTGTTATAAAAATATAACAATTTTTTCTTTACAACTTTTATTTAATAAATATAAATTTCCAAAGTATAATTTTTGAATTATAGCAGCTTTCCCGCCCCATAACCTTCCTCCCACCCGCAACCATCCATCTCCCACTCCCTCTCCCATCCCATTCTTCATCATGACTCATTTTCAATTATCTTTATATACAGAGGATCAACTTAGTATATACTAAGTAAAGATTTCAACAGACTGCACCCACAAAGACACAAAGTATAGAGCACTGTTTGAGTAGTAGTTTCACCATTAATTATCATAGTACAACACACTAAGGGCAGAGGTCCTACATGGGGGCAGGTGCACAGTGACTCCCGCTGTTGATTTAACAATTGACATTCTTATTTATGATGTAAGTAATCTTGTCATGAGCTGCCAAGGCCATGGAAGCCTCCTGAGTTCACCAACTCTGATCTTATTTAGACAAGGTCATATTAGAAATGGAAGTTCTCTCCTCCCTTCAGAGAAAGGTACTGCCTTCTTTGATGGCACGTTCTTTCCTCTGGGGTCTCACTCACAGTAAAAAGATAACAATTTTTAACATTTTTCCATATTCACTTTGTATATAAATATCACATATATATACATACATACATACTATTTTTTGCATGCAGGGGTGGATATATTAATATCACATAATGAGGATTCATAACAAAGATTATAAAATGAGGAAAGATTGATATTGGCTTTTTCTTCACTCAGCATAATGCCTTTAAGACACTTTCAAGTTGTTGGATTTATCGGTGGTTTGTTCCTTTTATTTCTAAGCAATGTTCCACAATATGGATGTACCACAATATGTTTAGCCATCCACTTGTTGAAGGACATTTGGTTTATTTGGATATTTTATGTTACAAGTAAAGCTGCTGTGAATATTTAAGGAGAAATTTTTGTGTAGGTGTAAGTTTTCATTTCTCAGGCATAAATACCCTGAAGGAGAGTTATTGCTGGGCCAGTTTTGAACTTTTTCAGAAGCTTCCAGTTGGATTTCCAGAGTGGGTGTACCATTTTACATTCCTACCAACAATGTATGAGAGATCTTATTTTTTGGCATCTTAATCAGCATTTGACATTATTGGTGTTTTCTATTTTGGTCATTTGAATAATTATATAGTAGCATCTGCTGGTAGTTTTAATTTGCATGTCTCTAATGACAGGTGATGACCAGCATCTTTTTATGTGTGTATAGATGAGGGAACTTCAAAACATTTGTGGAAAATTAAATTAAAACATTATTTTGGTGCAATAATTTTCTTCAAAAAATTACTTATTTGAAAGAGTGGCAGAGAGAGGGAGAGAGAGAGAGGTCTCTTCCATCCACTGGTTTTCCCCCCAAAAGCCTGCAACATCTGGGGCTGGGCTCAGCCAAAGCCAGGAACTCCATCCAGGTCTCCCACATGGGTGGCTGGGGCCCAAGTACTTGGGACATCACCTGCTGCTTTCCAGGTTGTACATTAGCAGGGATCTGGATCAGAATCATTTTATCCACAACTGGAACTGGCACTCCAATATGGGATGCAGGCGTCCCAAGCAGTAGCTTAATCTGCAGTACCACAATGCCTGCTTGGTGCAAAAATTCTTGAAATCCACACATATGAGGGTTTTTGAAAGTTCATGGAAACTGGCGCCGTGGCTCACTAGGCTAATCCTCCGCCTTGCGGCACCGGCACACCAGGTTCTAGTCCCAGTCGGGGCCCAGATTCTGTCCCGGTTGCCCCTCTTCCAGGCCAGCTCTCTGCTGTGGCCCGGGAGTGCAGTGGAGGATGGCCCAAGTCCTCGGACCCTGCACCCCATGGGAGACCAGGAAAAGCACCTGGCTCCTGGCTTCAGATCAGCACAATGCGCCAGCCGCAGTGTGCCGGCCGCGGCGGCCATTGGAGGGTGAACCAACGGAAAAGGAAGACCTTTCTCTCTGTCTCTCTCTCTCACTGTCCACTCTGCCTGTAAAAAAAAAAAAAAAAAAAAAAAAAAAAACTAGCTAAAAGGGAAATTTAAAGATCTAGAATCTCATAACTTAATGCCAAAATGCCAAGGCTTCAATAAATAAACCATTCATTATTTCAGTATGAATAAAAAAAAAAGAAAGTTCATGGAAAGTACATTTTATGAAAAAACTATGCACAAAGTTTAAAAATTGTTCACAACAGAAGAAATGAATCTTTAAATTCTATTTTTCTGCAGACTTTTTGAAGTACCCTCACCTTTGCCATCTGTATATTATCTTTGGTGACATGTCTACTCAAGTATTTTGCCTGTTTAAAAAGTTGGGTGGTTGCGCCAGTGCTGTGTCATAGAGGTAAAGCTTCTGCCTGCAGCGCCGGCATCTTGTATGGGCTCCAATTCAAGTCCCAGCAGCTCCACTTCCGATCCAGCTCTCTGCTATGGCCTGGGGAGGCAGTAGAAGATGACCCAAGTCCTTGGGCCCCTGCACCCATTTGGGAGACCTGGAGGAAGCTCCTGGCTCCTGGCTTCGGATCAACTCAGCTCTGGCCATTGGGGCCATCTGGGAAGTGAGCTTGCAGCTGGAAGACCGCTCTCTCTCTCTGCCTCTGCCTCTGCCTCTCTGTAACTCTGCCTTTCAAATAAATAAATATTAAAAAAGCTATTGTTTTTTTAAAACCTTGACTACTTTAAAAAATAAATAAAATTTGGGTGGTTGGTTTCTTACAGTTGGGTTTGAGAGTTCTTTATAGATTCTAGATTCAAATCCTTTGTTAGATGATTTGTCGAGATTCTTGTGTGCAGCTTGGTGTTTTGTCCTTTCAACAGGGTCTTTCACAGAGGAAAAGTTCTGTGAACTTTTTATCAATGTTTTGATTTTTTTCCTTTTATGCTTCATGCTTTGGTGTCCTGTTTAGGTAACCTCCATCTAATCATAGATCGTGAAGGTTTTCCCCAATGTTCTCTTCTAAAAGTCTTAAGATTTTGCCTTTCAATTAATATTCTGATATGGGTTAATTTTTGTACAAGGTACGAGGTTTTGGTCTAGATTTATTATTGATTTTTTGGCCTTTGCACGTCAAACTTTTGCAGCATAATTTGTTCAAAAAAATTGTTCCAGTATCCTACAGCCACCCAGTTTCAGTGATTCACTGGAAGGATTCAGAAGACTCCACAGCAAGTTTTACTTACTGATAAGGTTTATTACAGCAAAGGATACAGAACAAAAACAACCAGAGAAATACACACATTGGTCAGAGTCCAGAGAGGCCAGGCATATGCTTCCCCGTTTAAGCAACACAGGATGTATTTTCTCTCTAGCCATGAACTAAGGGGGCAAATAACTTCTGGTTCTAGAAGCTGAGACTTTTATGTGTAGGAAAACAGCTTTGTCATGGTAACCTTTGCCACACAGGCAAAGAATTGACATGCAGCTTATCTGAATCTTGGCAGAACTCCCTGTTTGGGAGAAAATGGGAAGTCCTTTTTGTTTTGATGTCATCCTTTTTAGTAAGTGAGACTGGGACCACAGGGAGTTGGCCTCTTTGGGTACCCTTATTTCCATTTTCCATGTAAATAATAAACTGTCTGAATTTTAAAAGGCTTGTTATGTCTTTATTGGACAAATCTGTCAAGCCTTAGCCTTTTCTCATACAATCCCAAATTACTTTTGCATCTTTGCCAAAAATCAGTTGAGTATGTTTGTGCAGGTCAGTTCTTTTAACAGCTATATTGAGGTAGATTGATATAGACTAAGCTGCACATATTTAAAGCATACAATTTGATATGTTTTGATGTATGGGTAAATCTGTGAAACCATTTTCATGATCAATATCATGAATGTACCTAAGCATTTCTAAGTGTACTTGATGATCCCTTCTCTTTCCTCCTCTTTGTCTCCAAGCAATCACTGGTCTGGTTTTTGTCAGTTTAGATTAGTTTGCATTTTTTTAGAATTTATATATATATATATATATATATATATATATATATATATAAAGATTTATTTATTTATTTGAAAGGCAGAGTTACAGAGAGAGACAGAAGGAGAGACAGTGAGATCTTCCATCTACTGGCTCACTCCCCAAATGTGCGCAACAGCTAGGAGATGGGCCAGACCGAAGCCAGGAGCCAAGAACTTCTTCCAGTTCTCTTACATGGGTGCAGGGGCCCAAGAAATTGGACTATCCTCTGCTGCTTTTCCAGGTGCATCAGCAAGGAGCTGGATTGGAAGTGGAGCAGCTGGGACATGAACTGGTGCCCGAATGGGTTGCTGGCAGTGGGCTTAACCCACTGCACCATAGCACCGGCCCCTAGAATTTATATATTTTTAATCACACATCTTTTTTTCTGACTTCTATCATTGAGCATAATTAATTTCAATCCACTCATGTTGTAGCATATATCAATAATCCATTCTTTTTTTAGTGAGTAGTATTTGTTGTATGGATATACCACGATTTGTCTATCCATTCACTTGTTGATGGACATCTTGGTTGTTCCTGCTTTTTAGCTATTGCAAATGAAGTTTATGTGAACATCCCTTATAAGGATTACTATGGATATGTACTTCCTTTTATCTAGAGTAAGTAAGTAACTAGGAGAAGAATGGCTCATCATTCCTAAGTGTACATTAAATTTTTAAGAAACTATTAGACTGTTTAACAAAGTTAACAAAGTTGCATTTATATATAAATGATATTTTAAGCCTTTTATATTTCCACCAACACTGCAAAAGAGTTAACAGTTCATTGGCATCCTCAGCATTCTTTTTTTACTTTAACTTATATGTAATAATTTCATTATGATCTTTTAAAAGATTTGTTTATTTATTGGAAAGGCAATGTTACAGAGAGAGAGACAGAGAAGAAGAGACACAGAGAAAGGTCTTCCATTCACAGGTACACTCCCCAAGTGGCTGCAGTGGCTAGAGCTGAGCCGATCCAAAGCCAGGAGGCAGGAGCTTCATCTAGGTCTTCCATGTGGGTGCAGGGGTGCAAGTACTTGGGCATATCCTGCTACTTTCCCAGGTGCATTATCAGGGAGCTGGATCTGAAGTGGGGCAGCCAGGACTCAAATAGGCTCTGATATGGGATGCTGACGTCATAGGTCACAGCTTAACCCATTAGGCCACAACACCGGTCCCTCATTGTGATCTTAATTTACATTTTCCTTTCACATCAAGATTCATTTTCATTTCTCTTTATATACAGAAGATCAGTTTAGCATACATTAAGTAAAGATTTCAACAGTTTGCTGTTTCTTTCAGATAATCAACAAAATGGATAAAACTCTGGCTACATCAATCAGGAGAGAAGACACAAATTACCAGTGTCAGGAATAAAAGGAAAGGTATCACTAGAGAGTGTACAAATACTAAGAGTATAATAAGGGACTATTATGAGCAAATACACATCAATAAACTTGAGGATTTAGATGAAATGGGTTAATTGCTTGAAAACCATGACCTAGTGTAATTAGGCAATAAAATGTAATTCAAAAAGCCCAGATAATAAAAGAAGAAGCACATATTTTTTTACTTTCAGATAATTACTCATATGCAGAAAATTGGTAATAATATTAAAAAGGTTCTAAAACTAATATGTGAGTATAGCAAAGTTATAAGAAATATCAAAATACCAAAAATAATATTATTTATATATACTTATAATTAAAAAATTGATATTTAAAAGTATCATTTACAGATCCAGCATTGTGGGGTAGTGGGTTAAGCTGCCACCTGTAACACTGGCATCCCATATAAGCTCCAGTTCAAGTTCCAGCTGCTCCACTTCCAATCCAGCTCCCTGCTAACGGGGTCACTGCAACCATGTGGGAGACCCAGATGAAGCTGCAAGCTCCTGCCTTTGGTCTGGCTCAGTCCTGGTCATGGTCATCTCTCTCTCTCTCTCTCTCTCTCTCTCTGTCCCTCTGCCTCTCAAATAAATAAATCTTTAAAATTTAATCAATGTATTGGAAAGTCAGAATAATGGAGAGAGAGAAGAAAAGAAAAAAAAGAAAAGAAAAGAAAAAAGGGAGAGAGACAGAGATCTTCCATTCTCTGGTTCACTCCTCAAATAGCAGCAACAGCCAAGTCTGGGCCAGGCCAAAGCTAGGAACCAGGAACTCTGGGTCTCCCCATGTGAGTGACAGGGATCCAAGTACTTGAGCTGTCATCTGCTTCCTTCCTAGGCACATTAGCAGGAAGAGGGATGGGAAGCGATGTTGCCAAGTCTTGATCTCACACTCTGATATGGGATGCTGATTTTGCAAGTGGCAGCTTAACCTGCTGCTCCACAATACCAGCACCGAATTTTTATCTCTGAAATATATTGCATGGCTCTACATAATCCTTTGACCATTTAGAATACAGATATCAGAAGTGTTGTAATGGCCTGGTCTAATTCTAGAATCTATGTTACTTCTGGAACAGTTTCATTTACTTGATTTTCCATTACTTAAATATATAATTTTATCCTTTTCAGGCCTAGTTTTAAGATTTGTTAGGTTGAAGGAAGGCAGTATTTTTCCCCACTGTTGAAGGAAAACCTTTCTGAGTAATAGATCCAATTCACCTTGAATTACAAGGTTTTCCAGTCTGCTTGCTGGGGAGAGGCACCATTCCAGGTTCTTTGTTTATGTTGGGTACTGTTGGTTTTAATCATCTTGCATGGTTTATTCTCTGACTTCTGGTAGTTTCTCCGCATGCAGTACTTACCAATACTCTACTGAATACTCAAGGGTGGCTGACTGTGGTTCTCTGAAGTTCTCTTTCTGTGTGGTTTTCTCCTTTCTGGTTTCTGTTCTGAAAGATCTAGTTGCTTTGAGCTTCCTGAACACTCAGCTTTGTCTGCTCAACTCAGTGGGTCCTCAAGGCTCTGCCTCCACTTCCTTGTGCCACAGTCAGGAAGCTTTCCCAGGTCAGTAAGCTATGAGAGTTACAGAGCTCACATCTCTTATTTATCTCCTTTCAGGGATCACTGTCCTGCTGGCCCACTGTGCAGGGTCTTAAAAATAATTTTATGTATTTTGTCCAATATTCAGTTGTTTTAAAGAGGAGATAAATCCAGTCTGTTATTCCATACTGGTGTATCAAGTGTCAGCTTTTAAATTTAAATTTAAATTTAAATGAATTAAAATGAAATAACATTTAAAATTCATCAGTTGCATCAGTCAGATTTCAAGTACTCAAAAGCCATGAATGGCTATTGTATGGGACAACATAGTCTTATCTGGACTGGGTAAAATATTATCTTTTTACTTTTCTAGTCACATAGTTAACAACTATATATCTAGTTAATAATTATTTATACTAAATTCTCTTTGTTCAAATAGCTCATGTGATTTCTTTATTCTGATTATACTCTGGTTGATATATTTACTCTAGCAGTTTCATTATCATGGCAGCATGGTGATAGGCTCTGGAATCCTAATGACTCAAGTTTAACTATCACTTACACGCTCTATAAGCAAATTGCTCTAATCCTCAGGATGTTACCAGGTAAAATAGGGATAAGAATACCTACTCTTAGAATCTGTATTGTGAATATATGAAAACAACTGACACATAAAAGGAACTCAAATATATTGTTTCATTTTATTCATTGTTTTCACCACCATCCCCTAAGCACTTATGTATATATATCCATCTCAGCGACAGACTACTGGACTATTTACTCCCCTATCTCCCTATCAAAATCAACACTATGCTGGGCCTTTTTTCTGTGAGATCATTTTTTAGCAATGGCTTATCTTTTTTTTTTTTTTTTTTTTTTAACTTTTATTTAATGAATATACGTTTCCAAAGTACGAATAATGGATTACTATGGCTTCCCCCCCATACCGTCCCTCCCACCCACAACCCTCCCCTTTCCCACTCCCTCTCCCCTTCCATTCACATCAAGATTCATTTTCGATTATCTTAATATACAGAAGATCAGCTTAGTATACATTAAGTAAGGATTTCAACAGTTTGCTCCCACACAGAAACATAAAGTGAAAAATAATAGATGATTTTTTTTTAATGATGATGAAATCAGATCAGACCTATTGTCATGTTTAATCCCAGTGAGAGTCAAGTTGGGAGTTGATAGTTTCTTTTCTTTTCTTTTCTTTTTTCTTTTTTTTTTTTTTTTACAGAGGATCAGTTTAGTATGCATTAAGTAAAGATTTCAACAGTTTGCACCCCCATAGAAACACAAAGTGAAATATATTATTTGAGTACTCGTTATAGCATTAAATCTCAATGCACAGCACATTAAGGACAGAGATCCTACATGAGGAGTAAGTGCACAGTGACTCCTGTTGTTGACTTTACCAATTGACACTCCTGTCTATGGCATCAGTAATCTCCCTATGCTCCAGTCATGAGTTTCCAAGGCTATGGAAGCCCCTTGAGTTCTCCGACTCTTATCTTGTTTAGACAAGGTCATAGTCAAAGTGGAGGTTCTCTCCTCCCTTCAGAGAAAGGTACCTCCTTCTTTGAAGACCTGTTCTTTCCACTGAGATCTCACTCACAGAGATCTTTTTGCCAGAGTGTCTTGGCTTTCCATGCCTGAAATACTCTCATGGGCTTTTCAGCCAGATCTGAATGCCTTTAGGGCTGATTCTGAGGCCAGAGTGCTATTTAGGGCATCTGCCATTCTATGAGTCTGCTGAGTATCTCACTTCCCATGTTGGATCACTCTCCCCTTTATTTATTCTATCGGTTAGTGTTAGCAGGTACTAGACTTGCTTATGTGCTCCCTTTGACTCTTAGTCCTTTCATTATGATCAATTGCGAACTGAAATTGATCACTTGGACTAGTGAGATGGCATTGGTACATGCCACCTTGATGGGATTAAATTGGAGTCCCCTGGTATGTTTCTAACTCTACCATTTGGGGCAAGTCAGCTTGAGCATGTCCCAAATTATATATCTCTTCCCTCTCTTATTCCCACTCTTATGTTTAACAGGGATCACATTTCAGTTAAATTTCAACACTTAAGAATAACTGTGTATTAATTACAGAATTAAATCAGTCATATTAAGTAGAACAGACAAAAAAACTACTAAGAGGGATAATGTATTAAGTTGTTCATTAACAGTCAGGGCTATGCTGATCAAGTCACCGTTTCCCATAGTGTCCCTTTCACTTCAACAAGTTTCCTTTTTGGTGTTCAGTCAGTTGTCACCGATCAGGGAGAACATATGGTATTTGTCCCTTTGGGACTGGCTTATTTCACTCAGCATGATGTGTTCCAGATTCCTCCATTTTGTTGCAAATGACTGGATTTCGTTGTTTCTTACTGCAGTATAGTATTCTAAAGAGTACATATCCCATAATTTCTTTATCCAGTCTACCGTTGATGGGCATTTAGGTTGGTTCCAGGTCTTAGCTATTGTGAATTGTGCTGCAATAAACATTAGGCTGCAGACCGCTTTTTTGTTTGCCAATTTAAATTCCTTTGGGTAAATTCCAAGGAGTGGGATGGCTGGGTCGAACGGTAGGGTTATCTTCAGGTTTCTGAGGAATCTCCAGACTGACTTCCATAGTGGCTTGACCAGTTTGCATTCCCACCAACAGTGGGTTAGTGTCCCTTTTTCCCCACATCCTCGCCAGCATCTGTTGTTGGTAGATTTCTGAATGTGAGCCATTCTAACCGGGGTGAGGTGGAACCTCATTGTGGTTTTGATTTGCATTTCTCTGATTGCTAATGACCTTGAACATTTTTTCATGTGCCTGTTGGCCATTTGGATTTCCTCTTTTGAAAAATGTCTATTGAGGTCCTTGGCCCATCTCTTAATTGGGTTGTTGGTTTTGTTTTTGTGGAGTTTCTTGATCTCTTTGTAGATTCTGGTTATTAACCCTTTATCTGTTGCATAGTTTGCAAATATTTTTTCCCATTCTGACGGTTGTCTCTTCACTCTCCTGACTGTTTCTTTTGCAGTACAGAAACTTCTCAATTTGATGCAATCCCAATAGTTAATTTTGGCTTTGACTGCCTGTGCCTCCCGGGTCTTTTCCAGAAACTCTTTGCCTGTGCCAATATCTTGAAGGGTTTCTCCAATGTTCTCTAGTAACTTGATGGTGTCAGGTCGTAGATTTAGGTCTTTAATCCATGTTGAGTGGATTTTTGTGTAAGGTGTAAGGTAGGGGTCTTGCTTCATGATTCTGCACGTGGAAATCCAATTTTCCCAGCACCATTTATTGAATAGACTGTCCTTGCTCAAGGAATTAGTTTTAGATCCTTGATCAAATATAAGTTGGCTGTAGATGTTTGGGTTGATTTCTGGTATTTCAATTCTGTTCCATTGGTCTATCCTTCTGTTTCTGTACCAGTACCATGCTGTTTTGATTACAACTGCCCTGTAGTATGTCCTGAAATCTGGTATTGTGATGCCTCCGGCTTTGTTTTTGTTGTACAAGATTGCTTTAGCTATTCGAGGTCTCTTGTGCCTCCATATAAATTTCAGCACCAATTTTTCCAGATCTGAGAAGAAGGTCTTCGGTATCTTGATTGGTATTGCATTGAATCTATAAATTGCTTTTGGGAGAATGGACATTTTGATGATATTGATTCTTCCAATCCATGAGCATGGAAGATTTTTCCATTTCTTGGTATCCTCTTCTATTTCTTTCTTTAAGGTTTTGTAATTTTCATCATAGAGATCTTTAACGTCCTTGGTTAAGTTTATTCCAAGGTATTTGATTGTTTTTGTAGCTATTGTGAATGGGATTGATCTTAGAATTTCTTCCTCAGCCATGGCATTGTCTGTGTATACAAAGGCTGTTGATTTTTGTGCATTGATTTTATACCCTGCTACTTTGCCAAACTCTTCTATGAGTTCCAATAGTCTCTTGGTAGAGTTCTTTGGGTCCCCTAAATAAAGAATCATGTCATCTGCAAAGAGGGATAGTTTGAGTTCTTCCTTCCCAATTTGTATCCCTTTAATTTCTTTTTCTTGCCTAATAGCTCTGGCTAGAACCTCCAGAACTATATTGAATAGCAGTGGTGAGAGTGGACATCCCTGTCTGGTTCCAGATCTCAGTGGAAATGCTTCCAACTTTTCCCCATTCAATAGGATGTTGGCTGTGGGTTTTTCATAGATTGCTTTGATTGTATTGAGGAATGTTCCTTCCAAACCCAGTTTGCTTAGAGTTTTCATCATGAACGGGTGTTGTATTTTATCAAATGCTTTCTCGGCATCTATTGAGAGAATCATATGTTTTTTCTTCTGCAGTCTGTTAATGTGGTGTATCACATTGATTGTCTTGCGCACATTAAACCATCCCTGCATACCAGGGATAAATCCCACTTGGTCTGGGTGGATGATCTTTCTGATGTGTTGTTGCATTCTATTGGCGAGAATTTTATTGAGGATTTTTGCATCAATGTTCATCAGGGATATTGGTCTGTAATTCTCTTTCAGTGCTGCATCTTTTCCCGGCTTAGGAATTAAGGTGATGCTGGCTTCATAGAAAGAATTTGGGAGGATTCCCTCTTCTTCAATTGTTCTGAATAGTTTGAGAAGAATTGGAGTTAGTTCTTCTTTAAATGTCTGGTAGAATTCAGCAGTGAATCCATCTGGTCCTGGGCTTTTCTTTGTTGGGAGGGCCTTTATTACTGTTTCAATTTCTGTCTCAGTTATGGGTCTGTTTAGGTTTTCGATGTCTTCCTGGTTCAATTTAGGTAGGTTGCATGTGTCCAGGAATCTATCCATTTCTGATAGGTTTCCCTGTTTGCTGGCATACAAGTCCTTGTAGTAATTTCTGATGATTCTTTTTATTTCTGTGGTGTCTGTTGTTACATTTCCTTTTTCATCTCTGATTTTATTGATTTGGGTCTTTTCTCTTCTTTTTTTAGTTAGTTGGGCCAATGGGGTGTCAATTTTGTTTATTTTTTCAAAAAACCAGCTCCTCGTTTGGCTGATTTTTTGTAATGTTTTTCTTGATTCAATCCTGTTTATTTCTTCTCTGATTTTAATTATTTCTCTTCTCCTACTAGATTTGGGTCTGGTTTGCTGTAGGTTTTCTAGATCCTTGAGGTGAATAGAAAGCTCATCTATTTGGTGCCTTTCCAATTTCTTGATATAGGCACCTATTGATATAAACTTTCCTCTTAACACTGCTTTTGCTGCGTCCCATAAGTTTTGGTATGTTGTGCTGTTATCCTCATTTACTTCCAGAAAGTTTTTGATTTCTCTTTTGATTTCTTCTATGACCCATTGTTCATTCAGGAGCATGTTGTTCAATCTCCATGTGTTTGCGTATGCTCTAGGGATTCCTGAGTTGTTCATTTCCAACTTCATTCCTTTGTGGTCTGAGAAGCTGCATGGTATGATTCTAATTCTTTTGAATTTGCTGAGACTTGCTTTATGGCCTAGTATGTGGTCAATCCTAGAGAAGGTTCCATGTACTGCTGAGAAGAATGTATAATCTTTAGCTGTAGGATTGAAAGTTCTGTATATATCTGTTAGATCCATTTGGGCTATAGTGTCGTTTAAATCTACTGTATCCTTGTTGATCTTCTGTCCTATTGATCTGTCTATTTCTGAGAGTGGAGTATTGAAGTCCCCCAGTACTATTGTATTGGGGTCTAAGTCTCCCTTTAAGTCCGTTAACAAATCTTTTAGATAAACCGGTGCCCTGTAGTTAGGTGCATATACATTGATAATTGTTATATCTTCCTGTTGAATTGATCCCTTAATCATTATGTAGTGTCCCTCTTTGTCTCTCTTAATGGTTTTTGTGGTAAAGTTTATGGTGTCTGATATTAAGATGGCTACGCCTGCTCTTTTTTCATTTCTGTTGGCATGGTATATCTTTTTCCAGCCTTTCACTTTCAGTCTGTATGGATCTTTGTTGGAAAGATGTGTTTCTTGTAAGCAGCAAATAGATGGGTTTTGTTTTTTAACCCAATCAGCCAAACGGTGTCTTTTAACTGGACAGTTCAGGCCATTCACGTTCAATGTGACTAATGATAAGTGGTAACTTTGCCCTGCCATTTGCCAAAGATAAGTTCTAATATATGCTTTGAATTCCCTGTGATCTTTTGCTGTGAGCTTTCCTTCCTTGGTTTCCTTCCTTTACCTTCTTTCATATTGATGACCGTGTTTCTTTGTTTCTGTGTGTAACACATCTTTAAGCATCTTTTGCAGGGCTGGACGAGTGGCAACAAATTCTTTCAATTTCTGTTTGTTATGAAAAGTCTTTATTTCACCTTCATTCACAAATGATAGCTTTGCAGGATATAATATTCTGGGCTGGCAGTTGTTCTCTCTTAGTACCTGGGCTATATCTTGCCATTCCCTCCTAGCTTGTAGAGTTTCTGATGAGAAGTCAGCTGTGAGTCTGATTGGAGATCCTCTGAGAGTAATCTGACGTTTCTCTCTTGCACATTTTAGGATCTTTTCTTTATGTTTCACTGTGGAGAGTTTAATTACAACGTGCCGTGGTGAGGGTCTCTTTTGGTCGTGTTTATTAGGGGTTCTGTGAGCTTCCTGTACTAGGATTTCTCTGTCCTTCTCCAAACCTGGGAAATTTTCTGCTAATATCTCACTAAAAAGGCCTTCTAATCCTTTCTCCCTCTCCATGCCTTCAGGAACTCCTAGAACCCGAATGTTGGGTTTTTTAATAGTATCCTGAAGATTCCCGACAATATGTTTTAGATTCCTAATTTCCTCTTCTTTTCTTTGGTCTGACTGTATCCTTTGCTGTTCTCTGTCTTCTAAGTCCGATATTCTCTCTTCTGCTTCTCCCATTCTGTTTGTAAGGCTCTCTATTGTGTTTTTCATTTGATCTATTGAATTCTTCACTTCAGTCACTATCCCAGTTTCCTGTTGTACTAGTTGTTTCGTTTCATTTTGATTCCTCCTTAATATTTCATTTTCACGAGAGAGATTTTCTATCTTGTCCATTAAGGATTTCTGTAGTTCAAGAATTTGTTTTTGAGAACTTCTTAATGTTCTTATCAATTTTTTGAGATCTGCTTCTTGCATTTCTTCTATGTCATCATCCTCATAATCTTGAATTGGGGTGTCTTTTTCATTTGAGGGCTTCATGGTGACTTCCTTGTTTTTATTACCTTGGTTTTTGCGTTTGTTATTTGTCATATTGGAGATATTTGGTTTCTTCACTGTGGTGCTTTTTCTTGTTATACTATGACTCTAGATTAAGTGGACTATCTGTTTTTGATGGAGCCTTAGGGCTTGAGATGGGTGTGGCCTGAGAGCTCTGTTTGGTGTGCCAAAGGTGACACTCCCAGGTTAGGCGTGGTAAACCTCTCTCTCTCTCTCTCTCTCTCTCTCTCTCTTTTTTTTGATTCAACAGGGAAGTTATTCTGCACAGCTGAACAAAGTTGGAGGTAGTTAGCAGGCAAATGATATACCCACAGGAGCCAGAGATCAGAAGCTCTTTCCCAAGGACCACACAGGGAATCTGTTCGGCCCTTAGAGTGGGCTCAAATTCTCCTTCAGTCTCCCACTGGGTTGCCAAAGTTACGGAATTGTAGCGTCTCTGGAGAGTGCTCACGTGAATTCCGTGAGTTCTCTCCCCCACCGTCTCTTTTTTCACAGTCTCAGTTCAGTAGCACCATAAATTTACTAAGTCCTAATCTCCTGTTAATTCGCCCCACCCAGAGTCAGGTTTTACTGCTAGGCTCAGGGCCGGTGCAGACCTGAGGTCGCTCTGCTTATGACGTATGTCCAAGATGGCGCCTGCTCTTTGTCTTGCTCGCCCTTGAGAGGTGAGCGGAGAGAGAGAAACCCGTGTCCATACCAGTCACCTTTTTTTTTTTTTCCCTCTCTCTCTCTTCCAGTTAGCTTGGTGAAGTCCCCCCCGCCCCGGGGGTCGTTCCCTCTAGTCTCCTCTCTCCGCTTGCCTGCCGGTGTCTCGGGTTATTGAGGTTCGGCTCACCTCGCGTTCCAGCGCTGGTGTGTTGAGTCTGCCGCTGATGTCCCGAACTGTGGGCTCCCACGCTCTCCACGCAGGTCTGCTCCCCTTCCAGCGCCGATGTGTGGACTCGGAGCCCTGGACTTCCCAAGTCTCCCCGCTGTTGCACTCCCCTTCGAGCACTTGCGCGCAGCTCAGTCCCGTGGCTCGGCTTCCGCGGCTCCGTCCCGCGGCTCGGTCCTGTGGTTCGGCTTTCGCGCGCGGTGGGCGACCTTGTTCTCCCAGTAGGTCCTCCGATTCACGCCCACTGGATCCAGAAGAGTTTTGTCTGCAATATTTTCCTGGTTCTTTTTTCTGAGGCTACCGTAACTCCCCTTTTATTAAACTAAATTTTCCCGGACTATCGGTGCGCGCCCTCACTATTCCGCCATCTTGGCTCCGCCCCCAGCAATGGCTTATCTTAAAAATCATTCACATCACAAGAAATGACAGACATTTCTTGATTTAAAAACTTAAACACAAAGCTACAATTAAAAAATATTGTGGTACTGTCATATAGACATATAGACCAATGGAATAGAATAGAGAACTCAGAAATAAAATGTCACATACATGGTAAAATGATTTTTGACAAGGGTATCAGGACCACTTAGTATGTATGGCGGTTGAGACAATCTTGTCAACAAATAGTGCTAAGAAAACTGAATAAATAAAGTAGAACTCTTACTTAACACCATATACAAAAATTAACTCAAAATATTTGCAAACCATACATCTGATAGAGGATTATCAGGTCCTTTAGAATCTGTAAGGAGCTCAAGAAATTCAACATCAAGAAAAAAAATCCAGTTAAGAAATGGGCTAAGGAAGTAAACAGGCATTTTTCAAAGGATGAAGTACAAAAGGCCAACAGACACATGAGAAGATGCTCAGGATCACTAGCCATCAGGGAAATGCAAATAAAAACAACAATGAAGTTTCATGGCACCCTACTTTGAATGGCTATCATCCAAAAACAAAAAAAAATAACAAATTCTGGAGAGGATGTGGGGGAAAAGGTACCTTAATACACTGTTGGTGGGAATGTAACCATTATGGAAGACAGTATGGAGATTCCTCAGAGAACTAAAAATTGATCTACCATATGGCCCAGCCATCTTGCTCTTGGGAAATTACCCCAGGAAAATGAAATCAGCATATAAAAGAGTTATGTGTAACCCCATGTTTATAGCACCTTCACTCACAATAGCTAAGATATGGAATCAACCCAGATGTCCCTCACTGATGACTGGATAAAGAAGTCATAGTATATATATACACAATGGAATACTACTCAGCCTTAAAAAACAATGAAGTCCTGTCTTTCACAACAAATGGATGTAACTGGAGACCATTATGCTTAGTGATATAAACCAGTCTCCAAAAGTCAAATATCATATGTTTTCTCTGATTTGTGGTAACTAAGATGTACAGAACAAAAAGTGTAATGTATATGAGTGACATTGACATCTTGAAATTTGATTGTTTTCATAGCCCTTGCCTATATCCCTGAGAAGCAGTGGTCTTTCTACTTACTACTTGTTGAATTCTTTTCTTAGTGGAGGATTAAACTTGTGATTATAAAGTAAATTGAAAGTATGTCATCACAAAAATTAAAAGAAAGATAAGTAAGGAGGATGGAGGCTGGGAAATTTCAAAAACTGTATATATGAAATCTGTTCCCTTCATATAAATAAATAAAGTAAAAAAAAAGATGAAAGACCTAAACATAAGATCCCAAGAATCAATAAAGACAAAAGCTTCATCACGTTGGAACTAGCAATGATTTTTTAATATGACATCAAAGGCATAACCAACAAAAGGAAAAACAGACAAATTGAAATTCATGAAAATTTATAAAACTTGTGTATCAAAATAGTACCAACAGAATAAAAAAGCAACCAACAGGATGGGAGACATTATTTTCTTTTTTTTTTTTTTGAAGATTTTATTTATTTATTTGAAAGGCAGAATTACAGAGAGGCAGAGGCAGAGAGAAGAGAGAGAGAGAGAGAGAGGGAGAGAGAGGCTCTCCATCCAGTGGTTCACTCCCCAATTGGCCGCAACTGCCAGAGCTGTGCCAATCCAAAGCCGGGAGCCAGGAGCCTCCTCCCAGTCTTCCACGCAGGTGCAGGGGCCCAAGGACTTGGGCCATCCTCCACAGCTTTCCCAGGCCAGAGAGCTGGATGATAAGTGGAACTGCTGGGGCACGAACCTGCGTGCATATGGGATGCCGGCACTGCAGGCGGCAGCCTCACCTCCTGTGCCACAGCGCTGGCCCCCTGGGAGATGTTATTTTCAAATCATGTATCTGATTATATGTTAATATCCAACATATACAGAGTACTACTAAAACCTAGCAAAAACAAGCAAACAAAAATAAAAAATGGGCAAAGGTGTTTGATAGACATTTCTTTAAAGAAGATATACAAATGACTAAAAAATGCATGAAAAGATGTTCAGCATTACAAATTAGGGAAATGAAAGTCAAAATTTTACTGAGGTTATACCTCATGAAACTAGGATGATTACTGTCAAAAGCAAACAAACAAATAAAAAATAACAAGTGTTGGCAAGGATGTAGAGAGATTGGAACCTTTGTGTATGGTTGGTGAGAATGTAAAATGGTACAGTCACAATGGAAAGCAATATGATGATTCCTCAATAAATTAAAATTCCACTTTTAGTTCTATACCCAAAAGAATTGAAAATAATTCAGTTATTTTCTTGAAGGGCCTCAAAGAGATGTTTGTAAGGCCATGTCCATAGCAGCCTTATTAATAATAACTAAAATATGGAAGCAGTGCAAGGGTCTATTAATGGATGAATGGATATGCAAAATGTGGTATATATAAGCAGTCTAAAAATTTCATGGAAAATGTGTATGATGAAAAAATTATGCATGAATTTCCACTTTGACACCAAAATTTTTTAAATTTTTAAAAAATTTGATTTGTTATACGAGTTTCATATATTTCATATATAGAGATTTAGGAACAAAGTGGGGGCTTCTCCTCCCTCCTGCCCACCTTCCAACCCTTTCACACCACCTTGGATTCCCATTCTTAATTTTCACAATGATCAGTTTACTTCGTGATCATATAGTTAGCCCTACTCTAAGTAGAGGAGTTAAGCAAATAGTATGAAGAAAATGAAACCAAAACAAAATAAAACAAAACTAAATGAAGAAGTATTCCTCAATGGAAGAGACAAGGGCTATAAACAATCATCCATTCTCCAAATGTCTATTTTGCTTGAATATGATATATTTCAGGTGCATCAGATCAAGGAAAATATGTGATACTTACCATTTTTGGGATTGGCTTATTTCACTAAGTTTAATGGTTTCCAGTTGTGACCATCTTGTTGCAAAAGAAAGAATTTTGCTTTTTTTTAAATATAGCTAAGTAGTACTCCATAGTGTATATATACCATAATTTCTTTATCCAGTTATCAATTGATGGACATCTGGGTTGATTCTATATCTTAGCTATTGTGAATTGTGCTGCAATGAACATAGGGGTACAGATATCTCTTTAATGTACTGATCTCTTTTGGTTTGGGTGAATTTTCAGGAGTGAGATTGCTGTATCATATTGTAGGTTTCTGAGGTGTCTCCATACTGTCTTCCACAGTGGTTGCACCAGTTTACATTCTTACCAGTAGTGGATCAGTGTACCTTTTCCCCCACATCCTCACCAGCATTTGTTATTTGTTTGATTTCTCTATGAGAGCCATTCTAACTGGAGTGAGGTAAAACCTTGTTGTGGTTTTGATTTGCATTTCCGTGATGGCTAGTGATCCTGAGCATTTTCACAAGTGTCTGTTGGCCGTTTGAATTTCCTCTCTTGAAAAATGCCTGTTTAAGTCCTTTGCCCATTTCTTTACTGGAGTATTGGTTTTGTTGTTGAATTTCTTGAGCTCTTTATAAATTATGGATGTTAACCCTTTATCAGTTGTGCAGTTAGCAAATATTTTCTCCCATTCTGTCAAATGCCTCTTCATTTTGCTGAGTGTTTCTTTGCAGTGCAGAAGCTTCTCAGCTTGGTGTAATCCCATTTGTCTGTTTTGGCTTTGATTGCCTGTGCTTCTGGGGTCTTTTTCAAGAAGTCTTTACCAATGCCAATGTCTTGTAGAGTTTCCCCATGTTTTGTAATAAGTTGATGGTATCCGGTCTTAGATTTAGGTCCTTGATCCATTTTGAGTGGATTTTTGTGTAGGGTGTATGATAGGGGTCTAATTCCATACTTCTGCACGTGGAGATCCAGTTTTTCCAGCACCATTTCTTAAAGAATCCATGTCTGCTCCATGGATTGATTTTTAGCTCCTTTATCAAATATAAGTTGGCTATAGGTGCATGGATTGATTTTTGGAGTTTCTATTCTATTCTATTGGTCTACACGTTTGTTTTTGTGCCAGAACTAGGCTGTTTTGATTGTAATCACCCTGTAGTATGTCTTGAAATCAGGTATTGATATGCCTCCAGCTTTGTTTTTGTTGTATAATATTGCTTTAGCTATTCAGAGTCTCTTGTATTTCCATATGAATTTCAGCATAATTTTCTCTAGATCTGTGAAGAATGTCATTGTTATTTTTATTGGTATTGCACTGAATCTGTAAATTGCTTTTGGTAGTATGGGCATTTTTATGATGTTGATTCTTCCAATCCATGAACGTCGAAGATTTTTTCCATTTTTAATCTCTTCTTCTATTTCTTTCTTTTTTTATTTATTTTTTATTTTTTGACAGGCAGAGTGGACAGTGAGAGAGAAAGACAGAGAGAAATTTCTTCCTTTGCCGTTGGTTCACCCTCCAATGGCCGCCGCAGCTGGCGTGCTGTGGCCGGCACACCCCGCTGATCCGATGGCAGGAGCCAGGTGCTTTTCCTGGTCTCCCATGGGGTGCAGGGCCCAAGCACCTGGGCCATCCTCCACTGCCTTCCCGGGCCACAGCAGAGAGCTGGCCTGGAAGAGGGGCAACTGGGACAGAATCCGGCGCCCTGACCAGGACTAGAACCTGGTGTGCCGGCGCCGCAAGGCAGAGGATTAGCCTAGTGAGCCGCAGCACCGGCCCTTCTTCTATTTCTTTCTTTAGTGTTTTGTAATTTTCATTGTAGAGGTCTTTGGCATCCTTGGTTAAATTTATTTCAAGTTATTTGATTCTTTTTGGAGCTATTGTGAATGGGATTGATTTTACAAGTTCTTTCTCATCCGTGGCATTGTCTGTGTATACAAAGGCTATTTTTTGTTGATTTTATATTCTGCCACTTTACCAAACTCTTTTTTGAATTCCAATAGTCTCTCAGTAGAGTCTTTTGCATCTCCTATATATAGGACCATGTCATCTGAAAATAAGGATAGTTTGATTTCCTCTGTTCTAACTTGTACCCCTTTGATTTCTTTTTCTTGCTTAATAGCTCTGGCTAAAGGTTCAAGGAATATATTGTATAGCAATGGTAAGAGTGATTCTGGATCTTAGGGGGAATGCTGCCAGCTTTTCTCTGTTCAATAGTGTGTTTGCTGTAGGTTTGTCATATATTGCCTTGATTGTGTTGAGGAATGTACCTTCTATACTCATTTTCCTTAAGGTTTTCATCATGAAAGGATGTTGTATTTTATCAAGTGCTTTCTCTGAATATATTGAGATAATCATATGACTTTTGTTCTTCAGTTTGTTAATGTATCACATTGATTGATTTGTGAATGTTAAACCATCCTTTCATTCTGGGGATAAATCCCAGTTGGTCACGGTGGATGATCTTTCTGATGTGTTGTTTGATTCGATTAGCTAATATTTTGTTGAGGATTTTTGCTTCTACCTTCATCAGGGATAGTGGTCTGTAGTTCTCTTTCTCTGTTGCATCTTTTCCAGGTTTAGATGTTAAGATGATGCAGGTTTTGTAGAAGGAGTTTGGGAGGATTCCCTTGTTTTTAATTTTATGAATAGCTTGAGAAGAATTGGAATTAGTTTTTCTTTAAATGTTTAGTAGGATTCAGCAGTGAAGTAATCTGGTCCTAGGCTTTTCTTTGTCTTTGTTGGAAGGGTCTTATTTTATTTATTTGAAGGGTGGAGTTAGAGGGAGAAAAAGAATGGAGTTGGAGAGAGGAAGGGAGGGAGGGAGGGAGGGAGGGAGAGAGAGATTGATTTTCCATCCACTAGTTCACTCCCAAAATGGCCACAATGGCTGGGGATGGGCCAGGCCAAAGCCAGGAGCCCAAAACTTCGATACTTGGGCCATCTTCCACTGCTTTCCCAGGTGCATTAGCAGGGAGTTGGATCAGAAGCAGAGCATCTGGGACTCCATCTAGCACTCCCATATGGGATGCTGGCATCATAGGCAGTGGCTTAATGCACTGTACCATAATACTCCCCCCTGCCAGTAGCATCTTAACTGCTACACCAAATTCTTGCTCCCATAATTTTTAAAAATTGAAAAAAGTAACCACAGTTCACTGTGGTGGTTTATTATGTTCCCATTCCTAGAAAACCAAAGTGATATATTTTAGATAGTGTCAATAAAGGAGATATTCATCGTGGAGATCAACTTCTGACTGTCCCAACCTAGGCCACAGAGTAACCTCTGTATGGAACTAAACTGAAGGATGTTTAAATTGACTCTCATGATCCATGAAACCATTATCAGATCTAGAACTTGTATAGTGAACTTCTTATCTGTATATAACTTAACCTCATTACCATTTAAATGCTACTTGCACTATATGCCATCTGCAACACTTGAAACTTTTGTGCATTCAGTCAAGCACAAACTTTTATCAGTAGTTCTCAATGGGGCACGGGGGAGGCAATTTTGCCTTCCAAAGGGTGTTTGTCAATGTTTGGAGACATTTTTGGTTGTCACAATTGAAGGGGGTTGTTAAATCTAGTGGGTAGAAGCCAGGGATGTTGTTCTTAAACTTCTCTGCACTGCATAGGAAAGCTCTCCACACCAGAGTTATTGGGCTTTAGATGTGGGTAATGCTGACTTTGAGAAGCTCTGACCCCAACTGAGCTCCAAGAGAAATGAAAATCCACTGTGCTGCCCCAGAACATAATACCATAATACCAGCCTTTCCAGGATTCAATATTATTGGGTTTTGTATTTTGTATGCTCCTGCATCCTCTTCTTTGGGTGGGAAACAGAAAATTCACTCTGTGGTGTAAATATTCTGAAATGTTAGAGTAGCAGGGGTTCTTTATAGGTTCCTACTTTGTTTTTCTGCTAACCTGATAAATCAATGATTGTATACTTTTTTACACTGGTGGTTTTCAAATTGTACGGAATGAGGTTGCAATGGACTGAATTTTTGAAAAAAGATTTATATATTTATTCATTGAAAGCAGAGTGACAGAGAGAGATACTTGGAGAGATATAGAGAGAGCTCCCATCTGCTGGTTCATTCACCAAGTGACCACAAAGTCAGGAGCCAGGAATTCCATCCAGGTCTCCATGTGGGTGGCAGGGGCCCAAGTACATTCACCATCTTCTGCTTTACCAAGTGCATTGATAGGGAGCTGTGTTGGAAGAAGAGCAGTCAGAACTCAATCTAGTGCTCTGATATGGGAAGTCAGCATCACAAGCTGTACTTAATCCACTGTGGCTCAACACTGGTCCCATGGACTGAATATTTATCCCCACCCCATCCCAAATTCATATATTGAAATGCTAACCCCTCAAATGGTGGTATTAGGAGGTGAAATTATGAGGGTTATGTCAATGAGATTAGTGCACTCATAAAAGCTACCCCAAAGAGATCCTTCACCCTTTCTGCTATGTGAGGTTATGGCAAAGACCACAATATAGGACTGAGGCCCTCACCAGACATCAAACCTGCCTGTGCCTTGATCTTGGACTTCTCAGTCTCCAAAACTGTGAGAAATAAGTTTCTGTTGTTTATAAGCTACCTGGCCTATTATATTTTGTTATAGGAGTCTGAATATCCCAAGACAGGGGTGTTTCATGGGTCTCATCAGAGAATGGATGAAGAGCTGAGAAGTCAATGCTTGGACCCATACCCTACCTTAGAGTTAGTTGTTTTGTTACTGTCTTTTATGTGTGGATATTCTCTATGAAATTCAACTGTTAAGAACAAAAATATATTTGAATAATGCTATTCTATACAATAAGTAAATTATTGAAAATTTGAACATAAATTTGACTTTTTAAAATTTCCCTCTCTACTGGGAACACTGAGGGAAATCTTCTGAATGAATATTCTTTCATTCTTTGTAACATGCCCATGAGGATTTTCATGAGTCTGGGATAATTAAGGATGTATGGGATGAGTAGTCTTTTAGAGGCTAATGATATTAAGATTTGTGAAAATGTTTTTTTTTGGGGGGGAGGGAAAGACATATTTATTTATTTTGAAGGAATTACAGACAAAGAGACAGACAGACAGACACACACACACACACACAGAGAGAGAGAGAGAGAGAATCTTCCATCTGTTGGTTCACTCTCCAAATGGCCACAATAGCTGAAGCCAGGAGCCAGGAGCTCCATCCAGGTCTCCCACATGGGTGGCAGTGGCCTAAGCACTTGGACCATCTTCTGCTGCCTTCCCATGTGCATTAGTAGGGAGCTAGATTGACAGTGGAGCAGCCATGGTTTGAACCAGTGCTCTAAACTGGGACGCCAGCATTGCAAGTGGTGACTTAACCTGTTGTATCATAATACCAGCCCTGAAAATGTTCTTCAAATATTCCCCAGTCCTTGGAGTTGACTGTAGAATCTTAAGATTCCCAGATCAGTGCTTGAAAACTGATTCTGCAGCCTCTCAAAGAAGTAGAGTTATAGGACTGAAAAGGGAACTTTGCCAATAAGAGTGACCTCACCTTCTGTCCCCAGGGGTGTATGACTTAGTGTTTCTGTCGGGTAGTGGTAGGTCTAGGAGAGGGAATACTACCATTTCTCTCATTGGGCCTAGTTCTAGACAACTTTGTCAAGCAGTTTAAGTTTGTCTTTGGTTCCCCTTGCTTATCAGACATTCCTTTTTCCCAAGTGCCTAGTAAATACTTACCCAAGGATATTTTACTGTCAAATTCCAGAAAGGCCTTTTCTTCCCAGGTAGCATCCCATGCTTGGAACCTCTGCTTCTTTGTGTTCTCCTTCTTGCTCTCTGTAATAACTTTGTTGAATTAGGGTCAGGCCAGCTGGGGTATGAGAATTACAGAGAAGAGACCCTTCAAACTCACTTCTGCATGCAGCCCAGTTAGATTACTTCCTACCATCACTCAGCACGTCTAAGCACTTTGCCCCACCCATGTTGGACAATATTTACCTGCCTCTCAAGAACTTTTCTCTTCTCTAAGGACACTTACGTTGTTTGGTTTTATGGGCAGGTAAACCACAAAAACAGGACAACCTATTCTTGGCTCACCATAGTTTCCACCCTTCATGGTCCAAAAGAAGTGTATTCCTGGGAAGGAGAAAAGATGCATTTGATTGAAAGCCAGTACTTTATAATCTTCTACTAGATTCTTTAGGTCAGCTGTTGAAAACTTCCAGGACTTCTGGCAACAATCAATGAGCACTGGTGTCCGTTGAGAAAAGCACAAACCTGTTCCAGAGCAGCTGTTTCCACGTGTGGTGATCCTGTACTTAATACCTTGGCTCGCAGAAAATGAAGGACAGAAACCACTTTGTGTAAATTATGGTGAATCAGTATTAAGGATTTATTCCTTCCTTCACTTATTGAGCAAGTGATCATCGGGTGTCTACTATACTCATATATAAGGCATGTTTACCCACTGTGGTAGATTCTGATAACAAGTAACTCCTCCTTATATTCATTTGTTTCCTGTTTACTCCATCAAGGAAATTCTTTAGGGAAAGCAAACAACTCTCACACATATAAGATACTTTAAAAATTTCATGGAGAAATGGAATTAAAAGATAAATTTGGAGCTGGCATTGTGGCACAGTGGGTTAAGCTGCTGCTTTGGATGCCAGCATCCCATATCACAGTGCAGGTTCGGTTCCTGGCTGTTCCACTTCCAATCCAGCTCCCTGCTAATGCACCTTGGAAAGCAGTGGAAGATGACCCAGTACTTGAGACACTGCCACTCATGTGGGAGACTCAGATGGAGTTCTAGGCTCCTGGCTTTAGCCTGGCCCAGTCCTGGTCATTTTGGCTATTTGTGGAGTAAACCAGTAGATGAAAGACCTTTTTCAATCTGTATATCTACCTCTGTCTCTCCTACTCTGCCTTTCAAATAAATCTTTCTTAAAGTTAATTTTGGTGTAAAAAATTGAAATCCCTGCATAGATTCTTGATAATACACATTTTCCATGAACTTTTTGAAGAAAATTAATATTTGAAACTCAGGCAGCTTTTAACCTAACATTGACAAAAGTTTCCAGGCTTTATGTAAAGGCAAAAATAACTTCAGTACCAGGTGTGACTGTAAAATAATGTGACTTTTTTTTAAAGAATAAACATGACAGAGTGTACCCATTTGAAGATATAATCTCCCCTTGAATGTGAGCCACAGTGAGAGGCTATGTCCTTGTTCTATTGCTGTGGCAACAACTACTTGTCTTTTGGAACTAAAATAAGACATTCCGCCCTTCCTTCAGGAAGTTGGCCCTCACCCCCAGGCTGAGTTTCATGCCCCTTGTTCTGGGATCCTGGGACATCCTGTGCTTAGGTTTGTCAAAGCATTTGTCACCCTAGATTGTCTTTCCCTTACCTGGCATATGCTCCCTAAACAGAGAGGATGTCTTGTTTGGTTTTTGTGTCCTTGTGGCCAAACATGAGTAGGACTAGTTTCTTAGTTGATGTTTGAAAAATACTCCTGTAACACATTTTTGGACAATCTTTGATGATGGCATATCTTTATTCTTTCAGTGCAGAATGATTGCTTGAAAAAGATTTTATTCAGAAAGAAGTTGGAAAAGACAGTGTTCATCAAGTTGCTCTTCACTGTCTTTATTTAAAAATAACCTGTGATCATAATATATTGACTTCTTTTATTATTCATAAACTGGTCCTTTAAGCAACTCCAAAGAAGGAATTATGAAAGGTTCTAAACGGTAGCAGCTTCTCAGCGCAACATCTTTGAAAGGCTACTTTCATTTACATGTTTAAGGCCCCAAATGTGTTTGGAAATATATTTGCCTTGAACATTGTTGAGAACACACTCTAGGCAGCAGACCATGCCAGTTTAGAGGTTCAGAGCCTTACTCTGGAGCTGGACTGCTTCGGGTCAAATCTTGGCTCTGCAACCTATCTCTCTAGCCTTGGAGAAGTTACTCAACCTGTGGGGACCACTGTTTCCTCATTTGAAAAATGTGGACAAATAGCACCTCTCTCATAGGCTCGTTCTGAGGATTCACCAAATCAATCATGTAAAGCACTTAGAACATGGGTCCTGGTTCAAAGTCAGTGCTCAATAGGGGTTATTCTGGTCATTAGCATTATCTTTATCATGGCCACTGTGCTCAGGGTATTTGTGTTGGATAATACTAAAGATCAAAAGCTGTGTCCTTACCCTTGGGAAGTTCACGATCTAGCGGGACACACAAACGTGTGATTTATGTTATAGTGCACTTGATGGGCGCTTGCAGGAATGTCTGACACCGTGGGGAAATCTCCCAATATAGGGCAGGGTTTAGTAATCTGAGTGCATCCCTACAAGCATCGATTGCCCTCCACTCAATTCCAAACATTGTCTCCTGAGAATGTGCATGTCAGGATAACCAGATGCTTGGTATTCATAGCCGTGATGAGAACAGAAGGCCATGAGCCTAGAAGTAACACTCTTTTACTAAAATACCTCTCAGTTTTTTAAACAAAGGAATGCTATGTGGTGTTAATGCTTGTGAAAGTATTCAGTGTTCCCTACTTCCCTCTGAATAGAAACCATTCTGGACTGAAAAGTCATATAATCTATCATTAATATGTGTCTCTTTTTTAAAAATATGTATCCCAGTTTCAAGAACTAAGATGTAATCCTCTAATCCTAAAATTATTGAATAATCTAGAAGGGCTTGCCATTTTAGCAAGATAATTTATAGCTTTACTATGGATTGAATTCAAATCAAAATTTAAAAATAGTATGATTTAATGATTGTATAATCTACATTTGAGAAGTATTTTGTTGCTTTCTTTACTATATCATTTAATGTCCAGAAATATTTTTCAATTAAAAGATTGGCTTCCTTTTTTTAACTACTTTCCTCTCTCGGAAGTAGTTATGAAGATGACAATTTATGTTGCAATTGGTTATTTTGTATGATTCATGAAGAAACACTTTTAAAAATAACTTTGTAATAAAGACAGAAAACTGTTTTTTCACGATTGTGATTCATCATCATTATTTTTGAACATTTGGTAAATCCTACTTCTGTGAACTTTTAAGAAGAACTTTCAAACCCTTTCAGAGCCTCTTTAAGGCCCTCCTTTATGAATTCTGCAAAGGGTTCACTTTGTGAAGAAAATAGGCTTGAGGAAATAAGCATGGTATGAGACGATATGGTTATGCATACATATACATACATACATACATATAAACAAACAAAAAACATACTCCTGTACTCTCTTCATCTTCTCAGTCTTCTGCGAAGTTCAAGGAAGTTAAGAGATTATTTTGCAGAATTACAGTTAATGCAAAAGGAAAAGCAAGGGCCTATGCCTCTTCCAGTTGGCATATTCTGTGCTTCTGGGTCTATGCGGCCAGCAGAAAGTGGATGTGACTGAAGCATTTCTCTGTCACAAGAAGGTAAGCTTACTATGCCAATTCTTACAAAGAGAACCACAATGGAGCCCCAGACGTGTTTTCTGAAGAAAGGAACAGGGAATATGGCAGAGGTAAGTAAGACTGGGTATATATTTAGCATTTGTTCCAGGATTACTTCATTGAATTGAATTTCTGCTTAAAGTTTGTAATTACTATTTTGGAAATGGGAAATACACCATTTTGTGTTGTACACACCAAACATAAAGCTGTCATCTTCATCTACCCCCTTGCCCCCCTAAAGACTACTAACAGTTGGTCCTACAGTGATGGATTTTATTCTACTGTTTGGATCACAAATTGAGCGATTATAACGCTTAGCAATATTGTGAGGAAAATCTTCATTCTGAGCATGTATATGACTAACCTTACCTGGAACTTCCTAAAGGTTCTGAAAGTGAAATTTTCACCAACTATGACTACTATCATTTCTATTGCACTTCAATATCAACATCTTTTTAAGGGCTAGCATTGTAGTTCAGCAGGTTAAGTCACTGCCTGTGGTGCTGGCATCTCATTTGAGTGCTGGTTTGAGTCTCAGTTGCTCTACTTCTGTTCTAGGTTCCTGCTAATGTGCCTGGGAAGGCAGCAGAAGATGGCCCAAGTACTTAGGCCCCTGCCAGCCATGTAGGAGACGCAGATGGAGTTCCAGGCTCCTGGCTTTGGCCTGACCCAGCCCCAGCCATTGAGGCCATTTGGGGAGTGAACCTGTAAAATGTTATGCATTTGGAATGGGACATATGCAGATTTCTTTGAATTCTCAGAGATGTCAGTATACCCCAAAAGACTAAGAAGCATGGCACTAAGAACTGTTGTACAAAGGTTGATACAGTTTAATTTGAAGGTCATTCATATTTTTTGTGGAGAATACCTGGAAATAATACCTTAATCTAAAGAAAGAATTTTGTAATAAAGGGAAGGCAGAGTTCAATTGTGGGGAGCATATCCTTTAGGAAAGGATTTAGGGGTACCTTACCACATTATATGGATAACCACTTACTTTTCCTGCTCTATCTGTCCCATCATAGTCACAAATAGATTTATGCCTTCTCTTTCACACTGTGTTTCTGGCCATATGAATAGGAAGATACAATACATTTTAAAATGTTAATGCAAATTCCAAAATGGGGTAGGGAAGCCTCAAGTCCACTTAAATTTAGAAAGCATTTACTGAGCATCTACTATTTGTAGTGTTAGGTAATAGAGAATAGAAAGGTAAATGAAATCTTACAGGAGTTTATAATTTCTGTATTTGTGAAGCTTATGTACTTATTTTATTTTATAATCTCTATGGAGATGAATGCACACATGCATCTATATGTAAGTATTAGTGTTAAGACATACAGTGAGCTGTACTACTATACAGTGTGGGAGAAGGGGACATTGATTCTAAGTGGCAAGAACCAGGAAACCTTAATGAAAAGTAGAAACGATGCCACCACCTCAAACCCTTGGGCCCTTCCCCTTTCTGATCCCCATTTCTGAACAACTACCCCTTCATCAAATTCAGAGATTAGACCTATTTAAATTTCAGTTTTTCCTTTGTTAGAAAATATTTCAGACCTACAAAAAAGCACTATTATAAATACCTATGTGCCACCACCAAGCATAAGAAATAAAACATTACAAAAACAAAAACATAAAAGAACTGCCTGTGTATCAGTATTGCTGCAAATATATTTTTGTCAAACTTTATGTCTTTGTCAAATCAATGGTTAAGAATGATATATACTGTTATAGTTTTAGTGATCTGTGATTACTTTGAAATTTACTGCATATGAATGAAATTGACATCTTTTCATTTGATTATGGTTTATACCTTGCCTATATTCCTGTTGAACTATGGTCTTTTTACTTTTTACTTGTTGAACACTTTATTTAGTGGAGCATTAAGCCTCTGACTACAGTGTAAATTTAAAATGTTATCTCAAAAATTAAGAAAAAAGAAAGGAAGAAAGTTGGGGAGGGAGGAAGAGATCTATCATTATATTCTTTTTTTTCCTCCAAAGAAATCTTTTATTTAAGTAATACAAACTTCATGCATTTCATAAGTACAACTTTAGGAATATAATGATTCTTCCCACCATACCTGCTCTCCCACCTACACTTCCACCCTACCTCCTCCTCCCTCTTCCATTCCCAGTCCCATTCTCCACTAAGATCAATTTTTGATTAACTTTATACATAGAACACCAACTCTATACTAAGTAAAGAGTTCAACTATTTGCACGGAAAAAAAAAAAAAAAAACTGTTCCTCAACAGTCAGGACAAGGGCTGTTCAAAGTCATTGCATCTTGAAGTTAATTTCACTTTTTTTTTTTAGAAACTTAATTAACTTTAAAGAAGCACCCAAGAATGATACATCTTTTGCAAGTACTTAGACATAATTATAATCCAACTCTTTGAGGACAGAGGTCCTGCATGGGGAGTTAGTGCACAGTGATTCCTGTTGTTAATTTAACAATTAACACTCTTATCTATGACGTCAGTGATCACCCAAGGATCTTGACAGGAGCTGCCTAGGCGATGGGAGCCTTTTGAATCCACAAACTCTGTCAGTGCTTAGAGAAGGCCATAAGCAAAGTGGAAGTTCTCTCCTCCTTTCAAGGAAAAGTACATCCTTCTTTGATGGCCCCTTCTTTCCACTGGGGTCTCACCCACCAAAGTCCTTCATGGAGGACTTTTTTTGCCACATTTCCCTCAGGTAAATTCCCAGCAGTGGGATGGTTGTGTCATAGGATAGGTCTATATTCAGATTTCTGAGGAATCTCCATACTGTCTTCCATAATGGCTTTACCAGTTTACATTCCCACCAACAGTGGATTAGGGTACCTTTTCCCCCACATCCTCACCAGCATTTGTTGTTTGTCATTATATTCTTAAAATTGTATCTGTAGGTGCCAGTGCTGTGGCACAGCATGTTAAACCACTGCCTACAGCAGTGGTATCTCATATGGGCACTGGTTCGTGTCCTGGCTGCTCTACTTCCCATCCAGCTCCCTGCGAATGTGCCTGCAAAAGCGGTGGAAGATGGTCTAAGTCCTTGTGCCTCTGTATCCATGTAAAAGACCTGGAAGAAACTCCTGGCTCTCCTGGCATTGGTCCGGCCCACCCATGGCTGTTGCGGCCACTTGGGGATTGAACCAGCGGATGGAAGATCTCTTGATCTCTCTCTTTCTCTCTCTCTCTGTAAAATAAATCTTAAAAAGAATTGTATCTATAAACTACATTGAATCTGTTCTCTATGTATTAATATCACATTAACATGAGAATTATGTTGTAGTAATTATCATGTATTTACTGTGACCCTGAGAATCTATTGTATCAATAAATTTCTTAATTAAATTAACAAAAAAGAAATAAAACATTACAGATATAGTTGAAGTCCACTGTGTAGCACCACACTGGAATTCTCCTCTTGTGCTAGCACCCTCTGCTTTTACTAGAAGTTTGTAAAGATGACCCTCGGGGACTCCTGTCTTTAGTTACTCATGTCCTTTGGTCATCTGCTCTCCTTGAAAGTGGGCTGGACTTAGCAGCTAGATTCTAATGAATAGAATATGACAAAAGTGATGAGCTGACACTCTCACTCACTCGAATGAAGTCTGCTGCTGTGTTGTGACATACTCAGGGGCTAGGTCCATACGGTAAGGAATCCAGGGAAGCCTCTAGCCAACAGCTTGCAGGGAACTGAGTCCTTAGTACAACAACCCACAAAGAAGGGAGGCCAGGCATATTTGTGAACTTGGAAACTGATCTTCTCTGGTAAAATCATCAAGTGAGAATGTGTCCCTGCCTGACACCTTGATTGCAGCCCTGTGAGAAACCCTGAAGCAGAAAATTCAGCTAAACTTTGGATTTCTGAAAATATATGTCTTAAGCATCAGAGTTGCGGTATAATTTGTTAATATGTTATGCAACATGATAACTAATATACCTTCCAAGAGGTAACCACTAACCTACATGTGCTGTTTACCTTTCCCATACATGTCTTTATTAATACAATCATGTGCTGCAAAATAACTGCTTGTTTAATGATGGACTGTATACCCAAGAGTGGTCTCCTAAGACTATATTGTCGTGGGGTAAGCGCTGTGATACAGCAGGGTAATCCAGTGCTTGTGATTCCTGCGTCTCATATCAGAGTGCCAGTTTTTGTCTCAACCTCTGCTTCTCATCCAGCTTCCTGTTAATGCACCCTAGGAGGCAGTAGATGATGGCTCAAATTCTTGGACCACTGCCAAATGGGAGTCCTGGATGGGATTCCAGAATCCTGGCTTTGGTCTGGCCCAGCCCTGGCCGTTATGGACCTCTGGGGGCTGAACAAGCAGATGGCTCTCTGTCTATCTCTCTCTGTGTGTCTGATTTTCAACTGAAAAAAAGTAAATTAAGAAAAATGTTGCTTTTTCAGGACAGGCATTTGGCCTATCAGTCAAGATGTTGCTTGGGATGCCTGCGTACTATGTTGGAGTACCTGGGTCAAGTCCTTGCTCCCCTGCTTCTGATCCAGCTTCCTGCTAATGCACATTCTGGGAACAGCAGTGATGACTACAGCCCTTAGGTCTCTACCACTTACATGGGAGACCCAGATGGATTTCCCGTTCCTGACTTCAGTGTGACCCAGTGCTGGCTATCACAGGCATTTGGCAAGTGAACAAGTAGATGGAAGATTTCTCTCTCTCTCTCTCTCTCTCTCTCTCTGCCTTTCAAATATAGTGAAAATAAATAAAAGTTTTATAAAAGGATTATATTTGTAGTTGTTATCTTAGTTTGTGTCGATACTCTATAATGTATGTGCTTTTCAAATAAAATAAAGAGACCACCTAGTGACACAGTTTTCAGAAAATATCCCCATGTTAAGTAGTGCATGACTGTATATGTGTATATATATATATATGTATGTGTGTATATATACACACATGCATTTATATACATCATTCTCTTGCATGTAAATATACAAATGGTATTGAATGTACTTAAAATCCATATAAATGCTATTATAATGTTTGTTTCTTTCTAGAGCTAGCTCTTTTCTTATTCACTTTACCACTGCCACAACTCAATCTTTGCCATTCCAAGGGGTTTTTCTCTGTCTCAGACCCTGTGAATGCTAATCTCTTCCTCAGTCCAACTCTTGGTGTTCTGTTCAGTTTCCCTACAAGTCCCAAGCCAGTGAGTTAAGCCGGGTCCTGCCTTAGATGAGGCTCAGCTTCTTTCCATATTGCCCTCTAAAACAAAGTGTGCACCCAGGCTCTTCAACATTACATGAGACTCTAAGCATACCTGGATCATCACTTTAGTTTCCTTTGATAACAGTGCTTGTTAGAGAAGTGTACATTTTAAAATTTAAAGTATATAGGAATTATCTGTAGACATTGTTAAAATGTCTCACTAGGTCACTAGGTCCACAAGGGCCCAAGATTTTGCATTTCTACAACACTTCCAGGTGTTGCTATGCTGTTGATACATGAACCACATATTTGTTAGCAAGGTTCCAGAGGCTAGACACCTCTCTCTCTTTTAAGAAATTGTTTCAACTTCATGATTTAAAATGAACAGCAATAAAGTGACTTAAAATTGGCTTACACAATGATGGAATGTGACAGCTTTCAAAGAAGGTAAGATGGGCCAAAATAAACAATAAAAGGAAACATTTTACCCAATTTTATTTACCTAAAGCAAGTCAAAGGAAGGAAATAATAAATATTAGAATGGAAACTAAAGGAATAGATAATAGAAAACCAATAGAGAAAATCGGTGAAAACAAAAGCTATGTTGCTATTACAGACTAGCAAAATTCTCAAACCTTTATCTTGATTGACCAAGAAAAGATGAGAGGAGAGAGAATCAGAAATGAAAGAGGTACCAAGTGGTGAGTAGCTGCAGAGGCCCGCAGGGTTGGACTCTGCCTACCTTGCCCACAAGCTGTAAACTCTCCATGCTTCCCTGCCCTTCAATTCTGCTATGTTTACTGCCCCCACCATAGCCTAAGCTGACACTGTACTGATTGAACTGCCTGTCAAGGGCCAGGACTTAATTCTGTACCTGTGAAGGCTTTGTGTTGTGTACATTTCATAGTCTTCAAAGTGGATGATTTCTTGGCCAGTGAGGCAAAGGAAACCAAAGTGTTTGGTGCTCAGTCCTTGAAGGAGATGGTTTCCAAGCTGAAGAAGCCTTGGCAGATCATCCTTCCCATGGAGGCAGGTCAAGCTTTGCCGATTGCATTGAAAAACTGGCACTACTGTTGGATAACGGTGACATCATTCAGGGAGGAAATTATGAATATAGGGATATTACAAGACAAAGTCAAGACCAAGGGAATCTTGTTTGTGGGAAATGGGGAGGAAAGGGTCTGGTATGGTCCATCACTCATGCCAAGAGGGAACAAAGAAACTTGACTCCACATCAAGGTCATCCTCCGAGGCATTATTACAGAAAGTAGGAGCAAGAGAATCCTGCTGTGACTGTGTGACAGAGGAGGGTGCACAATTAGATAGACTACAGAGATATGCAGCTAATTTGTGAGGTGTATCACTTGATGAAAGATGTTCTGGGCCCAGAGCATGATGAGATGGCACAGGTATTTGAGGAATAGGATAAAAAAAGAGCTAGTCTTGTTCTTGATTGAAATCACAGCCAATATTCTCAAGTTCCAAGACACTATGGAGAACAGCTGCCGCCAAAGATCAGTACAGGTGGAAGGGCACCAGGAAGTGGATTGCCATCTCAGTCCCAGAGTACAGCATTCTGGTCAGCCTCATCAGAGGCTGTCTTTGCTGAATGTTTATCATCTCTGAAAAATGGAACAATTGAAGCTAGAAAGAACTGAAAGGTCCTCCCCAAAGAAACAGTTTGAAGATGATAAGGAATTGCTCCTGGAGGACATTCAAAAGGCCCTCTGTGCTTCAATGATCATCTCTTATGTTCTAGGCTTTATACTGTTAAGACAGGCAGCCACTGAATTTTTCTGGACCCTAAATTATCGTGGTGTTGACCTGATGTGGAAGTACATCACCAGAAGCGTATTGCCCAGGGAGGGTACTGTGGTGCAGAGGGTTAAGCAGTCACTCCTGCATCCCAAGTCAGGGTGCTATGCTTCTGATCCAGCTTCCTGCTAATGTGGCTGCGATACAGCAGATGATGGCCCCAGTACTTAGATTCCTACAACCCACGTGGGAGACCCAGATGGAGTTCCTGGCTCCTGGCTACAACCTGGACTATTCCTAGCTGTTGCAGGAATTTGGGGAGGGAACCAGATGACAGATGATCTCTATCTCTCTGTCACACTGCCCTTCAAATAAATAAATCTGAAAAACAAAAGTGTATTCCTGGGAGAGAAAAGATGCATTTGATCGAAACCCAAAACTTTATAATCTATTACTAGATTCTTTAAGAGTCAGCTGTTGAAAACTGCCAGGACTTCTGGCAGCAGGCAGTGAGCACGGTGTCTGGGCAGGCATTCTCATGCTCTGTTTCACCACAGCCATCTCCTCCTTCGATGGATACGGACATATCATGCTGCTAGCCAACCGCATCCAGGCTCAGCAGGGTTATTTTGCAGCTCACACTTATGACATCTTAGCCAAATGAGGACAGTATATCCACACTAAGTGGACAGGCCATGATGGTAGTATGTCATCCTCTTCATATAATGCCTAATCAGACTATTATGATAGCCTCACAATTTTATAGACCAGGATATTCCATATGCTGCACAACACACCTTCAAGGTCCTTTGCTGTTTTCTGCTGAGATCTTTTAAAATAAAGTGTTGTAAGAGATGTAAGAGACTCCTGAAAAAGTCAGAGTGTGTAAAATAGCTCTTTGAAAGCCATCATGCCCTCTGTTCTTGCCTCTTGAGACAGCCCAGGAACTGATCCTGTATGTGACAGCCAACCAACTCCATGAAACAGTCTGTTGCCACCTGTGCCCTGTTGACCAGTAAGGCAGTCAGAATTTGCCTGATAGACAGCAACTCTTAGAATATAGAAGAGAAAGGGGTCCAGGGGATTTGATCAAACTGGAACCTTTATATCATGCAGATGATTCCTTTTCCCCTCCATTGAGTAACAGTTACTTTACTAAGAGAGAGAGAGAGAGAGAGAGAGAATGGGAACATCACGACCAACTGTACAGCAATAACATGAGAAATTGTATGCTAATAAAAGTTGAAATCACCCAAGTAGGAAAAAAGTATTAATTGACCCAAAGGCAACTCACTTTAAAAAAAATATTTATTTAATTACTTGAAAGGCAGAGTGAGAGAGAGAGGGAGATACAGAAACAGACAGATCCATCCACTGGCTCATTCCCTAAATGGCCTCAATGCAGAGGGCTGGGAGGCCAAGGCAAGGAGCCCTGAATGCTATCTGGGTCTCCCACATCCAGGGAAGGGGCCCAAGTACTTGGGCCTTCCTCCATCTTCTTGCATTTTCAGGGAGCCAGATTGGAAGTGGAGTAGCTGGAATGTGAACCAGCACTCTGATACGGAACACCAGTGTCAAAAGTGGTGGGTTAACCCACTGTGCCACAATGCTGGCCCCAACCAACCCATTCTATGAATCTAGTATTACCCTGATGCCAAAACTAAAGGAAGTACAAGAAAACTACATGCCAATGTCTCCTTTTTTTATTTGACAGGTAGAGTTATAGACAGACACAGAGAGAGAGACAGAGAGAAAAGTCTTCCTTCTGTTGGTTCACTCCCCAAATGGCTGCTATGGTCGGCGCTGCACTGATCTGAAGCCAGGAGCCAGGTGCTTCTTCCTGGTCTCTCACGCGGGTGCAGGGGCCCAAGCACTTGGGCCATCCTCCACTGCCCTCCAGGGCCACAGCAGAGAGCTGGACTGGAAGAGGAGCAGCCGGGACTAGAACCCAGCACCCATATGGGATGCTGGCGCCGCAGGTGGAGGATTAATCAAGTGAGCCAAGGTGCCGGCCCCATACCAACGTCTCTTATGAATAGAGTTGGAAAAAATCTAAAACAAATCACTGGAAAATAATCCAACAACATAAAAAATGATGCACATAAAAAGTGGGACTTATTCCCGGAATATAAGGTTAGTTTAACATCTGAAAATAACATAAAATACCATGGCAATCAAATAAAAACAAAAATCACATGATCATCTCAATTGATGCAGAAAAAAAACAGTTGACAAAATCCAACATCCTTTCATGATAAAAACACTCAACAGATTAGGAATAGAAGGGAACTTCCTCAACTTGTGAAAGGGTATCTATGAACAATCCATAGCTAACCCCATATTTAATGGTGAAAGAATGGATACTTTTACCCTTAAGATTAGGAACAAAACAAGGACATTAGCATGTGAACATCATACTGGAGTTCTATCCAGGGCAATCAGGAAAGAAAAAGAAATAAAAGCCATTTGGATGGGAAATTAAAATTATCTCTCTTCATAGACTGTTCTATTACCTCTATTACCTATTGTATGTAGGAAATTCTAAGGAATCCACAAAAACGATAGCTAATAAACAAGTCAAAGTTATAGGATACAAAATCAATATACAAAAATCAATTGTATATATACTTGCAGTGAACAATCCAAATATGAGACTATGAAAAACAATTCCATTTACAATAGCATCAAATGGGGGCAGGTGTTCTTTGCCATGTTTAGGAGGACCCTGCTTAGGATGCCTGCATTCCATATCAGAATGCCTCAGTTTGACTTCTGGTTCCACTTACAATTCCACCGTTCAACTAATGCATGGCCTGGGAGGCAGCATGTGCTGGTCCAAGTGCTTGGGTCCCTGCCATCCACGTTGGACTGGCCGAGGCCCAGCTCTTGCAGGCATTTGGGCAGTGAAGCAGTGGATGCCAAGAAGTCTCTTTATCTCTGTGTCCTTCTCTCTCTTTTTCTCTGCTTTTCAAATAAATTTAAAATCTTTTTTTAAAATAATAAAACAGGGCTGGCGCCGCGGCTCACTTGGCTAATCCTCCGCCTGCAGCGCCGGCACCCCTGGTTCTAGTCCTGGTTGGGGTGCCGGATTCTGTCCCGGTTGCTCCTCTTCCAGTCCAGCTCTCTGCTGTGGTCACTGTCTAACTCTGCCTGTCAGAAAAATAAATAAATAAATAAATAAATAAATAAATAAAACAGAATGGAACTCAAGAAGTGCAAAACTTATACTCTGAAAGCTACAAAACACTCTTGAAAGAAATAAAAAAAAGATCAAAATAATGGAAACATAAACCATACTCATGAGTAAGAAGTCTTAATATTGTTAAGATGGCAACATGTCCCAAAATGATCTATGATTACAATGCAATTCCTATAAGAATTCCACCTAACTATTCTTTTCTTCCTTTACTTTGTAAAACTTATATAAAGGGAACAAATTTAATGTATTTCACACATAGTTTTTTTTTTGTTTTTGTTTTTGGTTTTTTTTTTTTTTTTTTTTGGACAGGCAGAGTTAGACAGGAGAGAGAGACAGACAGAGAGAAAGGTCTTCCTTCCGTTGGTTCACCTCCCCAAATGGCTGCTATGGCCGGCGCACTGCGCTGATCCGAAGCCAGGAGCCAGGTGCTTCCTCCTGGTATCCCATGTGGGTGCAGGGCCCAAGCACTTGGGCCATTCTCCACTGCCTTCCCGGGCCACAGCAGAGAGCTGGACTGGAAGAGGAGCAACCGGGACTAGTACCTGGTGCCCCAACCGGGACTAGAACCTGGAGTGCTGGTGCCACAGGTGGAGGATTAGCCTAGTGAGCCACGGCGCTGGCCCACATATACAGTTTTATGAGGATAATACTTTCTTTTTTTTTTTTTTTTTTTTTTTTTGACAGGCAGAGTGGACAGTGAGAGAGAGAGACAGAGAGAGAAAGGTCTTCCTTTGCCGCTGGTTCACCCTCCAATGGCCGCCGCTGCAGCCGGCGCACCGCGCTGATCCTGGCAGGAGCCAGGATCCAGGTGCTTTTCCTGGTCTCCCATGGGGTGCAGGGCCCAAGCACCTGGGCCATCCTCCACTGCACTCCCTGGCCATAGCAGAGAGCTGGCCTGGAAGAGGGGCAACCGGGACAGAATCCGGCGCCCCAACCGGGACTAGAACCCGGTGTGCCGGCGCCGCAAGGTGGAGGATTAGCCTATTGAGCCACGGCGCCGGCTCGATAATACTTTCTACCATACCCTCCCTCCTTCCCTCATTCCTATCCTCCCTCCTTCTTTTCTTTTAACTTTTATAGTGACATACCTTCAATTTACTTTATAATCACAAGCCCAGCCCTTCACTAAATAAAGAATTCAACAAGTAGTAAGTAGAAAAACCACTGTTCCTCAAGAGTATAGAGAACACCTATAAACAATAGTCAAATCTCAAAATGTCAACTTCACTCACATATGTTACATTTTTTTGTATTCTGTATACTAGTTACCAAAAATCAGGGAAAACATATGATATTTGTCCTCTGGGGATTGGCTTATTTCACTAAGCATAATGGTCTCCAGTTCCATCCATTTGTTGTGAAATACAGGAATTCATTCGCTTAAGGCCAAGTAGTATTCCAGACATCAGTTAATGGACATCTGGGTTGTCTTTATCCAGACATCAGTTAATGGACATCTGGGTTGATTCAGTGTCTTAGCTATTGTGAATTGAGCTGCAGCAAACATGGGAGTATAGATAACTCTTTTATATGCTGATTTCATTTCCTTTGAGTAAATTTCCAGGAGTGGAATGGCTGGGTCATATGGTAGATCAATTTTCAAATTTCTGAGGAATCTCCATTCTGTCTTCCATAATGGTTGTACTAATTTACATTCCCACCAACAGTGTTTTAGAGTACACTTTTCCCCACATCTTTGACAGCATTTGTTATTTTTTGGTTTTTGGAGGATAGCCATTCTAACTGGGGTGAGGTGAAAACTGGAGGCATCATGACACCAGATTTCAAGACATATTACAGGGCAGTTATAATGAAAGCAGCTTCGTGTTGGCACAAGAATAGATGTGTCTATCAATGGAACAGACTAGAGATCCGTGAATCAATCCACACATCTACAACCAACTAATCTTTGACAACCGAGTTAAAATCACTCCCTGGAGAAAAGACAGTCTCTTCAACACATGGTGTTGGGAGAATTGAATCTTTGCATTTCAAAGTATCAAACATGATCCCTACCTTACACACCCTATAAAAAAATCAATTCACAATCAATCAGGGAACCTAAATCTAAGACCTGAAACCATCAAATTACTAGAGGAAAAGTAGGGGAAACACTACAAGACATTTACATCGGCAAAGAATTCTTGGAAAAGACCCCAGAAGTACAGGCAATAAAGACAAAAAGAAACAAATGGGATTACACCCAGCTTCTGCACAGCAAAGGAAACACTCAACAAAGAGGCAACTGATATAATGGGAGAAAATATTTGCAAACTATACATCTGATAAAGGATTAATATCCCAAGATATATAAGATGCTCAATAAACTCAGCAACAACAAAACAAGCAATCCAGTTAAAAAATGGACTACCACTCCCAAAAAGACAAATACCGTATGTTTTCCCTGATCTGTGGTAACTAATAGGGTACCAAAAAAGATAACATGTAGGAGTAAAATTGACATTTTGAGATTTGATGATTGTTTATAGCCTTTGTCTCTACTGTTGATTAACAGTGTTTTTTTCTTCTTGCTATTTGTTGAACTCTTTACTTAGTGTAGGACTAATCTTATGGGTATAAAGTAAACTGAAAGTAGATCATTGTAAAAATTAAAAGAAGGAATTAGGAAGGAGTAGGAAAGGTGGGAGTGTGGGTGGGAGGGATGGTAGTGTGGAAAGTATCACTATGTTCCTAAACCTGTATATATGAAATACAGAAAATTTGTATACCTTAAAATTAAAAAAAAGAAATGGGCTAAGGGTATGAACAGGCATTTTTCAAAGGATGAAATACAAATGGACAACAGACACATAAGAAGATGCTTCGATCACTAGCCAGCAGAGAAATGCAAATCAAAATCATCTAGCTTTTCTTTAGAAATTGGCAAGCTGATCCTAAAATTCACATGTAATTGCAAATGACTCAGAATAGCTAAAACAATCTTGAAAAAGAAGGACAAAGTGGGAGGACTCACATTTCCTGACTTCAAATTTTACTACAAAGCAATGATAATCAAGACAGTGTGGTACTGGCATAAGGATAGACAGGTACATCAATGAAACAGAATTGAGAGTCCAGAGGTAAAACTATATGTCTATGGCCAAGTGATTTTTGACAAATGTGCCAAGACCATTCAATGAGTAAAGAATAGTGCATGGTTCATGAAGTTGGACTATACCCCATACCATACACAAAAATTTACTCTGATGAATCAAAAGCCTAAGTACAGAGCTAAAACTATAAACCTCTTACTAGAAAACATGTATAAATGTTCATGACCTCAGATTTGGCAAAGGGTTATTGTTTATAACACCTAAAGGATGAGCAACAAAAATATAAATTGGACCTCATTAAAATTAAAAACGTTTGTGTTTCAAAGAAAACCATCATGAAAGTAAAAAGAGAACCTATAGAAGGGGATAAAATATTTGCAGGTAATTTTTGTGACAGTGGAGTGGTATCTAGATTATAGAGAACTCAGAACTTAATAATCAAAAGGTGAATAACCAAATTAAAAATGATCAAAGGATCTGAATAGACATTTCCTTAGGGAAGATACACAAATAGTAAGCACATGGATGTTGCTTAATGTCATCAGATACAAATCAAAACCACAATTAGATACACTTTTATACCCACTAGGATGATTATAATTACAAAGTCAAATAACAAGTATGGGCAAGACTGAAGCAAGTAGAGCCCTTGTACATTGCTAGTGGAAATGTTAAATGGTGCTGCCACTTGGGAAAGCAGTTCCTGAAAAGTTTAAACATACAATGCCCATATGACCCAGCAACGTCCCTCCTAGGTATAGACTCAGGAGTAAGCAAAATGTACATCTACACAAAAACTTGTATGAAATTGTCCACGAATGTTTCTAGCAACATTATTAATCATAACCAAAAGGTGAAAACAACCCAAATATCCATCAGGTGATGACCAGATAAACAAAATATGATCTATCTATACAGCACAACAGTGCTTGGCCATAAAAAGGAATGAAATACTTCCTGATGGATGCTGCAACATGGATGAACCCTTAAAAATTTACTACTCAGTAAGAAAAGCCAGTTACCAAGACCATATAGTGTATAATTACATTTATTTTAGAAATCCAGAATAGGGAAATTGATAATAGATACAGAAAATAAACAAGTGGTACTTAGGGCTATGGGTGGGGGAGGAATGAGGAATAGAGAAATAATGGCTGAAAGGCACAGGATTTCCTTTTAAGGTAATGAAAATGTTCTAAAATTAGTGTTGTTTTCATGCATCTGTGAATATTACATTTAAATGGGTGAATTGTGTGGTAGGTGAGTTACAGTTGAATACAGCTGTTTAAAAATAAGTTGGGCTGTGTGTTGAGGGGGCAGGCAGGAAGGGTAGTGTTGTGGTGCAGTGGGGTAATACTGGCAGCCCACAATGAGCACTGGTTAAAGTCCTGATGGCTCCACTTCTAATCCAGCTCCCTGCTAATGCACCTGGGAAGGCAGTGCAAGATGACTCAAGTACTTGGGCCCCTGTACCCATGTGGGAGACCCAGATGGACTTCCTGCCTCCTGGCTTTTGCCTGCCCTGGCCCTGGATGCTTGGGGAGTGAAGCAGATGGAAGATTCTCTCTCTCTCTGTCTCTCTCTCTCTCTCTGACTTTCAAACAAATCTTTAAAAAATATGTCAGGGCATTCATAAGACTCATCTTGCTTGTTTCCCATCTCTCAGAGATCATTATTTTTGTTGCCCAATTTCCAGTGTCTTGAAAAACATTTGCTTCACGTTTTCTATATTTTATTTTTTTTTTAATGCAGCAGTGTAGTTATAACAAACCCTATTACTCCCTCTTAGCCAGAAGCCAAAATCTCCCTGTTGTTTTAATTGAGAATACTGCGATCAAAAGCTGGTAACTGACTTGCCAAAGCCAGGACTGCACCCAAGATTTCCTGATGTCTGATCTAAACTTAATACAGGACTGCTTCTTGTCTCTCTAGTTTCTGGGGCAATTTGATGGCAGAAGGTTGATGAATGGGACATAGACAAAGTCAACGTCTATGACTTGAGAATCCTGAAAAGAATCAGACGCGTTCTGGCCTTCCCCTCAATCAGCAAGTTTTACTGCATACTTACTTGCGGGGCCTTTTGGGAGACATTCCAAGGGATAGAGAAGCAGATGCTACCATCTCTGTCAACAAGGGGGTCGCCGGCCATTTGGGAGGGAAAAAATGACACATGAAACACCTTGATGACTCAAATGACTCAAACATACTTTACCTACAATATCATGACTCATTCAGCTGTGCAGGCAAGAGTCAGGAGGGGTCACAGTTGGGGGGGGGGGTTCTCAGGAAAGGCTTTCCCAGAGGAGGAAATCCTGGGCTTTGAAAGCTGAGCAGCATCCCCTGGCTGGGCTGGGCAGTAACCCCAGGATGAAATGCACGCAAGGCTTCAGAGGTTCCTTGGCTGTAAGAACAGCTCAAGCTTTAGGGCAGGGGAAGAAAGGGAATGTTGTTGTGGTTAGAAGGCAGACCTAGAGGATTGGATGGAAATCCTGTGGTGAGGCTAGTAGGGCACCTCCTTTGCCTCCACATAATCCAAATCTCCCACATAGACAGTTTTTGTAGGAAAGCAACATGTGTTTTTGCAAGTCATGAAGTGCTGGGCTGTCCACTTGATGTGGCGGGGCAAACACTCTAGACCATAGTCATCCAATCATTCAGTGAGTGTGTATTCAGCGACTACTGTGATAGGGGCACACAGCAGGAGGGACCCAAGGCCACTCAACCAGAAGAGGTGTCCATTTAATCTCAAGCATGGAAGACCAATCCAAGGTCCCCTTTATAGTACTCTGCAAAGCTCCCTGCCTCTGGGCAGCCTTCCTTTCTGTACCTGCTGCCCCTCCCCCAAGGCTGTCCTCAACACCTGTGGTAAGTGTATCTATGCTTTAGCTCCTCTGTGTAAGCACAGCCTTTTTAGGGCAAATGTCCAGGCCTCCCTCAATCTTAGAACACCCATGGTGCTTGTCACATAGCTCTGCTCAAGGCAGGTGTTTGTTAAATGGTTAGTGGATGAATCAAAGGGCTTCTCTTCTACCTGCCTTGGGATTGACTGTCTACAAAGGGCCTACCTCTCCCTTCCTCGTTTCTTTCTTGGAACTTTCTCCACAGTTGCCGCTGAAGTTTCTGCTCTTGTGGCCAGGTGTCGTTTTATTGTGATGCTGGGGACAACGAGGGATTTCACCCCTCCAGTGAGACTTTGCCTCTGCTTTCTATATACCAGTCGGGATGACTTGGCCTCTGGCTGGCCTTGTAGTTCCCTGTGCCACTGCCAGGCTGTGCTGTGGGTGCTCACATAGAGGAGAAACACCCGTGCAGAAGGGCTGTTACCTGCCAGCAGGGTCAAGAGTCCAAGGTTCCTCATGCCTAGAACTTCCTGCTGCTCATGGGAGCCAAATAAGGGGAAGTGGGAACCCTTAGGAATGCCAATCTCTCTTGGGATTTGACCTTGACTTCCATATCCCAAGAAGGTCACTGCCCCCATTGCTCTGTGCCCTGGAGCCCAGTCCCTCGGAGTAGAGTTGCAGGTTAGAGCTCCATCCTTCCTTTTCTTTCTTTCTTTCTTTTTTTTTTTTTTGACAGGCAGAGTGGACAGTGAGAGAGAGAGACAGAGAGAAAGGTCTTCCTTTGCCATTGGTTCACCCTCCAGTGGCCACTGCGGTCAGCACGCTGCAGCCAGCGCACTGCGCTGATCTGAAGGCAGGAGCCAGGTGCTTCTCCTGGTCTCCCATGGGGTGCAGGGCCCAAGGACTTGGGCCATCCTCCACTGCACTCCCAGGCCACAGCAGAGAGCTGGCCTGGAAGAGGGGCAACCGGGACAGAATCTGGCACCCCGACCGGGACTAGAACCCGGTGTGCCAGCGCTGCAAGGCAGAGGATTAGCCTATTGAGCCGTGGCGCCGGCCTCCATCCTTCCTGATGGGCCATTGTAAGGGGTGAGTCTGCACCACCAAAAGCCCCTTTTAACTCACACATTCACCTAGTTTGTGGGGTTTGAAACAAAAAAAATTGGCATTATCACCCATTATGTGTGCCTTTCCATTCACAGAAACACTTAGCCATCATCTCGTTGATGCTTCAGGATGAGCATATTACGTGGGGTTTTCATAAACTGTATTTCACTTCATTGTTCATTTTTACTCTCCCTACCAGTTTTATAACTCAGTGATTCTCCCCTACTCCTTGCAAAAAAAATCTTAGCAGTACAAGTGTCTTGGGTAAAAATCAACATACCCATGTGTCTTGCTTGACAAGAGTCTGATCACACTGTGCTCAACAATTACAGGGCAGGAACATACTTCCCGATGAGCAAGCAGTAGAATTTCAGGGAAAGTCAGAAACCCAGCTCACTGAACATATTGATGAGAGCGGTTATTCACAGTTTGAAGGAGCATTCATTTTAAAAGGCATGTATAAGGTTATTATATGTGAGTGAATACGTGTTTGTTCTGTTCTCCTGTGCTTTCAGATAGGAGTTTGTAAAAAGGAAGCGACCAGTTCCATCGCACAGCTAATTGGTGGCCAAGGCTCAGACTTGGGCTCAGTTTTTCTGAGTCCCAGGCTCTTTATTTGAGCCTCCCTGTGATAGAAAGGTTTGCTTCCTGTTCATTAAACACTAAGTGGAAAGGAAGGTAAAATAATGACCTGAAGTTCAAGAACTCAAATTCATAGTACATTTATGAACAATTAAACCCTCAGATAAAAGTACCTTCTGAAATGATTACATGCTACAGAGTAGTCAGTGGGGAAACAAAACTCAGGCTCTTTAAAGAGGATTTACACACAAAGATCTAGAAACTTGTCTAATAGCAACTTCTCACAAAGTGAACAGCAGATGTTAAGATAGAAAGCCAGAGTCCTGATTGCACTCCTTCCAGGTGTGGGACCTTGTACATATCAATTGACTTTCTTCAACCTTCACTGCTCACCTCAGAGGAAAAAATCATGTTAATACCTGAGTTATTTAGTCCCAAACAGAGCTCATTGAGTCTACACCTCTGCTCCCTCTCATCCTAAATGTCTCTTGAACCCTCCCTGCTTCTTCGTAGCCTCACTATTCTTTTATTTTTTTTAAGATTTATTTATTTATTTGAGGCAGAGGCAGAGAGAGAGGTCTTCCATCTGCTGGTTCACTCCCCAGATGGCCGCAACGGCCAGAGCTGGGCTGATTTGAAGCCAGGAGCCAGGTGCTTCTTCCAGATCTCCCACATGGGTGCAGGGGCCCAAGGACTTGCGCCATCTTCTACTGCTTTCCCAGGCCATAGCAGAGAGCTGGATCTGAAGAGGAGCAGCCGGGACTCTAACATGCACCCATTTAGAATGCTGGCGCTGCAGGCTGGGGCTTTAATCCACTGCACCACAGTGCTGGCCCCACCTCATTATTCTTTTTTTTTTTTTAAAGATGTATCCATCCATTTGAAAATCAGAGCTACACAGAGAGAGGAGAGGCAGAGACAGAGTGGGGTCCTCCATCTGATGGTTCACTCTCCAATCGGCCACAATGGCCAGAGCTGCGCCGATCCGAAGCCAGGAGCCTCCCCCAGGCCTCCCACGGGGGCGCAGGGGCCCAAGGACCTGGACCATCCTCCACTGCCCTCCCAGGCCACAGCAGAGAGCCAGATCGGAAGTGGAGCAGCCAGGGCCCCGAACTGGCGCCCGCATGGGAAGCCGATGCCTCAGACCAGGGCGCCAACCCGCTGTGCCACAGTGCCAGCCCCAACCACCTCATTATTCTTTAACAGCATCCACTTCCTTCCCCTCTCCAGGTTGCAGCTAAAGAGACCTTTATTTATTTATTTATTTTTATTAGATATTATTTTTAAAGATTTATTTATTTGAAAGGCAGAATTAGAGAGAGAGAGAGAGAGAGAATCTTCCATCTTCTGGTTCACTACGTAAATGGCCACAACAGCCAGGGTTGGGCTGGACGAACCCAGGAGCCAGTGGCTTCTTGTGGGTCTCCCACGTGGGTTCAGGGGCCAAGGACTTGAGCCATCTTCCTCTGCATTCCCAGGTGCATTAGCACGGAGTTGGATTGGAAGTAGAGCAGCCGGGTCTCAAACTGGCATCCATATGGGATGCAAATATTGCAGGCAGTGGGTTTACCCACTACACCACAGTGCCAGTCCCCCAAAGAGATCTTTCTAGAAGACAAACCCAGTCACATTGCTCATCTTTCCAAAACCCTTTAGTAGTTCCCTATTCGTCTCAGGATAAATATCCTAACTCCTCACCCTGATCTACAGGGCCCTTCCATAGTCTGGCACCTGCTTGTCTTTGCTGGCTCACTCCACACCCCTCCTCCCTCTTAAATTCTAGGCCTCAGCCATAATGAACTAATAGCTACTCCTCAATGAGCCAGTCTCTCTCACTTCCAGTCTTTGTTGTAACCTCGTGCTCTACCTACAACATTCATTCCCTCCCAGTCCCCCTTTCCCTCCCCATAATCCTGTAATCCTGCAGAATCTTGTGTCCATATTATGCACCTGGGAAGCTGTCCCCCAGTCTGAACTGCTCTTCCTCTGAGCTCCCCACCCCTGGAACCCTATGCTTCCATCTTCTTAGCACTCATCAGCCTTATAGAAACTGCCCTTTTCCTTGTTGACTTCTCCCACTCAGTTCAGCAGTACTGCTTCTTACTCATCAGTATGTCCCCAGCAGAGCCTGTTGAACAAATTATAAAAGCTTAAATGCTTTGTAAATGCATCTTGCTGTACAAGTGTTAAATATGATGTAATATTGTGTTAAGAGTGGTTACTTAGTATTGTTGTCATACTCACACTTTTCAAAATAACTAATATCACATTACAATTACATCATTCTAATCCAATACTTCAAAGGACACCACGTATTAAGCATTTAACTTGGGCTGGGCTCTGAGGTAAGATTTTACATGTATGATCTCATTTACCCATCATAACAACAATATTATAAACTAGGTTCTATTATGAGCATCATATTTTTCAGATGAAAAAAACTAAGGCCAACTCAAAAAGGTTAGGTAGCTTGCCCAAAATCACATAGCCAGATTTTCAATCTAGATTTTTTTTAATTCAAGATTCAAGCCCTCCCAGAATCTTCAGATAAGAAAACTATCAAAAGAGTGAAACAGCAACTCATAGGATGGGAGAAAATATCTGCAAATCACATATCTGATAATGAATTGCTCTCCAGAATATATAGAGAACTACTAAAACTCAACAACAATAAAAAAATCCCTATTTATAAATGGGCAAATAACTTGAGTAGCCATTTCTTCAAAGTATAAATGCAAATGGACAAAAAGCACATGAAAATCTGCTCAACATCACTAATCTTTAAGGAAATGTACATGAAAACCACAATGAAAGACGATCTCATACCCATTAGGATGGCCACCATTAAAAAAAAGGAAAAATAGAAAGTAAGCGTTGGTAAAGATGTGGGAAAACTGGAAACCTTGTGCACTTCTGGTGGGAATATAAAATGATGCAACCACTGTGGAAACCATTATGGAAGTTCCTCAAAAAAAAAAAAATAGAAGTTGCAAATAATGCAGCAAGTCCACTTGAGGTATATACTAAAATAAAAAGGAAAGTGGGGGTGGTAAAGTGATATTTGTATAGCCAGGTTTATAACATAATAGCTAAAAGGTGAAGCAACCTAAGTGTCCATCAATGGATAATTGAATGAATAAATATATATATATGTATATGTATGTCGTAAGATGTATGTATACACACAATGGACTATCATTTAGCCTTAAAAAGGAAGGAGATTCTAATACATACTGCCACATGAACAAACCTTGAGGATGTTATGTTAAATGAAAAAGCCAGTCATATGAAGAAACAGAGCTACCGAGACTAGTCCAATTGGTAGAGACAGAAAGTAGAATGGTGTTTCCCAGGGGCTCAGGAGAAGGGAAAATGGGGAGTCAATTTTGAGTGAGCACATATAGAGTTCTGATTTTTCAAGATGAAAAAGGTTCAAGATATGGATGATAGCAGTGTCATGGAACCATGGACTCATTAAAAGTGTTTAAAGTGGTAAATACTATGTTATGTATATTTTAACACAATTAAAAGAAAAATCCAAGCCCTGATTCCAACCATTTCTGAGTTCTGCCAAAGTTTTCAGACAATTTCCTCCTGGTGAATATTTGCTGCTTTCCCTCCAAATAACCTGATTTTTCTCTCTTTTTCCTCCTAAGACCAGAGTGCAGTCTTCCAGCGACTCCGGAGCTTCCACACAGGTCAGTGGCCCTGAAGAAATCAGGGCCCATTCGCAGGCCTCCAGCTCGTTCTCCTCCTGGGAAGAAAATGCTTACTCTGAGGGCAGCCAACATGTATTTTGCTCATAACAAATGGCAGATGGCTGTGGATCCCTTCTGTTCCCAGGAATCACATCAGGACTATCTGCACTGTGCATTTTCATCACTGGTGGCTAATCCTAACAATGGCGTAGGGCTTTGTTATTAATAGGTGAGGAACAGACATAAAGAGAGGGGAAGTGGCTTTGGCTGAGTCACACAGCCAAGTTAGAACTCCAAGCTTCCAAAATGAACCTCGCCCTGGGCTCTGTCCCCATACACCTGGCAGCTCCAGAGATGTGCTCTTTTTTGTGGCCATAGACTCTCCAGCTAACCACGTAGGTTTGACTTGTGGAGAAATGAAGCAAAACCTTCTTTGAAATGGTATCTTGTGATCTTTTCTGTTTCTACTGGTTGGCAAAAGGGCAGAGTGCCTACTACTTCCTGAGTGACCTTCAACACATCACTGAAACTCTCTGGACCTTTCCCTTCAGTAAAATGTAGGGACTTATCGATGCCTTCCCACCTCCAGAAAAGCTGAGCATGAGATGGGGAGAGAAGGATTGGGGTGTATTCTCTCAGTCTATTCTGCATGACCCGTTACACAGTCAATACCAAACCTAGCAGAGTTTCACAACTACATGGGTAGCTACATGGGTAGCCTTCAACGATACAAATTCTTGAGCCTTGACCAGCCCAGCTTACTTGGAATTCTCCTTTCCCCAGGCCACCTAGCCCCCAACACAAAGGGAGTTGAACAGCATGGTGGTCTTGCACTTCTCTATTCAAATCCTCTCCAACTTTGCTTTGAAGACACCTCGTCTAGGATATGGAAACCATTGCAATGTACTCCCTTTGAGCATTCCCTCGGACACACTGTTCCCCCAATTCTGTCATGTCTCACACACTGCTTGTTATTTTTACATAATGGTTTCGAATCTTCACTACTTATTTCTTCAGTTAGCTGTCGGACGATAAGGACTGTGTTATATTCTATTATTGCCCCACAAATACCTGTTGGATGATAAGGACTGTGTCGTATTCTTCTGTTATTGCCTCACAAATGCTAGCTCCATTAGCACAAAGTATATGTTCAAGAAATAGTTGCTGAATTAATAGAAATCATGTACATGGAAAACCTGAGGTAATTTCTTACTCATTTGGGGAGATGTTCTGTACCCTTTGGAAACATTCTGATCACATGGATGAAATGTTCTAAAAGCAAAGAGACAGGAGCCCCAGCTTGCAGTCCTGGCTATGTCACAAACTCCCATTGTGACTTGTAACAAGTCGCCTGCCTTCTCTGGTGCTTAGTTCCCTCATTTGTGAAACCAGGGCTGATGAGTAAACTCTCAGAGTTGAGTTTTGGCTACTCTACACAGCAAAAGACATGTGAATGCCTCGAAAGCCCATCTACCTTTTCCCCCCTGCAAATGGACAGGGGTCACCCCAATCTATAAAATGAGAAACTCAACTAGACTGCAAGTCAGTGCTTTGGCCAAGCTTCCATGCATCGTGTGTGTGTGTGTGTGTGTGTGTGTGTGTGTGGTGAGGTGGGAATGGTGGTGGTTGTTTACTCCTTACTCCAGGTTTCTGGCTTTGACTGGAATTTTCAATTCCAAAACTGTTTGCACATGCAGGACTGTCAACGTTCGTCATCTGCCTGTCTACTCTCTTCTCTGTATCTCAGGCAGGACTAAGGGACATTCCTGCTGGGTATCCTCTTGTCCCTCTGCACCCTCCTAGTCTGGACCATTTCAGTGTTCAGTAAGATCTGTTCAAGTTCTAACACCCTGACTACTAGACATTCCTGACCAAGTTTATGGTCAGTCTTGTGCACATGCAGCTGCCAACAGGAGCTGCCCAGAGTGCTCATCTCTTCTCCATTCCTGCAGGACTGTGACCCCCTGCCTGACCTGGCCTTCTCCTTGCCTCCCCATTGCCAACAGGGAAAGGTGGGGGGGGAATGAACCCCAGAGATGCTCCCCTGTCAAGGTGGTCCAGGGAGCAAGGAACACCAGTGATCTGCATCTGTAAGATAATTTGGGGTAACGGACATCTATTCTTTGAAACATGTCAAAGAGACAAAGCTCCTGGATTAAAAGTTTTCACCATTATCCATCTCATGGCTCTTTAGCAAAAATCTCTTTATGTGCCCCACAGACTGTCCCTCCTCACAGGTGCCAGAGGGAGCAGGTGGATAATTAGTGCTGCTGACCACACTGAAAAGCAAAAGAAACTGAAGGCTGAAAGGAGTTCCATTCCACCAGCCAAGTTGCCAGGAGCCCCGGCTTCTCATCCACTGTGTGGCTGTGCCAAGCCCTCCACCTCTTGGACAGTCCCCCAACCTTCCTGTCCTCAGAAATCTAGCTCAGGCCTCAGCCTAAGCAAGAGGAAAGTCTTACAGCTGCCCCTGTCCTTTCACTCCTGCTGCTGATGCTGGCTCCCTGTCCCGCCCCACCCACAGCATCTGGACTAGTCACTGTACTTCAGCAGTTGCATTAGCACGGCAAAATCTGGTCTTAGGATCAGTGTCACTCAAGACAAGGCTATAGAGGGAACCTTGGAGGCAGGAGAAACAAAGGCCTGGAGGACTGGGCCAAGGTCTCACAGCAAATCCTGGCAAAGTCAGGGCTTCCAACCAAGTCTTCCTGTGCCCCTCATGCTTCTCTAGCTACACCCTGACTTCCTCTGGTTCTTTCCTTGGTCTCCTGTTCCCCTATGTGCGGCTTCCCTTCTCTCATCCTCTCCTCCTGTCCTCTCAAAAAGAAACTCCCACTATACACTACCTGTTCTTGGGGACCTTGGTGCTGCCTGGAGGTGGGGTGAGCAACCTAAAGGGATGCAGGGGCTGCCATCTCCAGCTCTGAAACATGACTTAATTCCAAGTAAAATCATCCCTAGTGTGTGTTCACAAGTGAAAATGGTGGTGCCCAGAGTTTAGGTGACTTACTCAAGCTCACCCAGCTAAGAAATGGCCAAGCTACCACCCCTAGCACTTCCTAGGGCCGAAGGCTCTGGAAGCAGACTAAGTTAGGGTAAGCTCACACCTCTCTCCCTGCGTGGAACAGCGCAAACCTTAGGGATCCCCTTATTCCTTTAGGTCTCTAAACCTTGAGAGTGTGTGAGAACAGAGGGGATACAAAACAGCACATCCAGTTGGCCACTACTCTGGCCTTAAAGGGGCACCCTCAAATGCCCCTCCCATTGTGAGCTGTGCATTGCGGCTTGCTCCCAGCTAGCTGGACCGCTCCGACACAACCCATTGTGGCGCAGCACCGTCAAAAGTCTGAGCTCAGAGGCCAATAACCTGGAGGCCAGGAACCTGGAGGCCGCTCCGCCGACCACTGGACTACGCCAGAATTCGCGATTTCTCTCCACAGCGGCGCTGTCTTCCGTCTGCCATTCTCCCATGCCCCCAGAGTACCCACCGCACCCAGCAGGCCGAATTCTTGAGTCCACACCCTTCTGGCCACTGACTCCCGGGCCTGCTGCGTTTCCCGCTGGGCGCTAGCTGCCCGCCCCAGAAAAGGTTTTGGTTTTGGGGAAGAGGTGAGGAGAAGGAACAGGCACGCGTCTCCCGCAGGGGCCACAGAGACAAGCGCATCTCCGTGCGTCGCTCCCTGCGGAAGGAGCGATGCCCAACTTCTGTGCCGGCCAGACGGGCTGCTTGGAGTCGCTCCCGGCACAGGAAACAAGAATCCTCAGAAAAGTGCATTCATCACCTTTGGGGCTCCCCACGAAAGGCGGGGAGCCGGGGCGGGGGCACCGAGGGCTCCCGGGCAGGGGTCGGGGGAAGACTTTATGGGTAGCCAGCCCTCCCAACTCTCTTCCCTCCGCAGAGAGCCCCGGCGGGCCAGGGGAGGGAGAGCCTGCGGCAGCGTCGCAAAAGATCCCGCAGAGTGTGCCTCGAGGTCTTTGTCTGTCTGTCTCTGTCTCTGTCTCTCTCACTCTCGGGAGGGGCGAGGGGGCGGCGGCAGTGAGTGCTAACCGAGGGGACCTGTTTGCCGGCCACTTTGGAGGTAAGAATGGGGTGGGGTTTGGAGATGGAGAACCCCGGGCAGAGACGTTGGGTTTCACCTTCCTTCTCAAAAGGAACCACGTTGCGGGGAGGAAATAAGGCAGAGTGTCAATACAAACAATCTCCAAAAGAAGCCAAGAAAAGCGAAGCCAAAAAGAAGCAAGCGCAACACTGTTACAAAACTGTCTGGTTTTGTAACAATTTCCCCGCCGCTGGCCAATGAGCGGCGAGGTGGCGCGTCACGTGGTGTCGTTTTATATAACACTTTGCTGAGACAAGACAGTTATTAGGCGGCGCGGGGCAGCCGGCATGGAGCTCGCGGAGGCGCGGCAGGGCCCGGCGCGCGGCGGCCCGGCGTCCGTGGCAGCCCCGGTTCCGTCCAGCCGCCACTCCTTGCTCGGTAGCCCCAGTGCCTAGACGCCTCTTCCCCGCGCGTGCCTCTCTCCCCATGGATTCCTTTCAGACCGAACAGATGCTGAGCTTACCCGCCGAGGTCGGCAGCAGCAACTTAGAGCTGGCGGAACCGGAGGAGCGGGCAGCATCAGCGGCCCGCGTAGACAGCGGTCCCAACCCGGAGCCGGCTACCGAGGGCCCCGCATCTCTACCGACGCGGGAGCCAGAGCCGGAGCCGTCTCCGAGGACCTCGACGCCGGAGTGCAAAGTCCTGCTCAAGCAGGCCGACGCCTTGGCGTCCGTGGGACGCCTCCGGGAAGCCCTCGAGGTGTACAGACAGCTTTCGGAGCGGCAGCAGCTGGTGGCCGAGCAGCTGGAACAGCTGGTGCGCTGCCTGGCTGAGAACGTCCGGCAAGATGAGGTGCTGGCGCCGGCGCCGGCACCGGCACCCTCGGAACCCAGCAGCGCGGTGGCGGTGGAAGAGGCAGGGGCGGCAGCGGCTGCGGCCACCGAAGTGTGGGACGGCTTCAAGTGCCGGAAGTGTCACGGATTTCTTTCGGACCCCGTGTCCTTGTCGTGCGGCCACACCTTTTGTAAACTCTGCCTGGAACGTGGGCGGGCAGCCGACCGGCGCTGTGCGCTGTGCGGGGTCAAGCTCTCCGCGTTGATGGTGGCCACTGGGCGGGCGCGCGGGGCCAGGCGGGCTGGGCAGCAGGCACCGCCGCCTCTGCGGGTCAACGTCGTGCTCAGCGGCCTGCTCGGCAAGTTGTTCCCGGGCCCGGCGCGGGCGTCGCAACTCCGGCACGAGGGCAACCGGCTGTACCGCGAGCGCCAGGTGGAGGCGGCGCTGCTCAAGTACAATGAGGCAGTTAGGCTAGGTGAGCCCACCGCGCCGCTGCCGGGCCGGCCCGGGGCCGCAGCGGGGTTTGGCCGCGCGACCCGAGAGGCGGGAGAAGGAACCCAGCGGCGAGATGGGGCTGGACCCGGGGAGGAGACTGGTGCGGGGAACCGTGGGATGGACGCGGCCAGGGTGGGAGAAATTGGGGTTTCTGGGACTTCGTCCTCACCGCTTAACTCTCTTGCGCTGTGTTTCTGCCCCTCTGTCTGTGCTGCCGTGGGTCTTTTCCTGCATCTCCTGTTAGCCTCAGCCTCTGTTTCTCTCTGTGTCGCCTTGTTTCTCGCTCTTACTCCTACTCTTTGCGTTGTTGTCACTCTGTTTCTGCCTTGCTTAGTGTCACTGTCTGTTTCTTTGTCTCTGCTGCTTCCTCTCTGCTCGGCGCACCTGGGCCCCCACGTACACCTGCCCGCACCTTCCCCGCCAGGAGAGGAACTTCGCAGCCTTCCCACACTTGCGTCCGGACCTCTGGGGTGTTGCCAGCAGGAGATGTCCGATCGGCGCCTGCGTCTGCCGCTCCCGCCGCTGGGAGTTGTCCCTTCCGGGGCCGCGGCTCCCTGTGGGGTGGGTCCGGCGTGGAATTAGGTCAGGAGAGCACTGGTTGCATAAGGGCCGCGAGCGGCCCGGGCCGGGCGGCCCCTCCTCCGCGCGGGCGGGCGGGCGGGCGGGCGGGATTGTGTAACGGCTGAGGTAACCGAAGTGGGCCACGCTCGCCTCGGAAACCATCCCGCGAGCGTGTGCGGGGGGAGGGGAGCGCTCGCGCCCCGCTGCCCTGTGACTCATTGTCACCGCTTCCTATCACACGCTCCTCGGCTGAAATAGATGCCTCCCCGCCCCCAGCCAGCCCGCAGCCTGCGCCCTGGCTTCAAACCCCTCAACCCCATCAACCCCGCGCGCGACCCGGCCAGGCCGCTGGTGCCTCGGGATCTCCGGGGACTGGGAGCTGTCTCCGAACGGTACACGACGCCTCCGCTGTGCTTGCGGACGCTGCCTGCCGAGGCGGAGTGCGCTTCGCAGCTTCAAGGGCAACGGGGGCCGCCCCACACCTCCGACCGGACTAGGGCGCCCGACTTGTCACCGGGCGCCGCTGCCCGGATCCCGTTCGCCCGGAGCCCAGGAAGGGGCCGCCCATCCGCCAGCTGATATTGCCCAGCTAGGGCAGGCTGCCAGGAGCTCAGCCCGCCGGGCGCGGTGTCTGATGGAGCGTGCTGGGGAAGAAGCAGCAGCACTGGGCAGGCAGGGCACTGGGACCCGAAGGAGTCCTGGGCCAGACTCTGATGGGTGACTGAGGGGGTGGGCTGGAATCTCCACGTGTTGAATCTCCCAAACTTGCAACAGGTAACTGGGGGGGGCGGCGACAATGGCTTACCAGACAAAGCTGCCCCCACCAGCTCCCTACTCCCTGTCTCTGTCCAAGCGAGCCTGTGAGCTGCCTCCTGGCTGGTATGTGCTGAAGAATAGAAGGGACAGAAAAGACCCTCAACTCTTTGTTCCTGTCTTTTAAGAGCAAGTAATGGGCTCCCTAGCAAGTTCGCAGAACATAAACCGTCAAAGCAAGTGGTTGCTGGTGCAGAAGCCAGCACCGACACCTTGGGGAAGAGAAGGGCAGTGTGACTGAGATAGGCAGAGGTCACCCAAGTACAGATCTCCAAGGTTAGTTTCCTTCCTTCTAGCCATCCCCCAACGACCCGGAAACTCTCTTCCTGGCCTCTTCTCTCCTCTGTTGCTGACGCTACTTCCCCCTGGGAGTTCTCCCTTGCACTATTGCTAATCCTCTTGGAACAATCAGGGTGAAAATATAAAGAACAGCTTCACCCTTCTAAGAGGAAAGATACCCCCTCTCCCCCCAACCTCTTGCAACTATGAGCATCTTAGTTCTGGAACATGGCCAGTGTCTGCTTATTATTCTAAGTGTTGTACACACCTTCAGAAAAGGGAACCTGTTACTCTCCACCCCAACTTCAAAGCTTCAAGGTTTGAGCAGTTAGCAACCACTCTGACCAGCTTGCTGTGTGACCTTGAGACAGCTCCTTCCCCTCTCTGGGCTTGATTTGCCTCATCTGAAGAATGGATCAATTGAGTCACATGGTCTCGAGAAGTCTTTTCCAGTCCTGGCATCTTTCAGAATTGCTGAAAGCCAACCTTACCTTTTCCCCCAGAAGCCTTGTCCAAGTTCATTCACATTTGGCCATCTGGACTTAGAGGATGGGACTTTGTAAATGCATTTCCTTTTTCTTCAGGGAAGTTTCCTAGGTGATGGATTTGGTAGACAGAAAGATTGTTAATGTCACCAGTTAACCGACCTAGAAGGCTAACTTGGACTTGTCTTCCTGAGGGTCAGGACAGAGGCCACATCAGGCTACCTCCCTCTCTTTCCTCCCTGGCCTGTTTCCTTGTTAGTGATGCCTCCCTCAGAAGCCATTCTGCCAGCACTAGCTGTGTGTAGCCATGAAGCAGGCTGCCAGGGTTTCTCCTAGGTCAAAGTGTCTAATGCACCACAGATACGACAAGACTCTGCTGGGCCAGGGAGACCCACAAGTACTTCTTTACAGTTGGAAAAGCTCAGACCCAGAGTGGCTGGGGGTGTGGAAGACAGAGTAATATGATGAGGAATGGATTTACCATTTTGGATCCCTGATAGAGAAGTCCTGGATAACTTGCTATGGTTCAAGCTCCATCATATGAATCTTACCACATTTTTGTGCACAGGGATCTTAATGAGGATTTTTTTTCTCATTTTGGCAGCTCCAAATGACCACTTGCTTTATAGCAACCGATCTCAAATTTATTTCACCTTGGAGTCTCATGAAGATGCATTGCATGATGCAGAAATAGCATGTAAACTCCGCCCAATGGGTTTTAAGGTAAGGAAGTATGGGATGGGAGGGTTTGGAAGGGGTTATATGGTAGATAGGAATTGGGAGGAAGGACTGCTTCCTTGGGGACATAGGGTACTAGAGCTGAGGCAGAGCAGGGAGGAAGCTTTGCAGAAGAGCCGGGGTCCCCTGGCAAAGGGTGATAACAGGTCTGCAAGGGAACTGGATTCTTCCCCAACATGCTCTTCAGTGGATGACCTGCCAGAGCAGCCTGGCCTTTGAGAGTCTCTAGAATGTGCATTTGAGAGTGAGAGTGCCTGGATTTATGTTTTACTACCTGTGTGGCCTTGGGAAAGTGACTGAGCCTCTCTGTGCCTCATCGCCTCACCTGTAAAACAGGGACATTCAAAGCACCTACTACATAGGGTTGTTCTGAAGATGACATGAGCATCTATATAGTCAATGCTTAGAATTGTGCCTGGAACGTAGCATTATTTACATATTTTCCACAACCACCATCATCATCATCATCGTCGTCATCATCATCATCTTCCAGGGCCAAGAGAAAAGAGGAGAGCAAGAGAAGCATTGCTGCACTGGCCCTTGGGAACTTCTACTGATAGCCAGGTTTCTCAGGAGCTTAGCTTGCTTTCTTTGAAAAGATCCTCACTCTCACACAACACTTGTGCCATTTTGAGTCCTTAATATAGTAGTTAGTGGGCCTGCCAGTATCCCCAAACATCTAGGTCACATCAGAGAGGTGGGAAGAGACAGGCTAGGAATCTGTCAGGATGCTAGGATACAAAGTGTCACTTTCTGCATCTCTGCCTGGCCTCAGGACTGGCCTTCAGCCATAGTTTCTTTCAAAGATTAGATTTGACTGCGGGATCTAGTATTTGTAAGCTTAGTCACTTGCAAGCTTAGTGACCATGAATAAGTGGCTTTATTCTCTGAACCCCAAGTATCCTTGTTTACAAAACAAAGCTATTTCTATCTGCCCTGATTGCCTCACAGGGATGCGTGAGGATCAAAAGTGACCAATGGCCTAGAGAGGATTCTGTAAGCAAGAAAGCTGTCTGGGTCTTGGCATAGTACTTTGTCTATCAGACCCCAGGATGCTTTCCGTGGGAAATCAACTTAATTCAAGCCACCAGCCATGATTCCTTAGCTGACTCCCATATGACCAGGTGTATTCAGAATCCAGAACGTGTCTGGTTATAGAAAATACCATACTCTCAGTGAGCTTTGGACAGTGCACGGTAATCAAACGCACTTACATGTAAATTCACCCTAAGTCAAATGCTTTAAAACGTAGTATATACTGTTTAGTTCAAGTTCTGCTACATAAGGAATTTTGATGTCAATCTTATGAAAATATTGGATTGTCACAATCTTCTTGCATTTTCGAACTTCAGATAAAACATTGTGAACCTGCATACTCTGTCATTAATGTCAGGGTGAATTTTATATGTTCTTTCTTTAAAAAAACGCACTTATTTATTATTTGAAAGAGAGAAGGAAGGCAGGAGGGAGGGAGGGAGGGAGAGAGAGAGAGAGAAAATCTTCCATCCATTGGTTCACTCCCTAGATGGCCACAACAACCTGGTCTGGGTCAGGCCAAAGCCAGGAGCCAGGAACTTTAGCCTGGTCCCCCACATGGGTAGCAGAGGCCCAAAGCACTTGGGCCATTGTCTGTTGTCTTTCCAGGTGCATTAGCAGGTAACTAGATCAGCAGCTGGGACTCAAACTGACACTTGGATATAGGATGTTGGCACTGTGGGCAGTGGCTTAACCCACTGTGCCACAACACCAGAACCCATAAGTTCTTTCATGAGAAGATTTTCATGAATTAGGATTGATCAATATGTTCTCTTTCCAAGGGACTCATTTTCAATTTAGTACAACTCATCAGTGTCTTTTTAAAAAATATTTATTTATTTATTTCAGAGGCAGAATTACAGAGAGAGAGGGAGAGAGAGAGAGGTCTTTCATCCACTGATTCACTCCCCAATGACCCCAACGGCTGGAGCTGGGCCTCTCCAAAGCCATGAGCCAGGAGCTTCTTCCTGGTCTCCCATGTGCATGCAGGGGCCCTAGCACTTGGATCATCTTCCACTGCTTTCCCAGGCCATTAGCAGGGAATTGGATGGGAAGCGGAGCAGCTGGGACTCGACCTGGCACCCATGTGGGATGCCAGCACCACAGGTGGAGGCTTAGCCTACTATGCCACAGGGCCAGCCCCCATCAGTGTCTTAACCCAAAGGTGCTTCAGTAAGGGCATTTCAGGTGTGGTAGCAGAGTGAAACCAGGAGCTTCAGGGATAAGAGGCTTCCCTTGCAACTCCCTCTCCTCCCATTGTAAGTCTAGGGCTAGAGCTGAGGGCCTTGACAGTGTGGTGGAAAGCAGGGCGGAGGAGCAATGGTGCATTTTGGGTGAAATGGAAAAAGAGACTTTCTCCAGTGAAGGAAGAGTTTGTGGAAATATTCAGTAGGAGGTTCATTTTCCCATTGTGGTGGGGTAAGTGATGGTGGCAGTGATGAGCAAACTCCATTGTCTTGGGGGTAGAGAGTAGACCTGAACTGATGCATGTAACTCAAAACCACATCATATCCCAATTTGCATATTTCCCATCATTGCTCTGAAATTTCCAAAGTGAGGGGATTCACCTGGCAGCCCTGTCCTGGCCATTTTAGCCAGGTTCTTTGGCACTCAACTTGTGGTGGTACAGCTCTCAGTGGGGGTGAGGGGTGGGGGTGGTGAGCTGCCTGCCCTGACCACATGGAGTATATGAGTTGCTACTTGGTTTGATTAGTGGCATTCCAGGAGCCGCTCCATTCCCCAACATTATCTCTGCTAGCTGCCCTGCCATATCATATGAGCCTTTGTCCAGAAGGCCCCTGGTAAGCACTGCTGGAAGGTTTGGTCAAGGAACATCCACCTATCAATCAGCCAGTACTGGGCTCCACAAGGACGTGGGGGCCTAGGGAGATGTCTCCAAGACATTTGGAGCAGAGGCTAGTGTGCAGGAAGGCAGCTCTTAGCCAACTCCTATAGCCAGGCCAAAACCCAAGGGCTCTGAGTGTGCAGAAGCATGGTAGAAGGGGAGGCAGGGGTGTGCCCAGCATTTGCATCCTGGGTCTTTCATGCCCTAAGTTAGACTTAAGTTCAGCCATAGAGGCTGGGGAGTAGGCCACCTAGAGGCAGCCTAGATGACTCAAGAGGAATGCTCTTTAAGCCAAGTTGCAAGTAGATTCCTGTTCCAAGACAGAGAAGGCAACCCTCTTCTCTTCTCTTCTTTCTCCCTCTTCCCCAGGATGCTGCCCTGCTCTCCCTAGGGTTTTTGCCAGGGCACTTGAGCTAGAACTCCAAGGGGTCCTAAAATTTCTTTGTGCTTTTGAAAGATGTGGTGAAGGAACAGAAGTGAGCTGAGCCCCTAGGAGTGAAAGCGTTGGTGAGGCTGGCATTATGGCTTAACAGGTTAGGCCACTACTTACAATGCCAGTGTCCTACATGGGTGCCGTTTCAAGTCCCGGATGCTCCACTTCTGGTCCAGCCCCCTGCTAATGCATCTGGGAAAGCAGCGGAAGATGGCCCAAGTCTTTGGGCACCTGAACCCACATGGGAGACTGGAATGAAGCTCCTGGCTTCTGGCTTCAGCCTGGCCCAGCCCTGGCTGTTGCAGCCATGTGTGGAGTGAACCAGCAGATGGAAGATATCTCTCTCTCTCTCTCTCTCTCTCTCTCTCTCTCCCTCCCCCGCTCAAATAAATAAAATAAATTTTAATAAAAGGAAGCATTTGCTTTGTGGGGAAGAGTCCTAAGTCCTGGGAGTCCTAAAGTACAGTTCTAGTTCTAGCTTTGCCACTAGCTACTTTTGCGGTCTTAGGTCACGCCCCTTCTTTTGATCAGTATTAGGTTCACTAGGTCTCTGCTTGACAGATCAATTCAATCGCAGGCATATCTGGGAGGGCACTGGAAGCTTGTTATCATATGGTCAAATGGGAGCTCTGTCTACATTTGGTGATACTTCTATGCAGGGGTGGAACAGAGAGGAGGTAGCATGGCAAGACTGTGGGCTTGATATTAGTCCCAGGTTCAAAGCCTAACTCTACAATGTACCAGTTGTATTACTTTGAGCAAGTTACTTTTCTGGCTCTCAGTTTTGTTTCTTTAAAATGGGATTCATATTATGCCTAGTTATAAGGTTGAAGATAAGAGAGTCTTTTTAAGATACTCTATGCAAGTTAGTATTATTAAGTCTTTAGCGAGTGTTATCATTATCAATAATCACAGTGTGAATAATGTGCAAAGGTTGGGACTGAGTGCTGGTGTTTTCTTTCAGGCACACTTCAGAAAAGCGCAAGCCTTGGCTACTCTAGGCAAAGTGGAGGAAGCACTAAGGGAGTTTCTCTATTGTGTGTCCCTGGATGGCAAGAACAAAAGAGCAAGATTGGAAGCTCAAAGGGTGAGTTGAAATGACATCAGGCCCAGCTGCCTAAAGGACCTGTTTTCTCTGGGGAGGGGAGTGAGGATGTGGCCCCTGGCATTTGGAGGTCTCAGTGGGTGGACAGGAGGGAGACGTGAGTGCCAACTGACTGCCCAGAAACACTGTCCTGTGGGCATGTACATACAGATTGAGCAGTTCCGAATTTTTGTAGGAGCCTAGGAAGAATGTTTTTGCTTCTTTGATTCATGGTCTGGGTTATCAGTGGGATTTAAAACAAAACAAGTGAACGTGAGGATCAAGGCTCATTGAGGAGGCTGGCTGTCGATGAGCGATGTGGCGCATAGGGTTGCCTGCAGTTGTATAGTTTTTCTTCAGCTGAATCATGGTTTTACCAGCCACACAAGGCAGCCAACAACTGGGCAGTGACAATGATGGCCCCCATCTCACCTGCCATGTGTATAACTCCTGTCTCTAGCTCCCTTGCCAGAAGTAAAACACGAAGTCTCACAAATGTAAGTCAGAGACCATTATGATATAATCTAAACAGTCATTCTAAATCCTAGGTACCAGGAGAAGGTGGTTGTTACCAAGAAAACCTAATTGAAATACTGAGAGCACGAGTGAAGGTTCAAGCATCCTTAACTCATGGACCTTGTTGTTTGTTGCTTTGCAATTTACTTAGTGTCGGGCTAATTGGCCTGGAAGTTGGATGCTGATAGTCAATGATTGTCTCTGCTGTCCTTGTGCCCTACCCCCACTCACCACCAGGCCCCAAGGGCTTCTATCCCTGTATGGTTTGGCAGAGCAGTGGATGAAGAAAGTGAGCAACAGACAGGCCTGACTTCCGAAGGCTCCAGGAAAGGAATCTTCAGCAAAATCGATGAACAAGGAGAAGCTGGGTTCTGAATTTTCTGTCTGTCACAGAGGGTTTTCTTTTTTGGAAAGTTTTTTTGTTTGTTTGTTTTTGTTTTGTTTTCCTGTTTGGGCATGTAGACAAGATTTTCTTGAGAGGAACATGTGAGGGGGAGAATTGCTCTTAAGTTGTGGAACCTTTCCCAAATTTTAAGTGTAATTCATAGTGAGAATAATAATAATAGTAGATAACATTTCTTGAGGATTTGCTATGCATCAGGCATTGTCCTAGATACTTAACATGTAAGATGCAAGTTAATCCTGACAAAGTCCTTATGAGAGTAAGTGTTGTTATTCATGCCCATGTTAAGGATGAGACAGGTGAGGAAGCTGAGACTTGGTGACTTTCCCACGGTCATGCAGCCAGTTGTTGGTGGGAATACACTCAAACCTAACTAACTCTGCCTGCTTCCAAACTCTTTCCTCTTAGCCATTCCAGCAGTCTGCTGTCCTGGGCAGACATTTCTGGAGTCTCAGCACTCACTGGTAGGGCTAGGTCAAGGGCAGCGTTGGAATTCTGCAGTTTTTGGATAGACAAAGGCAGGTAGAAGTATCTTGACTTGGAGACAGAGGGTGCAAAGGCCAACCAAGGTAGGTTTTAGGCCCAAGATAAGTAGTTTCTTTAACTCTGTCCAATTCCCAGTTGACCTGAGAGGTTCTGGCTTCCTCAGTTGGGTTGACCTCTTCCTCCAGTCTACTTTCATAGACCAGCTGTTGTCATTTCCACAACTAACAGGATGCTGCAAGGCATTGTGTGAAGTTCTGAGGACTAAGGCATAAATGACAGTTTCAGACCTCAAGGAAGGAATGTATCATCTTGTGTTTGTTAATACGAATCTTAGGCAATACAAGCGAGCATATGCCCATAATGAGTGTTATGGCATTCTGAAGCTTGCCTGAGAATTTGGTGACAAATTTCCACTGAATGTAATGAGGCCACGGCAACCATTTAAGAACAGTGAGGGTCTTCAGCTGTGCTTATTTACTGGATTGTTCCAGTTTCAAGGCTAAAGATTTGACAGAGATGGCCCTGGTTCACTTGGCATTAATAAACTGCCTTAGAACTCAGATCTGGGTTTGTTTTTACTTGAGCTTATTTTTTTCCTTGTTGACCCAGTTGGGCCCTTCTAAGGCTGACACTGAACTGGAATTGACTTTCATTCATGTGGAATGATTATTCTTACTGAGAGTTGACCGTGACTATTGTTTCTTGAAGCCATTGAGAAGGCCTAGAAAGAAATCTGAGATAGTAGAGTGAAGAAGGAACATCTCATTGTTATTTCTGCCTTGTTTCCTTGGATTTCTTCTCTTGGCCTTCTTTTGTCCCTGCCATCCTCCACCCTTTTCATCCTTAAACCTTGGAATGCTGTGTGGCTGCCAGTGAAGACAGTCATGCTCAGGGAAGCTGTCTCAGGAGGTAGTTGGTCCTTTTGGACCACTCAGTAGGGCTTCTGAGGGCCAATTTTGGCCTCCATGGAGAAGGGATCTATAAAAGCTGGCATTTGTGGCTCTGGACACTGTGAGTATACCCTCTCGCTCCTTTGCGAACCTATGCTTGTGAAGTGGGTTTCCCAGAGTTGGAAGGAAACATAGGCATCTGTCTGAGGGTCATGAGATGGGTAAGCGTGTTAATTTAGTTCTATCCAACGTGATGAGTATTTATTGGGCATCTGTTATGTACCCTCCAGAAGCCAGCCATCTGGCTAGAAAGATTGACATCTGCCTCACAATTCCAGGACAATATGAGATGGTGTGGTTTAAGATGCTATCTTGTGTTGCAGTAGAGAAAAGGGCAGGACAGGCAAGACCAGGGAGACTGCAGTAGTAAGGGAAGGCGGCTTTGGGTTAAGCCTTGAAGGCTGAGCAGGGTTTGGTTATATGGCAAGTGCTGGAATGCAAAGGAACATCATGAAGAAACTCCTGGGAGAGAACTGCTGTTGAGTGTTCTGTCAGAGTTCCTTGATCAATTGATACTCTGACCATGTGCTCTCAACAAGGGAGTAGAGCATCCTTTAGTGGATCTCTGAACACAGCAGGGGAGAGGGGCCAGATGCTAAACACTTGAGTCAATTTTAGAAAACAAGTGAGCTCCCCTCACGTGTTACATAGTCACAACCCCTGCTGGCAGGGGAGAAAACTGATGCAAGAATGCCACAACCTGCAGGAGAGTGCACGGGTTTGGCTCCCATCCCTTTCTGGATCTTCCCACTCTGCCCTCCCAGCACATCCAATGGCAAGGGAAACCAGTGATAGACTGGAATCTGCCTACCCCAGTGTTTGAACTTAACCTGACCTTCTCTGGCAAGTGAAGGCCAGCATGGAGGTGGGGCTGGGAGAAGAGGGAGGACGTTTGGGTTCTGCCTTTGTTGACGCTTCACCGCTTCACCATTCAGGTCCCCAACTCTGAAGGAATTAAAGAACCAGAGGTGAGGAAGAAGAGGGGAGGAAGTAAAATGGGTAGACAGAGAAAAGAAATGACTAGGAAGGTGCAAGACATTTGTAGACTTCTTCCCATCTGGAGTGTATGGTGAAGACTCCGGGATCCTCAATGGAAGCTTCTCTCCTGACTTCACCTCTCTGTCTCATCCCTCTAGAATGAGTGCTAATATCCCACTGCAGATGTTGCGGTGGAATGGTAACACCAGAGTGGTGGCTCTTAACCTTGGCTAGATAACAGAGGCATCTGTAGTGCCTTCTCAAAACCCAGATTTCTGGGTCCCCCTTGAGACCTGGGAGATAAGGAAGTGGGAAACAGGAACCTGGATTTTTTAGAAGCTCCCCTACTGATTCTGATGTACACTGCGGTGAGGACTCCTTGCCCTGGTGTGTCACAGGACACTGGCCCAAGGCTTCCTCCTTGGATTTTTTCCCCATAAGCTGTGTCCTCTGCCCCCTCCTGCCCTTCCCCCTTTACCTGAGCACCCATAGAAGCCTAAGTAGTGAAGTCTTCTGTTTTATGTCACAGCTTCTCCTTAGTTTCTTTTCACCATCAGTCCCGGGGGATTCTCAGGAACATTCTCCTGATATCCTGAAGCTGTTGGCACCTCACCCTAGATTAAAGGAACACGTAGAGTCAATGGCTACTGAAGGCACCAGCCATAATCTACCAAAGTTGTCACAGGTAAAACTCAACTCACCCAGCTCGCTCGTGACGCTTCATTTGGCTTTTTATTGGCAAACAAGGGCAGTGAGCCTACCCACTTTGGTTTCTGAGAAATGGAGTCATTAGTGGTTGTGTTCTTGGCTAAGAAAGGTTACTTCTTGAAGATGCACCTGTGAATTTCATGCATAGTCTCATAGTTTATTTACTTACTACATTTGTTTTAAAGATTTACTTATTTATCTGAAAGGCAGAGTTACAGAGAGGCAGAGGCACAGAGAGAGAGAGAGAGAGAGAGAGAGAGGTGTCTTCCATTCACTGGTTCACTCCCTGAATGGCCGCAGTGGCAAGAGCTGGGCTGAATTGAAGCTGGGAGACAGGAGCTTTCTCCAGGTCTCCCATGTGGGTACAGGGACCCAAGGACTTTGGCCATCTTCTACTGCTTTCCCAGGCCATAGCAGAGAGCTGGATCAGAAGTGGAGCAGCCAGACACAAACTGGCACCCTTGTGGGATGGCGGCACTGCAGGCAGAGGGTTAACCTACTAGGCCACAGCGCCAGCCCATACATTTGTTTTTTAGTTCTTGATCACATCCACCCTAGAGAGAAACTTTATGGCCCTAGAAAGGAATTGGGGCCGGCGCCGCGGCTCACTAGGCTAATCCTCCACCTTGCGGCGCCAGCACACCGGGTTCTAGTCCCGGTTGGGGCGCCGGATTCTGTCCCGGTTGCCCCTCTTCCAGGCCAGCTCTCTGCTGTGGCCCGGGAGTACAGTGGAGGATGGCCCAAGTCCTTGGGCCCTGCACCCCATGGGAGACCAGGAGAAGCACCTGGCTCCTGCCATCGGATCAGCACGGTGCACTGGCCGCAGCGCGCCAGCCGCGGCAGCCATTGGAGGGTGAACCAACAGCAAAGGAAGACCTTTCTCTCTGTCTCTCTCTCTCTCTCACTGTCCACTCTGCCTGTCAAAAAAAAGAAAGAAAGAAAGAAAGGAATTGGTCCTCTTCCCCTGGAGCCATACAATTGAGTGGGTTTCTGGGCTTAGGGGTGGAGCCTGGGAAAGAGGGCCTGACAGCTCCTCCTTTCCTGTTTTTTGTTTGGTCAAGCTGTGGTGCCTCTGAACACCAGTGAGATCCTTCTGCAAAGATAACTCCATTTGATCACCAAATGGCAATAATTTTCTATTTCTGTGCTACGTCTTACACATACGTAGGCTTCCCTTACAGATTTGTAGCAGAGGAAAGGGTTTGGGGAAGACTGTTGAGTTGAAGTTCCTGGGAAGAAGACAAAACAGTATTTGTGCCTTGCTTTGAAAACAAGGAAGAAGAAAATAGATGAGCTCCAGGCCTTGGCCTTCCCAACAGAGGTGGGCAGAAGCTGGGGCTCGGGTCCAGACTCGAAGGCAGAGTTTAGCACTGCATACCTGCACATCTTTGGGGAGCAGTTTCCCCTCCATTCTTGCCTGATGTTCTCCCCAACTAGGTAAGCCCTAGGATCTCACATTTTCCTAGGTTCTCTCTCTGCTCTGGAGAATGAATAAAATGCAGATTTGCTTAACATAAAGGCAAAAGCAGGACTTAGAGTATCTGCTGAAATCAGAGATTCCCCCAATGATCTTTATTTCATGATTGAGAATGCTAATATTGCACCCGTGTGCCTAGAGTGACTTCTAATTGCAGCCTAGTCTGAAATGAAGAAAAATAGCACTGTGGCTTTCCAGTGTGAGCCAGCTGGGGAACAGGGATTGGATTGCCATCCAAATTTTGTTTGGCAAAGCATTGTACAACTACATGAACAATGCTGTGGGCTCATGGAAAATGGAGGTACTAGCACTGATCTAGTGCTAGAAAACACCTGCACTCTCCAGCTTACACACTGAGAAAACCCACCTGACCTTTTCCTCTTCACCTCATTGTCTTCTTCCAACTGTATACTTCCCTTTTCATCTATCTATCATTTGTCTCTGGACGAGATCGCAGGGTAAAAAACAAGAAGAATATTTTGACTATGGGTTATAGATTTGGATAGGAGAGGGATTCTTCAAGTAAATCTGCATAAACATGTTGTCACTGGATTTATTTCTAGATCTATTTTCAAATATCCCTCTTCTGGAAAAAAAAGATCTTTCCAAGGCTAGAGACATTGTTGATTGTTCCAAATGATTTTCTCTTCTTTGGACTTTTCACCCAAAATCTCGTGCAAGGAGTAGTTTGTCCCTTGTTTATTTAACTAGTATAACATGTAGCTCTGGAGTGTGAGCTGACTTGGTAGGCCTATGAATAGACCCGTGCCAAAAGTCCATTTGGACTTGGGGTTTGGAGATTGCAAATGGCCGTGAGTGGCAGTGATGGTGAGAGGAAGTATTGAATGGCTGGATCGACCCTCACTGCATGCCTTGGTTTCCTTAAAGTGGTTACTGGGGAGTGACATAGCTAATGGGGGGGGGCTGCTGGCCCCTTCACCAAGCACCTAAGGGGCCTCTCCTCCCATACACCTTTCTGCCCTTACCTAGGGCATTTTCCTAACTGCATCAAAGCTGGGCATGCCTTTGTTGTAGATGCTGTGTGGAGACGAAGTACAGAATAAGCCTCATGACTGCCCCCTACTTGAGCTGTGTGCCTATTATGTACTCACGGGTGAGGGTCAGGACTAGATGGCTTTCTTTTTGTTCCCTGTGAGTAGGAATGCCATAGGGCAGTATTGATTGTGAGTAGATTTTGATATATGCCTCTTTCTTGGAACAGGAATGTCCAGAGCTCCCGCATTGCTCTAGTAGGGAAGAAGCAGCAGCCTGGGGAGATGGCAGCAGCCTGATGAAGCCAGCTAAATTAAGGGCAGACAGTCAACAAGGCGACATGCAAGGTGAGGAAGAAGAAGGGAAGGAGGAGCGAGATGCTGCCTCCCCAGAAGCTGCCTCCGTCAAGACTGGCAAATGCCAGGAAAAGAAAAGGAAACATTGCCAAATTGAACCCCAAGAAGACACGGAGGTGCCTAATAAAGCCTCCAAGCAAGGTACTCACTCCCCCGGGGGAGAAAGTAGTTCGGAGGAGATGCCTGAGCTCGCCAATGTGTGCGAACTCCTCACTCTCCATCTGGGTGCTCCGCAGGCTCTAGGTGTGTGGCCCAGCTGTGCCCCTCAAAAGCTGTGTGATCCCAGGGGTTGCTGTGTGAAATTTCTGTAAGATCACAGACAGTGCCTGGTATTTTCTAGATGCCTAATAATTGTTATCATGGAAAGGCAAGCCATAAGGTCAAGCCACCGTATCAAGTAATGACAGCCCATGCAATCGACAGTGTCACACTTCCTCTCCAGATCAGCCTCTCCCTACCCCCAGATCTGTGTTCCAGGAATGTAGGATGAGGGAAGTATGGGCAGGCCTCACCCTGATCATTCCCGGTTGTGTTTCCCTAGATAGGTATCAGCGGCAGCAGCTGCAGCGTGGTATCATTTCAAGAGTGGCTGGCAACACCAGGATTCTGTCCCACTTTAGAAGCCCTGCCTCAGCCCATGGACTTGTGTGTTGCTGCTGCTGCTGCTGAGTGAGGTGGCCTGTTGTATTTGAGTGAAGTCCCCAGGGCTCCTAGGCCTTCCCTGCTTGTATTTTTCTTTTTTTCATGGAGGAAGAAGGCTGCTGAAGAGCCTACTTCAGGGTATGCCATTCTCAAGAGCTTAGGTGGCCACTGGATCAGCCCTCTGGGAGGTGGTGAGAGAGGCAAATGGAAAAACAAGTTGCATTCTTCTGCCTCACAAGTACTGCCTGTGAAGCTCTGACTTAATGCTTTCTAAATCACAGATCCTCCTGCTGATCAGGGGCCCAAACCTGCTTTCAATATTCCGCTTGCATCTTTTGACGCCTCTGACCTTGAATGCTCCCTGTGTATGAGGTACGTGATGTGTGCTGTCACATACTGCCCAGAGTTTCTGCCCCTCTGTGTCTGAACCTTTCTGCTAGTGAGCCACTGATCAGTGGTGAGCACATTAAAGCATGATTTTAACAAAGTGGCAGTCACAATGGAGATTGTCCCATGGGCCAGCTTGTGACCCATGCTTACAGATTGCAGCTGTTACATCCCTGGCTCCTGACTTGGAAACACCTGGAGAATAGGAAGAGATTGGTATCTTCAGATGGCATAAATTGATGTTCCACAGGCTGAATATGTCTTTTGTTAGGCCCTCATGGGGTTAGTGTTTGTTAAATGGGAATGTCTTTTTTTTAAGATTTATTTATTTATTTATTTGAAAGTCAGAGTTACAGAGAGAGAGAGAGAGCACGCCGAGGGAGAGATCTTCTATCTTCTAGAACTAGATGGTTGCAATGGCAAGGGTTGGGCCAGGCTGAATCCAGGAGCCAGGAGCTTCTTCCAGGTTTCCCATATTGGTGGCAGAGGCCCAAACACTTGGGCCATCTTCTGCTGCTTTCTCCAGGCTGTTAGCAGGGAGCTGGATCAGAAGTGGAGCAGCTGGGATGCAATCTGGCATCCATGTGGGGATGCTGGTATCCCAGGCAGAAGCTTTACCCATTATGCCACAACATCAGCCCTATAAACGTGGATGTCTTTTTTTTTAAGGATTTATTTTATTTATTTGAAAGAGTTAACAGAGAGAGAATCTTCTATCTGCTGATTCACTCCCCAGATGGCCACAATGACCAAGCTGAAGCCAAGCTAAAGCCAGGAGCCAGGAGCTTCTTCCAGGTCTCCCACATGGGTGCAGCGGCCCAAAGACTTGGGCCATCTTCTACTGCTTTCCCAGGTGTATTAGCAGGGAGCTGGATAGGAAATGGAGCAGCTGGGACTCAAACCAGTGTCCATACGGAATGCTGGTGCCATAGGTGGCACCTTTACCTGCTACGCCACAACACCAGCCCCAAATGTGAATGTTTTGAGACAGGACATTAACTCTCCAGCTGGTCATGGTCCCACTACTACTTACTGCCTTGTACTAGCCGATGTCTCACATTCACATTACTTTCCTGGTCCTTTTGGGTATTAAAATTTGTGACCCTGAAACTAATCTCAGCTACTAGGTCAAGAACTCAAGAGTTCATGGGCTAATGTCAGTACCATAGACCTGTTCATTGGAAGCCAAGTAGAAGGCCTGACTCGCTTTTGTGTCATACCATGAATAGCAGTTAGAGTGGAGTGAAACACATGCCAGACATTTCCCTTCCAACCAGTGCCACCTGATTACTACTGTCTCAGATCGCTGGAGAGGTAAATTACCCACATGTCCCCTACCCGCAAAAGAAGAAAATGCTATAAAATCTCTTTCATTTGTCTCATTTCACAGCTGTGACTTAGTGGCTAGGGGGAGCCCCAGAATCAGGGTTTAAACCCTGGCTCTGTCACTTTAGTGACCTGGAGCAAGTGCCATTCTTGGCCACCAGTTTCCCATCAGTAGAATAGAGAGCAGTAGTAACTACTCCATAGGGTTGTTATGATTGAGAAAATGTATTTAGAGCACTTAGAAGATTGCCTGGAACACAGGAAGTACTTAATCAGTGTTAACGATTTTTCCTTCTAGACCTGAGGTTCTTGCCTTTAGGCCCATGGACTACCAAGGAGAGTCCATGTGTGAATTCAAATAGATCAAAGAATGTGTGGCAGTTTTACGTGAAACTGTGTGTTTTATGTGTGCATATGAATGTGTGCATGTGCATGTCTGCATATTTCCAAGATAAGGTCTACAGTTATCAGTACATTCCCAAAATATGTCTGTTTTCCAAAAGGTCATTATTAAAAGAAGGCTGAGATCTTTGCACAAACCTTATTTTTAATGGTTGATCCAAGAGAAGAGGTGTCAAGGAATGTCTTTTGGTCCAGCACACAGAGGGATCCAGCCAGCAGAGCCTTCTTAGCTGTCTTTTTGCCTTCTACAAGCACATATGCCTCTCCTAGCAATCACATGCATTTGTGTTCTGAATGACGTCTCTTGTTGAATGAATAAAAAAGTAAGGCAGCCTTTACATGAAACGTGGACTCGTTTTTTTTTTTTCTCTCTTAAAAAATATTTTAGTTTTCTCATAGGTTTGAGAAGTCCTGTAAGGAACAGTTGAGTAGATGGAGCAGAAGCACTCAGAGCAAGCCTTTTGTATACTGCCAGGAGTTTGGTTGGGTGGGGTGGGCTAGGATAGAATGGGCTCAATGAGAGATCTTCAGAAAGTCCATTGAAGATGCGTGTTGCAAAAAAAAAAAAAAAATGTGTGGATTTCTATTTTTTTTTCCAAACCATAAACTTGTCCTTCAAGTCCATGTTCATGAACTTTTTGAAGTACTCTCATATGAGCAGTCCCCTTTCAACACTGCCCTCATACCCTCATGCCAGAGTGGCAGATCAGTCAAGCCAAAACCAAGCTACAAACTAGAGAAATACTGTTTCCAAACAGACAGTCGGACCTCTGTGGGCATCACCACTGTGGCTCTCAGTGCCTGTGGAGTAGACTTGATTTAACTGTCACAGGGAGACTGGGCCTTTGTTGTACTTAATCCTCCCTCCATGCCTCCCAGCATCCAGGGGACATGAAATCAAACATCAGCACTCATCCTGTTTGTGTTTAGAATCCTGAGGTTTAAGCTCTTTTGTTCCTCTTCCTCTGCTTTTTCCTTTCATCTTTTTTTCTCCCCTGAGCTCAACAGGGGGCTTTGGAGAGAGGGGTTAGAAATTTGGTCCAAGAACAAACACCCAGGAATAGGACCCTCATTTGGTTTTCTCACTCTGAGTTGGAAAGCCATTATTTCCCTTCTCCTGACCCAGGCTGTTCTGAGTCTTCAAAACAAAATCCCATCTTTGCAGGAGCCGCTGTTGTACAGGTTGCTAAATTGTAACTACACTCTTCCTGCTAAAAGACACTCTTTAGCTATAAGAGACCTGCCCATTCTAGGGAGTGTGAGTAATTTTATTTTTATCTTGAGGCCCTTCAAAAAGTTCAGCTGTCAGTGAGAAGCATGCAGTTTCCTTTTCAACAGGGTTTGTCCCTAGGTTAGACGTCAGAGGTTGGCAGAGGCTATTTCATATGCGTGTGTTAACTTGAATTCTCACAGTCTTGTAAAACAAAGTTCCTGTTTCCGCATTTCCTTAGTGGTTTCCTTCTTTTTATCCTTGTTAGGATTACTACTAGTTTCTGTTATTTCCATCATATATGTCTTTGGGAAACAGAGGCTAGGAGTAGAAGATAGTGTTGGAGACTCCGCAGAGTCATGAAACGAGACCCTTGTGCCACCTGTGCAAGTCTCTAGACTGAAATCCAGCCCCACGGTAATGCATTGGTAGATAGATGACTTAGATCTGAGTTATATCTTCTGCTTCTAGAAAGAAAATCAGGGGGCAGGTTAGAAAGTCTATGGGGAACAGGGTGGAAAGCGATTTGAACAATAATTTCAGGGTGCAGTAAGTCTCCCTTGCTGGACTGGGAGCGCTGTGCTGCAAAAAGTAGCCCCCTGGATCATAACAGAACTGTGCCCCCTCAATCTTCAGTGGCTGAAGAGCCTCCTTTGATATCTACCTAGCGCGGATACACTAGTCATTGTTGGGAGGGGCACCTCTGGGGCTATTGTGGAACAACTCCTTTGGGATGACAAGAATATTTTGAGATGTGAAGCAAAAATGTTTGGTATTTGAACCAGTTACCCAATGGCCCAGTGACCTCCTTGTCAATTGAAAGAAGCTTTATATATAACCTAGTTTTAGCTACTCAAGTAGCTGGGTATTAAGGAGTCAATTCATTCTTCCCTCTCCCTCCCCCTCCCTCTTTCCCTCTCCCTCCCTCCCCCTCCTTCTCCTTCCCTTTTTGCTCTCATTTGATAGCAAAGGAACACAATGCAAGGATGTAACTGGTGGGAAAAGATAGCTATTTCCAGACAAGCCAAACATTTTATCCCGGCTGACATCTAACTGAAAGCATTTATTATTACCATTGTTTACTTCATCACTGTGACAATGTAAAATGCGTTCTTGTGAGAAAATCTGGCCCTGTTCTGATTTATAAATGCCTCCCTGAAGTGTTTTCTGAAATCATTACCCAAAGTGGTAAATAAAAGGGAGAAGAATTTGGAATTCTAGTCTCTCTCTCTCTCTCTCTCTCAGGAGGGAGACAGAGAGCAAGAAGAAAAATTGTGTGTGTGTGTGTGTATGTGTGAGTGTGTGCATCCACACACAGATGGATGATGTCCATTTGAATGGAATACATATTGGTCATTGCTGTGTCATAGAGTGTGGAAGGAAGAAGAGTCAAATGTGACTTCATAAACAAAGCCCTGCTACTTACCAGCTAGCTGTATGATCACGAGCAAGTTATTTAACCTGTCCGAGCTTTCATTTCCTCCGTAATGAAATGGAACTCCTAATAATGACCAAACTGAAATTTATATGAAGAATACTACTGCATACACCCAAAAATATAGCAAGAGGCAAACACGCATATTGTATCTGTTCTAGTTACTGTACTCAGTCAGCCTGTGCAGAGGAGCCCCACCTAGAGGAGGGAGACAACTACTCAAAAGTGATCTACTCCTAGCATCTCTACCTTGAATTACTTCCGAGCAATAATTAGGTAGCATCTGTGGCTACATTTTTTTTTTGACAGGCAGAGTGGACAGTGAGAGAGAGAGAGACAGAGAGAAAGGTCTTCCTTTGCCGTTGGTTCACCCTCCAATGGCCGCCGCAGCCAGCGCGCTGTGGCCGGTGCACCGCGCTGATCCGAAGGCAGGGGCCAGGTGCTTCTCCTGGTCTCCCATGGGATGCAGGGCCCAAGCACTTGGGCCATCCTCCACTGCACTCCCGGGCCACAGCAGAGAGCTGTCCTGGAAGAGGGGCAACTGGGAAAGAATCCGGCGCCCCGACCGGGACTAGAACCCGGTGTGCTGGTGCCGCTAGGCGGAGGATTAGCCTACTGAGCAGCGGCGCCAGCCTTGTGGCTACATTTTTGTTTATCACCACTTAGGGGGGATTTTAGTCATAGTGTTCCTTTGTGTATACTTCTTTCGCTAAATGTCAGTATTTATTGCAATTATCTGCTCACTAAATTTCAGTATTTATTGCAGTTAATCAACCAACCATACTTTTGTTACTTGATATGGACTGCATTCTTAAAGAAACAATAGGTCCAATTGTGAAATTCTCAAGAAAAATCATTTTGCTTGTTGATTGTAGATACAGATTAATCAATTGTCTCCACCATTATCATAATCAGCTGAAGTATAAAAAGCATGCAGGACTCAAGTGACTGAGGAAATGAGATATTCTCATTTAGCTGCTGTAAGTAAATCACAGCAGTGTTTCCCAAATCAGCCTGGAAGTCACACGTTTGGAAAAAAATTGTGAAGTAAACACAGCAAAAACATAAAGGTGTTAACTTTAAAAAATATTGAAAAGAGATTTGTTGAACTCTTTACTTAGTATAGAGTTAATTGTATATGTATAAAGTTAATTTAAAATAGATTTTAGTAAAAATAAGGCTGGGAATAGGAGAGGGAGTTGGAAGAGGCGTAGTAGTGTGGATGAGAGGGCGGGTACAGTGATAAGAATCACTACGTTCTTAAAGTTGTATTTATGAAATGCATGGAGTTTGTATTCCTTAAATAAAAGGTCTTTTTGGGAAAAAATATTGAAAAGAGGATACCCATGTATTCTTTTGGATTTAAAAAAAAAAAACATTACCAAGACCCCAGAATCTGCCCACGTGCCTCTTCCCAAGCACAACTACACTTACCCTTGAAATATTATCTCTTTTAAAAGATTTTATTTATTTATTTGAGAGGTAGAGTTACAGACAATGAGAGGGAGAGACAGAGAGAAAGGTCTTCCATCTATTGGTTCACTCCCCAAATGGCCACAGCAGCCAGAGCTGGGCCGATCCGAAGCCAGGAGCCAGGAGCTTCTTCCTAGTCTCCCACGTGGGTACAGGGGCCCACGTGCTTGGGCCATCTTCCATTGCTTTCCCAGGCCATAGCAGAGAGCTTCATTGGAAGAGGAGCAGCCGGAACTAGAACCGGAGCCCATAAGGGATGTCAGCACACAGGCAGAGGATTAACCAACTGTGCCACAGCATCAATGCCTGTACTATTATCTTGGCTTCTATCTTGAATCTAGTTTTACCAACCATGCCTACATCTCTAAACAGTATAATCTAGTTTTCCTTATTTTTTTTATATTTATTATTTACTTGAGGAGGGGGGAATCCCACCTAGTGGTTCATTCCTCAAATGCCTGCAATGGCCTGGGCCCATCCCAGGCTGCAGCTTTGAGCCAGGAACTCCATTCAGGTCTCCCATGTGGGTCACAGGGACCCAACTACTTGTGCTATCTCCTGGAGTCTGCACTAGCAGGAAGCTGGAGTCACGGCCAGAGCCAGGAATTCAACCCAGGAACTCTGATGTGGGACTGGGGCATACTTATTAGTGTCTTTTAAAAAATTTTTTTTGTCTATTTATCTGAAAGGCAGAGTTAGAGAAAGAGAGAGAGAGAGAGGTCTTCCATCCGCTGGTTCAATCCCCAAATGGCCACCATGGCTGGAACTGGGCCAGGCCAAAGCCAGGAGCCTGGAGCTTCTCCCAGGTCTCCTACATGGGCACTGAGGCCCAAGGACTTGGACCATCTTCTATTGCCTTCCCAGGCCATAGCAGAGAGCTGGATCAGAGGTGGATCAGCTGGGACTTGAACTGGCATCCTTATAGGGTTGCTAGCACTGCAAGTGGTAGCTTTACTGGCTGCACCATAGTGCCTGCCCCTAATTAGTGACTTAACCACTAAGCTAAATGCCTGCCCCAATTTTGCCTTAAAATAAAAAGCTTCATATTAATTGAATTACCCAAAATGTAGTCTTTGAACCTGGCTTCTTAAACTCAGTATTAAGATTTATCCATGTTATTCAATGTAAGTTAAGTTTGTTCATTTTCATTATTTATAGTCTTCTATTGTATAAATCTACCACCATTTATTTCTCAATTTTATTATAGGAGGATTTTGGATTTGTTTCTGGTTTGGAGATATTGTTTATACATTCCAGTGCATATAAGTGCTAATCCATTTTATATTGGGTTCTCTTAATGATTTGTAGGAGCTCTCCGTATTTTCTAGATTACAAGTTCTTTGTTGGTCATATTTATGTGTTAGCAGAATTTTCTGCTCTGTGGCTTGCCTCTTTGCACTTTTAATAACATCTTTTGATGAATTTAAAAGCTCTTCATTTTAATGCAGTCAAAATTATCTGTCTTTCCATTTGTATTTGGTGCTTGTCTGTGTCTTGTTTTTACCTTGGGGGGGGTCACAAAAATACGAGCACACTTTAAAAAGTTAATTGAAAATTGAATTAAAAGATGAGTTTATTTCTGGTGAATTTTGAAACCCATGCATAACTTTTTTTAAAATATTTTATTTATTTATTTGACAGATAGAGTTAGTGAGAGAGAGAGACAGAGAGAAAGGTCTTCCTTCCGTTGGTTCACTCCCCAAATGGCCATCATGGCCGGAGCTACACCGATCCGAAGCCAGGAGCCAGGAGCTTCTTTCCTGGTCTCTCACATGGTGCAGGGCCCAAGCACTTGGGCCATCCTCCACTGCCTTCCCGGGCCACAGCAGAGAGCTGGACTGGAAGAGGAGCAACCAGGACTAGAACCGGCGCCCATATGGGATGCCAGCGCTGCAGGCAGAAGATTAACCTAGTGCGCCACCATGCCGGCCCCATGCATAACTTTTTGATAACACACATTTCAATGAACTTTTTGTAGACCCCTCCGTACTATTTTTATCCTCTGAAAGTTTTATTGTTTTGCCTCACACGTTTGTTTTCACAGCCCACACGGAACTGATTTTTGTGTATGGTATGAGAGATGGTCCAATTTCATTTCCTCCTAGATAGCTAAAGATTCCATAGCATTTATTATGAACGCTATTCATGTATTAAAAATCTCTCCTTGGCCGGCGCCGTGGCTCAATAGGTTAATCCTCCACCTTGCGGCGCCGGCACACCGGGTTCTAGTCCCGGTCAGGGCGCCGGATTCTGTCCCGGTTGCCCCTCTTCCAGGCCAGCTCTCTGCTATGGCCAGGGAGTGCAGTGGAGGATGGCCCAGGTGCTTGGGCCCTGCACCCCATGGGAGACCAGGAAAAGCACCTGGATCCTGGCTCCTGCCATCGGATCAGCGCGGTGCGCCGGCTGCAGCGGCGGCCATTGGAGGGTGAACCAACGGCAAGGGAAGACCTTTCTCTCTCTGTCTCTCTCTCTCACTGTCCACTCTGCCTGTCAAAAAAAAAAAAAAAAAAAAAATCTCTCCTTGTGCATTGAAGTGCTACATTTGTCACAAATCAAGAATCCATGGTAAGTCTGTTTGGGCTTTCTAGACTGTTCCACCAGTCTATTTGTCCTTGTGCTAGTCGCACACTGTTTTAATCATCACAGCTTTAAGATAAGTTCTCATGTCCGGTAGAGCAGGTTCTCCCACGTTGTTGCTCAGCAGTTGTGTGTCTTGGCTATTGACCTTTTGCCTATGTTTTATAGAGTTTGGAAATCAACGTGTCAGTTCCACAAAAACAAATGAAACAACCCACTGGGATTTTTGTTGGGACTTACTTAAATCTTCTTTACTTTCTTTCAGTGAAATGTTTATAATTTTTTCCAATAGAAGTCTCACACAACTTTTGTTCCTGTGTACTTGACTTTCAAAAGCAGTTGTAAATGTCATTCTTTTAAAAAATGTATTTCACTAGCATTGATTGCTGTTATATAGAACTACAAGTCTGTTTTTGCATGTGTATTTACCTAGAAACCCTGCTAACTCTATTCTTATTAATCCTAACAATTATTTTTGTAAATTCCTTGAGACTTTCTAACTTCACCATCAAACCATTTGTGAATAATGACAAATTTCTTTTTATCCTTTTTGATCTCATACTTTTTTTTTTCTTCTAGCTTTAGTACACTGCCTTTGACCTCTATCATAGGGGTTTTTTTTTTTTTACATTAAGTTTACTTTTTGGCCAATTTGATATATAGAATTTATTAATTCTGTTACATAAATTAACTACCTTTTTTCTATTTTATTTATTTATTTATTTATTTGCATGTATCTCATAAATACAACATTGGGAGCATAGTAATTCTTCCTGCCGTACCTGCCCTCCAACCCAAATTAACTACCTTTTAAACAGAATCATACACTCCAAAAAGCACCATGTGTGCTTTTAAAGTTTCACGGGTGACAATTATGTGTGAAGACCAATACAAAAAGGTCGCTAATGCAGAGATGAATAGGATTGTTTGATTTTCATCTGTGGCTTAAAATTAAAGCCACATTGAAATCACCCAGGGGGGGCTTGAAAATTCCTGATGCCAGGCCTGTGCCCTTGGCCTACTGATCTGAATGTCTGTAGGTGTGGTCCTAGATATCTGGTGATTTTAAGAGCTCTGTAAGTGATGGGGGGAGGGGGCAGCACAGTGCACAGTGGGCAGGAGGGAGGGTTTACAAAGACGTTCAAGGGAGAGAGAGCTATGTTTGCTATCTTGGGCATGGTGATGACTTCATATATGCGTGCATATTTTAAAACTTATCAAAGGGTACACTTTAATTCTGTTCAGTTCATTTTACGTCAAGAAAGAGAGCCCCAGATGATTCTGATACATGGCAGAGGTTAAGAATCAGTGATCAAATGGGAAAGGCACACGAGTGGAAGTAGAAGTTGGGTAGACTTACATCTGTCAGAAGTTAGCTGTGTACACTTGAGCAGCTTCGCCCCTCTGGACCTCAGTTTCATTCCAGTTGGCAGGCTCCATTTCTCATGTACTTCAGGGCTCTGACATTTTGAAGCCTCTGCTGCTGGTGCACCTCCTGACCACACAGGGGAGCTGTGCAGCTGTCAGCCGCTTCCTCTCCTTTGAACCCTCTGGTGAGGTCAGAATTAGCTGGCCAGGCATCTTTCCCTGCTCTCTGAGCTCCTCCTCCTCCTGGTGATTTTGAGCCCCACTTCTCAACTGTCATTTTCAGCTGCTCCCACCCACTGATCCAGCTGCAGGTGAGCCTTTCTCTAAGCAAAGTAAATCCATGAATGTCTGAAGGTACAGAATAGCTTTAAAAAGGAATCCTCAGATTGCTTCAACAAGACACTGCTCTCCTAAAGCAATTAAAATAGATCTAATTGGGTATCTATGCATATGTATAGATGTGTAGCTGTCTATCTCAGTAAGCACATTAACAACATTATTCTACTACTCCTAAGAAAATTGTCCATCTAAACAAACAAAAAAAAAACCAGTTGTATGTTTGCCAGAGGTGTAATTTCAAAATTCTCCAGGCAGTAAACATTGCTTAGCTGAAGAAAGGCATCAAGGTTAGCAAACAAAGCAATTTTATCCATGTAATGTGATGTAACATGCTTCAATATGGGGTGTATATGTGTGTGTGTGTGTATGTGTGTGTGCATGCACAAGCTTGTGTGTGTGTGTAGCCATCTGTGTGTTTACATAAATTCAGGTGAGCAGTTTGGCTAAATATGTTTAGAATGGAATCTATTCAGACACTCTGGGTATTAATCTTTATTTTTTTTTTGACTAGACATGGTAGAAAATCTGGATGCCTAGAAGGGATTGACCAGAACTAATGTTACAAAAATGAACTAGCTATGCCCTAAATGTTAATAAGTGCATTATATTAAGTCCAGCGCAGAAATGAAAAGCAAGTTCTTTTCTAAAATGCAATAACAACAGTAATTAAAAACAAAAATAATCGCCTCCCTCGCACACAGGTTTTTCCAAATGATTTTATAAAATCTTAACCTTGAAGTAGCTCTGTCTTTCATTTTTGGTCTAATTGCAGTTTTCTTCCATTTTGATTCTTAAATTTCAGATTATTCTATGAGCCAGTCACAACACCTTGTGGGCATACCTTTTGCTTAAAATGCCTTGAAAGATGCCTAGATCACAATGCCAAGTGTCCGTTGTGCAAAGATGGCCTTGCACAGGTAAACCAGTATTTTCTTTCTTGGTTGGTTTTGCTTATTTGGAAATGGGTAGTCGTATAGTGTTCAATTGGATTCCGAGCCCCTACACTGCACTAGGGCAAAATACCCCTTTGGACCATCTCTCAGTTTCTTCTAATAGCCACCCCTCTCCTTTACAAGTCCTTCATGAAAATGAGACAACATTCAGCTTTTTATAAACTCTCAGTCCCAAAATTAATTTGTGTTGGAAACAAAAGCATTAAAGAAATGGATCCTGACTCTAATATTGGCGTACCACTTGGTATGATACACTGGACCCTGGGGCAGATATTTTGTCCTCTCTCAGTTGGGCTAAATGTTAATTCTGTGTTTTGAAGAGATCAGCTCCTGAAACCCAGAAAAGCCTCACAGACCTTCACTATGGTCCTTATCAAACATCTCAGGAGCCACTGTACTTATTTTTTTAAAGATTTATTTATTTATTTGAAAGGCAGAGTTACACCGAGAGAGAAGGAGAGGCAGAGCAAGGTCTTCCATCTGCTGGTTCACTCCCTGATTGGCCGCAACAGCCGGAGCTGCGCGGATTTGAAGCCAGGAGCTTCTTCCTGGTCTCCCACGTGGTCGCAGGGGCCCAAGGACTTCACGCACCTTCTGCTGCTTTCCCAGGCCATAGCAGAGAGCTGGATTGGAAGTGGAGCAGCCAGGACTCAAACCGGTGCCCATATGGGAGGCTGGCACTGCAGACAGTGGCTTTACCACCTACACCACGGCACTGGCCCCCACTGTACTTATTAGTAGATACCTGTATACCTGAAAAAGTCCAGTTTCTCTAAACTCCATCACACAAACTCTCACCTTCATTTTTTTAATGGACCTGAGGGAATTTCCTGTAGCAAAGAAGGCCCCGGGGCCGATGCTGTGGCACAGTGGGTTAACGCCCTGGCCTGAAGCGCCAGCATCCCATATGGGCGTCGGTTCGAGGTTCAAGACCAGGCTGCTCCACTTCCGATCCAGCTCTGCTATGGTCTGGGAAAGCAGTGGAAGATGACCCAATACCTTGGGCCCCTGCACCCACGTGGGAGACCCGGAAGAAGCTGCTGGCTCCTGGCTTCGGATAGGCGCAGCTCTGGCCATTGCAGCCAATTGGGGAGTGAACCAACAGGTGGAAGACCTCTCTCTCTCTCTCTTTCTCTGCCTCTCCTCTCTCTGTGTGACTCTGACTTTCAAATAAATAATTAAATCTTTTTTTTTTAAACTTTTATTTAGTAAATATAATTTTCCAAAGTACAGTTTATGGATTACAATGGCTCCCCCCCCCATAACTTCCCTCCCACCCGCAACCCTCCCATCTCCCGCTCCCTCTCCCATTCCATTCACATAAAGATTCATTTTCAATTCTCTTTATATACAGAAGATTGATTGAGTATATATTAAGTAAAGATTTCATCAGTTTGCACCCACATAGAACATAAAGTGTAAAATACTGTTTCAGTATTAGTTATAGCATTACTTCACATTGGACAACACATTAAGGACAGAGATCCCACATAAGGAGTAAGTACACAGTGACTCCTGTTGTTGACTTAACAATCTGACACTCTTGTTTATGGCATCAGAAATCTCCCTAGGCTCTAGTCATGAGTTTCCAAGGCTATGGAAGCCTTTTGAGTTCGCTGACTTCGATCTTATTTAGACAAGGTCATAGTCAAAGTGGAAGTTCTCCCTTCAGAGAAAGGTACCTCCTTCTTTGCTGGTCCATTCTTTCTACTGGGATCTCACTTGCAGAGATCTTTCATCAAATAAATAATTAAATCTTAAAAAAGGCCCAGGAATCTGTCTTGTTTTTTTGGGTGCTACGTTTTGTAATGCATATTAATTGTTCCTTGACCCCTGTCTTTCTGAGGAGAGATTAGAAACACAAGACTATCTGTAGGTGAATAGAAGTCCAGAGAAGTCACATATGGAGCTTTCTCAAGATCCCACTAGTTAAACTATGGGAACAGAGTGAAGTAATCATCAAGGATAGCCCTGAGGGTGTGTATGGAGGTTTGGGAGGAATCAACGCCATGCCTTTCCCTAGATAAAGAAGTAAGACTTGTTAGTCTGATTATAGGTGAGGAGCACGTGGCCCTTAGACTTAGCTAATGCATCTGTGTTGCAGATAAGCAGAAGGAAGAAAAACCTATCTGTATGCTCCACACCTAGAGAATACCCCTTTGAATATGTAGTAGGTGCCCTTCCTGGCTTTTGGTTTTAGCATCAGCAGAGGATTCACTGCCTTCTTCTGAGTCACTGCTTTTCCCCAAAGACTGGGACTGGCAACACAGTTGATTTTCCTGTATCAGGCAATGACAGTGCTGTGGAGTCAAACTCAGGAGCTGGAAGATATTCTCATTCTCCCTTTATCTATCTATCTATCTATCTATCTATCTGTCATCTATCTATCTATCAAATCTATAATCTATATTCACCCAGAGTCAAACTTAGACCATTTTACAGAGACATAAATATTCCAATCATGTTCAGCACAGAACACAGACACAGCCTGTACTGGGAAAGGAACAAAATGGTCTGAAGCCAAACCCAGCAGTTTTATACTCAGGTGTTCCCCCTGCTGGTTATATAGGTGTAGTTTCCATAGTGAGTCATTCTCTGCAGATTTTTTTTTTTTTTTGGCATAAGGAATTTAGATGTTTTAGCCTCCATTGATCCATTGATTGGTTCACATCATTAAACACCCACTACTTACAGATCTCTGCCTATATATGGGGTGGGGGTGTTTGCAGGAGAAAATAATAGTGACAACTGAGCCTGATTCAAGTTCTGAAATCATGGCTTATCATGTAATTTCAGTGACACATAAACGATATATTTCAAGGCAAATAGACAGAACCACTTGTTTTCCAAAACAAGTGAGAAGATAAAAATGTGTAGACTTGACAATATCTGGGAGCCAAGCATTGGGGTGGTGTAGGGGAGGGCAGGGAAGAAAAGGATCAATGATTATGATTGAAAATTCCCTTTAGGTTCTCTGAACCTTTTGACCACTGGCTTTCAGAATATGCCAGGCAGAGGTCATTCCTGTGAGTTTGTAAACATTAAAAAAGAAAAGGCAAGGATTGTCATCACTGTTCAATAACAACTTGACCTCAATATCAGTGTTTTAAGAAGACTGAGATTTTTTTAAAGATTGATTTATTTATTTGAAAGGAAGAGTACACAGAGAAAGAGGGAGAGACAGAGACAGAGACAGAGACAAACAGACAGAGAGAGAGAGAGAGAGATCTTCCATTTGGTGACTCATTCCCCAAATGGCTGCAATGGACAGAGCTGGGCCAGGCCAAAGCCAGGAGCCAGGAGTTTCTTCCCAGTCTCCCAAGTAGGTGGCAGGGGTCTGAGCACTTGAGCCATCTTCTGCTGCTTTCCGAGGCACATTAGCAGAGAGCTGGATTGGAATTAAGGGAGCCAGGACACAAGTTGGCACATATATGGGACGTCAGCATCACAGGCAGCAGGTTAACCCACGATGCCATAACACCAGCCCCTGACTATGAGATTTTTAAAACTTTAGTGCTGTGTTCCCCTAACTATATACAAGTGTGTTTTCTTTATGTTCTGATATCCAGAGAATGCATATATTATCATAGCACTAGATGTTAATTTGTGGATCCAAATTATTCTAATATGTGGGTTATTTGACTATTCTGATGAGTCAGAAGTGCTTTGTGCTTTCTTTTTTTTAACTTTTATTTAATGAATATAAATTTCCAAAGTACAGCTTATGGATTACAATGGCTTCCCCCCCCCCCCCATAACTGTTTCCCAGATTCCTCCATCTTGATGCAAATGACCGGATTTCATTGTTTTTGACTGCTGTATAGTATTAGATAGAGTACATGTCCCATAATTTCTTTATCCAGTCTACTATTGATGGGCATTTGGGTTGGTTCCAGGTCTTAGCTATTGTGAATTGAGCTGCAATAAACATTAAGGTGCAGACAGCTTTTTTGTTTGCCAATTTAATTTCCTTTGGGTAAATTCCAAGGAGGGGTATGGCTGGGTTGTATGGTAGGGTTATATTCAGGTTTCTGAGGAATCTCCAGACTGACTTCCATAGTGGCTTGACCAGTTTGCATTCCCACCAACAGTGGGTTAGTGTCCCTTTTTCCCCACATCCTCGCCAGCATCTATTGTTAGTAGATTTCTGAATGTGAGCCATTCTCACCAGGGTGAGGTGAAACCTCATTGTGGTTTTGATTTGCATTTCCCTGATTGCTAGTGATCTTGAACATTTTTTCATGTATCTGTTGGCCATTTGGATTTCCTCTTTTGAAAAATGTCTGTTGAGGTCCTTGGCCCATCTCTTAAGTGGGTTGTTTATTTTGATGTTGTGGAGTTTCTTGATCTCTTTGTAGATTCTGGTTATCAACCCTTTATCTGTTGCATAGTTTGCAAATATTTTTTCCCATTCTGTCAGTTGCCTCTTCACTTTCTTGACTGTATCTTTTGAAGTACAGAAACTTCTCAATTTGATGCAATCCCAAATGTTAATTTTGGCTTTGACTACCTGTGCTTCTGGGGTCTTTTCCAAGAAGTATTTGCCAGTACCTATATCTTGCAGGGTTTCTCCAATGCTCTCTAATAATTTGATGGTGTCGGCTCATAGATTTAAGTCTTTAATCCATGTTGAGTGGATTTTTGTGTAACGTGAAAGGTAGGGGGTCTTGCTTCATGGTTCTGCATGTGGAATTCCAGTTTTCCCAGCACCATTTATTGAATAGACTGTCCTTACTCCAGGGATTGTTTTTGGATCCTTGATCAAATATAAGTTGGCTGTAGATGTTTGGATTGAATTCTGGTGTTTCAATTCTGTTCCATTGGTCTATCCATCTGTTTCTGTACCAGTACCATGCTGTTTTGATAACAACTGCCCTGTAGTATGTCCTGAAATCTGGTATTGTGATGCCTCCGGCTTTGTTTTTGTTGTACAAGATTGCTTTAGCTATTCGAGGTCTCCTGTGTCTCCATGTGAATTTCAGCATCATTTTTTCAAGATCTGAGAAGAAGGTCTTCAGTATCTTGATTGGTATTGCATTGAATGTATAAATTGCTTTTGGGAGAATGGACATTTTGATGATATTGATTCTTCCAATCCATGAGCATGGAAGATTTTTCCATTTCTTGGTATCCTCTTCTATTTCTTTCTTTATGATTTTGTAATTTTCATCGTAGAAATCTTTTTTTTTTTTTTTTTTGACAGGCAGAGTGGACAGTGAGAGAGAGACAGAGAGAAAGGTCTTCCTTTTGCCGTTGGTTCACCCTCCAATGGCCGCCGCTGCAGCCGGCACACCGCGCTGATCCTGGCAGGAGCCAGGAGCCAGGTGCTTTTCCTGGTCTCCCATGGGGTGCAGGGCCCAAGCACCTGGGCCATCCTCCACTGCACTCCCTGGCCATAGCAGAGAGCTGGCCTGGAAGAGGGGCAACCGGGACAGAATCCGGCGCCCCAACCGGGACTAGAACCCGGTGTGCCGGCGCCGCAAGGTGGAGGATTAGCCTATTGAGCCACGGCGCCGGCTCCCATCGTAGAAATCTTTAACATCCTTGGTTAAGTTTATTCCAAGGTATTTGATTGCTTTGTAGCTATTGTGAATGGGATTGATCTTAGAAGTTCTTCCTCAGCCGAGGCATTTCCTGTCTATACAAAGGCTGTTGATTTTTGTGCATTGATTTTATATCCTGCTACTTTGCCAAACTCTTCTATGAGTTCCAATAGTCTCTTAGTAGAGTTCTTTGGGTCCCCTAAATAAAGAATCATATCATCTGCAAAGAGGGATAGTTTGAGTTCTTCCTTCCCAATTTCTATCCCTTTAATTTCTTTTTCTTGCCTAATAGCTCTGGCTAAAACTTCCAGAACTATACTGAATAGCAGTGGTGAGAGTGGGCATCCCTGTCTGGTACCAGATCTCTGGAAATGCTTCCAACTTTTCCCCATTCAATAGGATGTTGGCCGTGGGTTTTTCATAAATTGCTTTGATTGTATTGAGGAATGTTCCTTCCACACCCAGTTTGCTTAGAGTTTTCATCATGAACGGGTGTTGTATTTTATCAAATGCTTTCTCTGCATCTATTGAGATAATCATATGGTTTTTCTTCTGCAGTCTGTTAATGTGGTGTATCACATTGATTGTTTTGCGAACATTGAACCATCCCTGCATACCAGGGATAAATCCCACTTGGTCTGGGTGGATGATCTTTCTGATGTGTTGTTGCATTCTATTGGCCAGAATTTTATTGAGGATTTTTGCATCTATGTTCATCAGGGATATTGGTCTGTAATTCTCTTTCAATGCTGCATCTTTTTCTGGCTTAGGAATTAAGGTGATGCTGGCTTCATAGAAAGAATTTGGGAGGATTCCCTCTTCTTCGATTGTTCTGAATAGTTTGAGAAGAAATGGAGTTAGTTCTTCTTTAAATGTCTGGTAGAATTCAGCAGTGAATCCATCTGGTCCTGGGCTTTTCTTTGTTGGGAGGGCCTTTATTACTGTATCAATTTCTGTCTCAGTTATGGGTCTGTTTAGGTTTTCAATGTCTTCCTGGTTCAATTTAGGTAGGTTGCATGTGTCCAGGAATCTATCCATTTCTGATAGGTTTCCCTGTTTGCTGGCATACAAGTCCTTGTAGTAATTTCTGATGATTCTTTTTATTTCTGTGGTGTCTGTTGTTACATTTCCTTTTTCATCTCTGATTTTATTGATTTGGGTCTTTTCTCTTCTTTTTTTAGTTAGTTGGGCCAATGGGGTGTCAATTTTGTTTATTTTTTCAAAAAACCAGCTCCTCGTTTGGCTGATTTTTTGTAATGTGTTTTTGGATTCAATCCTGTTGATTTCTTCTCTGATTTTAATTATATCTCTTCTCCTACTAGATTTGGGTCTGGTTTGCTGCAGTTTTTCTAGATCCTTGAAATGCATTGAAAGCTCATCTATTTGGTACATTTCCAATTTCTTGATGTAGGCACCTATTGATATAAACTTTCCTCTTAACACTGCTTTTGCTGTATCTCATAAGTTTTGGTATGTTGTGCTGTTATCCTCATTTACTTCCAGAAAATTTTTGATTTCTCTTTTAATTTCTTCTATGACCCATTGTTCATTCAGCAGCATGTTGTTCAGTCTCCATGTGTTTGCATATGCTCTAGGGATTCCTGAGTTGCTAATTTCCAACTTCATTCCTTTATGGTCTGAGAAGCTGCATCGTATGATTCTAATTCTTTTGAATTTGCTGAGACTTGCTTTATGGCCTAATATGTGGTCAATCCTAGAGAAGGTTCCATGTACTACTGAGAAGAATATAAATGCTTTATGTGTAGGATGAAAAGTTCTGTAGATATCTGTTAGATCCATTTGGGCTATAGTGTCGATTAAATCTTCTGTTTCCTTGTTGATCTTCTGTCCTGTTGATCTGTCTATTTCTGAGAGTGGAGTATTGAAGTCCCCCAGTACAATTGTATTGGGGTCTAAGTCTCCCTTTAAGTCCTTTAACAAATCTTTTAAATAAACCGGTGCCCTGTAATTCGGTGCATATACATTGATAATCATTATATCTTCCTGTTGAATTGATCCCTTAATCATTATATAGTGCCCCTCTTTGTCTCTCCCAACAGTTTTTGTGGTAAAGTTTATGTTGTCCGATATTAAGATGGCTGCACCCACTCTTTTTTCATTTCTGTTGGCATCGTATATCTTTTTCCAGCCTTCCACTTTCAATCTGTATGTATCTTTGTTGGTAAGATGTGTTTCTTGTAAGCAGCAAATAGATGGGTTTTGTTCCTTAACCCAATCAGCCAATTTGTGTCTTTTAACTGCACAGTTCAGGCCATTAACGTTCAATGTGACTAATGATAAGTAGTAACTTTGCCCTGCCATTTGCCAAAGATATTTTCTAATATATGTTTTGAACTTCCTGTGATCTTTTGCTGTGAGGTTTCCTTCCTTTACCTTCTTTCATATTGATGACCGTGTTTCTGTGTGTAACACATCTTTAAGCATCTTTTGCAGGGCTGGATGAGTGGCGACAAATTCTTTCAGTTTCTGTTTGCTGTGAAAGGTCTTTATTTCACCTTCATTCACAAATGAGAGCTTTGCAGGATATAATATTCTGGGCTGGCAGTTTTTCTCTTAGTACCTGGGCTATATCTCGCCATTCCCTCCTAGCTTGTAGGGTTTCTGATGAGAAGTCAGCTGTGGGTCTAATTGGAGATCCTCTGAGAGTAATCTGACGTTTCTCTCTTGTACATTTTAGGATCTTTTCTTTATGTTTCACTGTGGAGAGTTTAATTACAACGTGTCATGGTGAGGATCTCTTTTGGTCATGTTTATTAGGGGTTCTATGAGCTTCCTGTACTAGGATGTCTCTGTCCTTCTCCAAACCTGGGAAATTTTCTGCTAGTATCTCACTAAAAAGGCCTTCTAATCCTTTCTCCCTCTCCATGCCTTCAGGAATTCCTCGAACCCGAATGTTGGTTTTTTTAATGGTATCCTGAAGATTCCCGACAATGTGTTTTAGATTTCTAATTTCCTCTTCTTTTCTTTGGTTTGACTGTATATTTTCCTGTGCTCTGTCTTCTAAGTCCGATATTCTCTCTTCTCCTTCACCCATTCTGTTTTTAAGGCTCTCTAATGTGTTTGTCATTTGATCTATTGAATTCTTCATTTCATTATGATTTCTCGTCACTATCACAGTTTCATGTTCTACTAGTTGTTTCATTTCATTTTGATTCCTCCTTAATATTTCATTTTCGCTGGAGAGATTTTCTATCTTGTCCATTAAGGATTTCTGTAGTTCAAGAATTTGTTTTTGAGAACTTCTTAATGTTCTTATCAATTTTTTGAGATCCGCTTCTTGCATTTCTTCTATCTCATCATCTTCATAATCTTGAATTGGGTTGTCTTTTTCATTTGGGGGCGTCATAGTGTCTTCCTTGTTCTTGTTACCTCGGTTTCTGCGTTTATTTTTTGGCATATTGGAGATATTTGGTTTCTTCGCTGTGGTGTTTTTTCTTGTTATACTATGACTCTAGATTAAGTGGACTGTCTGCTTTTGATGGATCCTTAGAGGCTGTGATGGGTGTGGCCAGAGAGCTCTGGTTCTTCAGGGTTAAGGGTGTGCCAAAGGTGACTCACCCAGACTGTTCTCTCTCTCTCTCTCTCTCTCTCTCTCTCTCTTTTTGGCTTAGTTGGGAAGTAATTCCACACAGCTGAGTGGAATTGAGGGTAGTTGATGTATGAAATCTGGCCCCTGTGGGTATTTGTCTGCTTACCCCTGGGACCACACAAAGAGTTTATGCAGCCCTCAGTGTGGTCTCAAATTTCTCTGCAGTCTCTCACTGGGTTGCCAAGGTTACCGAGTTTGTGTACTCGGTGAGTTTTCTCACCCTCCCCTCAGATTTTCACAGTCTCATTTCGTTAGCTCCACACTTTCACTAGGTCTTAACCTCCTGTTATTTCTCCCCACCAGAGTCAGGTTTTTCTGCTTGGCTAATGGCGGGCGCTGCTTTGCATACATAAAATGGTGCCTGCTCTTTGTCTTGCTCGGCTTTGTAAGGTGAGTGGAGAGAGAGGCTAATGTCCATGTCGGTTCCCCTTATTTATTTGTTTTTTTCTCTCCTCCAGTCAGCCTGGTGAACTTTCCCCAGTGGGGCTTCAGACCTCGTTCCCTGTAGGCTCTTTCTGTCTTTCCCCACCAATGTCTTGGGTTACCGAGGTTTTTGTCTCACCTCTCCTTCCAGCGCTGGCACGCAGACTCTGTGGCTCGGCTCCCGCGGCTCGGCTTCCACGCGGTGGGTGACCTTGCTCTCCCCGTAGGTCCTCCATGTCACATCCACTAGATCTAGAAGAGTTTCCTCTGCAGTTTTTTCCTGGCCCTTTTACTGAGGCTACAGTAACTCCACTTTTATTAAACTATCTTTTCCCAGACTATCGGTGTGCGCCCTCATTATTCCACCATCTTGGCTCCACCCGGCTTTGTGCTTTTTGATGACTACATAATATTCAATTGTCATGTTCCCCATATAGTGCTTGGCATCAAGAAAATACAGCAAAAATGTAATAATGGAAGAGCTTATAGCTAAATTCCTGCCAGAAGAACTCAAGGAACGAAGGAGGCTTTATGAAGAAGAAATGGAAGAACTTTCCAAGTATGTATACGTGTGTTTTTATTTCAGTTTCATTCATACCAGCTCATGAGAGCTGAGTGTGCACATTTCTTCCCAGCTCTTCATTCAGTGGTATCACATCGGTAGCTTGAAATTGGCCATGGAGAGAATATCTATACCATGAAAATCAGCAAATGCTGCACACCAGGGCTTCCTCCACCTAATGTGGAGAGCCAGTTGTTAAACACTTACCAGCAAACCAGGCAAACCACTCACCAGGACATGTCTTGGCACCAGGAGCAATGTGTCACTCATAGGAGTTAATTGGAATAGTTTAATCAGAGGAATTGACAAAGCATCCAGAAGACCATCTTTAACTACAAAAGGAGGTGTTGTGAGGTTAAGAATGTTGGTTTCAGCCAGACCTGGGCTTAAGATTCAGTTCCTTCACAAAGTGAGAATACTTCAGGACCCTGGGCAGGTCACTTAAACTTTCTGGACCAATAGCTTGAGGATGCTGATAGTTCTTACTTGGTGGACTTGTTAGGAAGAGCAAACGAGTTAGTGCATAGTAAGTGCTTAACCAGTGGCATGGTACTAGTGCTTGTTATATGCTTCCTCTGCCATCATGCACAGGTAGTATGACAGGTGCTAGGTAGGGATGGAGGTATCGCTGAGGCTCCAAGATCTCTGCCTGGCTGAAAGAACAGCTCATTCAGCAGCAAAAGCCGGGGGAAATCAGTAATTTCTGTCTCTCTTACTACTGCCCTTCCCTTAGCCCATCCTCAGGAGCATCTTCACAACATTCTGGATGTGAGGTTCCTGATGGCAAAAATTGTTCTGATTTTATGCCCACCCTGTACAGAGGATTTCTAAACTCTGCCACCAGTTTGGTTGAATGTGCCTCTCTCTTTGAATAATGTTTTCCTCAAATACTAAATCTTTGCCTGTTCTCATCAAATTCTTTTTTATTATTATTTATTTGAAAGGCATAGGTATAGAGAGGCAAAGGCAGAAAGAGAGAGAGAGAGAATTTTCCATCCACTGGTTCACTCCCCAAATGACTGCAACAGCTGGAGCTGAGCTGATCAGGAGCCTGGAGCTTCTTCCAGGTCTCCCACATGGGTGCAGGGGCCCAAGGACTTGAGCAATCTTCCACTGCCTTCCCAGGCATGCTAGCAGGGAGCTGTATCAGAAGTGGAGCAGCCAGGATTGGAACCAGAACCCATATGGGATGTCGGCAGTGCTGGCCACCTAATTCTTTTTTGCATAACCTTTTTGAAGTCCCTTCATATCTGTCAGTCAGTCAGTCTAGGTTCAGTTGTTCCTGCATTGAATTTACTAGACAAATAACAGCAGGTTCCCCAGCAAGTCTGCATGTGTCCATCTTCAGAGGTGTTTTTTGTAAGGCAGCTTCCTGGATCCCAATTTCAGAGTTAATGCATCAGCATCTCTGGAGGTGTGGGGACCCAGTCATCTGGATTTAAGAGCTCCTCATGATTCTGGCATACTGGAGCATTCAAGCATCACTGAGCTGGATACTCTTTTTTCCCTTACATTTGTCTTTTTCCATTTTTTAAATCTGGAAACCTTTTATTTAAGGTATACAAACTTAATGCATTCAATATATATATATATACATTTAGGAATATAGTGATTCTTCCACCCTACCCTTCCTCCCACCCTTCTTCCTCCTACCTTATTTTTTATTTTTACAAAGATCTATTTTTAATTAACTTTATACACATAAGATTAACCCTGCACTAAATAAAGAGTTCAACAAATAGTATGAAGAAAAAAAAAAAACCTGTTCCTCAACAGTTGAGACAATTGCTTCAGATTGCAATGGTTCAAAACCATTGCATCTCAGAGTGTCAATTCTATAGATTACCTTTTAGGTACTCTGTTAGTTACCACAGATCAGGAAGAACATATGGTATTTGTCTTTTTGGGACTCGCTCATTTCACCAAGTATGTTTTCCAGTTGCATCCATTTTGTTGCAAACGACAGGATTTCATTTTTTTTACAGCTAAGTAGTACTTCATAGTGTATATATACCATAATTTCTTTATCCATTTAACAGCTGATGGACATCTGGGTTGATTCCATATCTTAGCTATTGTAAATTGTGCTGCAGTGAACATGAAAGTACAGATATCTCTGTCATGTACTGATCTCTTTGCTTTGGATAAATTCCCCATGGGTGGGATGGCTGGATCATATGGTAGGCCTATATTTAGGTTTCTAAGCTATCTCCAGATTGTCTTTCACAGTGGCTGTACCAGTTTACATTCCCATAGATTACTCTTGCCTGTCTCTTGCTCCCTCCTCCAAGCTGGGCCTGATATGCAGATTCCCTGGGGGAGGGAGCTTTGCAAATTTGAGATGCCCAAATGGACCTTGCAGAGAATTTCCCACCACCCTTCTGGAGAGCTGGGTCCACTTACACCATCATTATCCTTCCCCCTACTGCCTGTACAACACCTGAAGATAATTGTTTCAAGAGCATGAAAGAAAGCAAAAATGAGGCATGGCTTATCACCCATGATGTGAAGGTAATTGAGGACTTCTTCAGACAGATTAGATTGTGTGCAATGCCAATTTCAATCTCTTAGCCCTCATGCTGACCTTTGTACCAGATTAGTAAGACTCAGCTCACAGCATCAATTGCATGTCATCATTTATTGATCAGCCATAAAAATTGGATGGCTCTTTGTCTTCCCTCCATGGGAAACCATGTGCTGACATCTGATGAGTCTTTCTGTGTTCTGCCCCATTGCTTTGAGATCCATCTAATTTATTCTTCTTGACAGCTTAAATAAGAACGTGCCTATTTTCGTGTGTACTATGGCCTATCCCACTGTTCCTTGTCCCCTGCACATCTTTGAGCCTTGTTACCGCCTGATGATTCGTAGATGCATTGAGACAGGCACGAGACAGTTTGGCATGTGCCTTGGAGATCCTGTTAAAGGGTAAGTGAAGAGCCCTGTGAGTAAAGGGAGGTTGGGTGGGGAGAGACTGGGGTTTTATTTTAGGGTGTCCCCAGGAGGCAGGGTGGCCTAGCTCATGACCTTTAGCCAGCTCAAGAATATGAGCATTTGTAAGGACCAGGCTCTCTCTGGCACCTAGTTCACCATGAAACACTGCTTATTTAAAAGAACCCCAGGATTAAGCTTCTTTTTAAGAAAAAGATTTATTTATTTTTTATTTATTTGAAAGAGTTGAGAGAGAGAGCGAGAGGGAGGATGAGAGAGAGAGAGAGAGAGAGAGAGAATCTTCCATCTGCTGGTTCACAGCTCATGGCTGGGGCTGGACCAGGCCGAAGCCAGGAGCCAGGAGCTTCTTGCAAGTATCCCACATGGGTGGCAGGGGCCCAAGTACTTGGGTCATCTTCCACTGCTTTCCCAGGCACATTAGCTGGGAACTGGATTGGAAGTGGAGCAGCTGAGACTGGAACCTGTGCCCATATGGGATGCCACCATTACAGGATGGCCCCCTCTTAAATGTGTCATCTCTGAATACTGTTAAGCACTGGCACATAGTATGTACTTAATAAATAGTAGCAGTTACAGCAATGTATTATTTTTTTTTTTGTTTCACACAGGCATTACCTGATGTGCTATAGCCATAGACCAAGGACAGGCAAATAGGCAGAAGTCCTTTGTGGCATAGCATGGGGTAACATAAATGGCCAGGGGACAGGCCAGGAAAATAGAGCTTGTCAAGGATCTACTTTCTTAATTCTTTTCTCAATAAACAGGTTTGCAGAATATGGATGCATTCTAGAGATCAGAAATGTTCAATTCTTTGCTGATGGCCGCTCAGTGGTCGACAGCATAGGCAAGAGACGCTTCAAGGTGCTGCATCAGGGCCAGCGGGATGGCTACAACACAGCTGACATCGAATACATTGAAGACCAAAAGGTGAGGGTGGCCAGTGCCAAGAATGCCAAAGCAAAGCTCTCCCTGTAACTTAGCAGATGGTTGTAAAATGATTCCTCAGAACTACTGGGGACCTTGCTGCTTCTCACCAAATTGCTGCAGCAACGTTGAATGCTGCTGGTTTGTTGCCCAATTGCAGTGAGAATGCGCATTGTCCTGACTCAATCTGCTTAGCTGCTGAATTGCATTCATATGTAAGAAATGCTGTCCCAGACCAATTCTGGGGCCCTTTCAGTCTAGGAGTTGGGTCTCCCAGAGATACCAAAGGATAGATCTGGAGTGGGGTCTACATGTGCATATTTTTATACTGATTTATTTATCTGTATTTTAAAATGGTTTGCTTTGAGATAGTCATAGATCCACACATGCATTTGCATTTTTAAGTGTGCAACCTGGCTAAGAACCCTTCCTGGTAACCCATCATATCACAAAGCAGAAAGATGGCATATCCCGTTAATCCTTGGTTTTCTAAGCTAAAGGGTGGGAACAGAGGTACACAATCCCATGTTCATTTATCTTTACATTCACTAAATAGCAGAAGATGAGTAAGTGCATTTGACCTGGAGGAGAATCACACACTGAGACGCAGATGCATTCATGTCCCTCTTGGCAGCAAGCAATAGGAAAATAGACCTAGCAACAGAAAGGTCAGAGGCGTAAACCAGCATAACCTGCTTTGGTTACATGACTCCACTCAGACTAGACCAAATCTCTGGCTTTCTGTATGTCCTGCTGTTTCAGCTAATCTGCCCAGCTGAACCTTTTGTCCTTCCTGCAGCCAGAGCAGTGTTTGCACACGGCCCAGCACTTGTGGGGCATCTCACATCTCACTCAAAAGACAGCTGGATGGCTAAACCTTCCTATCGGGAGAGCAGGGTGGATGCTCAAAGAGAGGCAGGTGTCAAAAGCAACTCTGCGAGTGATGGAGAGGGTAGAGACGGTACAGAATGTTTCACTTTGACTTTACTAATTTCAGGTTCAGGGAGAAGATTGTGCTGAGCTCCTAGGATTACATAACTGTGTGTATGAGCAAGCGTCATCATGGTTTCATTCGCTCAAATCATCTCTGAAGAATCGGATACTCAGTCACTTTGGCCCAATGCCAGAGAAAGATGCTGATCCTCAGGTATATGAAATGTTCATTTTGACGGAGTGCTCCACCAGATGAGAATGCCTAGGCTTTGTGATGAAATGGGGGCAAGGTGGCCATCCAGCAAGTCAAGGGCAGAGAGGAAGAGGGATCTAATTTGTTATCTGGCTGGGTAATGAGCATCATGGGAAAGACTAAAAAGATTCCAAGTCAGAATTGGGGTAACTGAAGTAAAGCATGAATTTGGATCTGAGACAGGTTTTGAGAGATAACTGAGGTGAGAGAATGGGAACATAGACACCACCCAGATTTACACCATAGTGATGTCAGGGTGACAAGATGCACACAAACCTCAGGACTTAGGAGAAGGGTATGGATATCCTGGGAGCTGAGACCAAAGGCTGCCACTTCCGGGAAGCTTCACAACCCTCTTCCCCTGGCAATAGGAGCTAGGGCCAGCTACAAGATTCCAGTTCTGAGACCACAGAAACTTTGTACGTACAAGTCCACCCATGCTCAGTCTTGCAAGTCTAGTCACTTGCTGTTGTCCTCATCATGGGTGAATAGGTCTTGAGAGAACTGATCCCATGTTTAAACTTACCCTTGGCTGAGTTATACTAGGAATTTACTAGAAAGCAGTCCACTCAGTTCTCCTGGGCCAGTCTTCTTCCCGGGGCAGAATGGGGGGGACACACTCATTTGTAAGATCCAGCTGCAGATCAGAAGCTTTCCAGGAAAGTGGAGCTAGTTGTTTCACAAGATTTTTTTTAAGGGAATTCCACTTCCAGCAATTCTTTCTATAACAAGGCTGGAAATATCCTAAGCAAATACTTCCTCACCACCACTGTTTTTCATACTCTGAGCTGACTCTCCTGCAGCCTCAGTCTCATGTCTTCCTTCACCCTTTACTTCTTTTACACACTCATATCTTACTTATGCTCATTCCGATTTGCACAATAGAAAAATCTGAATCTGCATATTCTGACTCCCCTGCCAAAAGACTTTAACTTTTCTTCCGTCTCTGAAAGGAGAGAAGTTGATGAGGAAGTCTCTAAAGCCTCCTCTTCCTCTTCTATTCTGGGGTTCTAAAACACAGTGTTGTTCCCAAATGGGCTAAAATGCTTTGCTTTCAGGGCCAGTGTTGTAGTGCAGCAGGTTAAGCCTCCAGTTGCGATGTTGGCATCCCATATGGCTGCATCCCTGACTGCTCCATTTTATTTTTTTTAAGATTTATTTATTTGAAAGTCAGAGTTACATAGAGAGAGGAGAGGCAGAGAGAGGCCTTCCATGTGCTGGTTCACTCCCCAATTAGCCACAACAGCTGGAGCTATGCTGATCTGATGCCAGGGGCCAGGAGCTTTCTCTGGGTCTCCCATATGGGTACAGGGGCCCAAGGACTTGGGTCATCCTCCACTGCTTTCCCAGGCCGCAGCAGAGAGCTAGATCGGGAATGGAGCAGCCGGGGCTCAAACTGGCACCCATATGGGATGCTGGCACTGCAGGTAGCGGCTTTACCCACTATGCCACAGTGCCAGCCCCAAGGCTGCTCCACTTTGGATCTACCTCCCTGCTAATCCATCTGGGAAAATAGTGGAAAGTGGCCCAGGTGCTTGGGATCCTGCCACCCATGTGGGAGACCCAAATGGAGTTCCAGGCTCCTGGCTTCAGCATAACCCAGCCCTGGCTGTTGCAGCCATGTGGGGAGTAAATCAGTGGATGGAAGATCTATCTCTATCTATCTATCTATCTATCTATCTAAATCAGTGGATGGAAGATCTATCTATCTATCTATATCTATCTATCTTTCTTTCTCTCTCTCTTTCTCTCTCTCCTTCCAAGTAAATAAATAAATCTTAAATAAAACAAAAAATTACCAAACTGTTTTCCAAAGGGACTGTATAGTTTATATATGTAGTTTATGTATATATACATGAAGAATCTTGCTTTCCCAGACCCACAAAGTTGGCTCACCACCACTCCCCACCCCCTACCCCATGCGACAGCATCTTGAGTTTTAAAGCACGAAAGGCCAGTTAGTGCTTGCCAGTGACCTAGCTCCTGGCTCTGCGCCACTGTGACTCAGGACTACGGCATAACTCTGAGTAAGCTCATGATCAAGCTTGATTTTCCCCGTCACCTTCTGGGAAGCATTCTCTCCCAGTCAGGCAAAAGCTAGAGCGAGGATAGCAGCATCTTCCCCAAGAGGAAACACAGATGCCACAGTGTGATTCACAAGGACTTTGGTGACACAGAAAGCTGAAATCTTGGGCTTTGTTTCCTATATGATCAGTTCTGTCAGCGTTTGTGTTGACAGTGGAAGCAAAAAGTGAAACCCATTCAGTTTGCTCCAGTCAATGCTGCAGCTTCAGTGGCCCAGAGTTAAGAATGTCCGAAGCTTCAGGAGGAGGGTTCTTAGAAACTACCCCAAGTATGAATATCAGTTTAAATGTCTTTGTTGATAATTCTAGGAAAGAAAATTCAGAAAGCCAGTCTGTTATTCAGCACTGATCACAGGAGGCAGAGCATGTAGCAGACCGCTCTCAGGGACAAAAAAAAATTTATCCAGATGAAGCAAGAGGCATGGCGAATTAAAGAAGGCAAGGAGATTTGGGGAGGATCAGATGAAGCAATTTGGAACCCGATAATCCCAGATGGGGGTGGTTTGGCCAGAATGTGATTCCCCACAGGCCTAAAACAACTTTCAAAAGTTGTGGGAAGAACATTTATTTCAGGCTTAGTAACAAGTAAGTCAGCATTGTCTGAGATGGCTGCTCAGGAAGGTGCTTACAATCAGGATTTTCTTGAAAAGAAACCTGGGGGCAGAATCCAGGTCTAATGTGATTTTTTTTTTACCATCTAATACCTTATTTTATCTTGTTAACGTGCTATTAACACAAAGAGAATAGATTCAATGTAGTTCTTGGGTACAATTCTAAGAATATAATGATACTTCTTTCCTCTTTCTTTCTTCCTTTCTTATTTCTTAGTTTTTGAGATAACACTCTAAGTTTCATAGTCAAGGGCTTAATGCCCTGTGATTATTTTAAAATTTACAGTGTATGGGTGATATGGTCATCTTTCCCATTTGATGATTGTTTATAGCCCTTGCCTATATTCCTGCCGAACTAGCGACATTTTACTTTTTACCTTTTGAATGTGTTTTTTAATTGGAATTTTTGCTAAGTGGGGTTGCTGTTCTTTGGTTTCTGGAGAGAAGATAGCTGTGGCCCTACAGCTGATATGAATATCAGAACTATCATGTTCAGCCAGAGCAAAGATATGAAGGGAGCTTAAAGACATGCAAAGCCTGAGGGCTTATGGGATTTGAAGGCCTGCAAAGTTGCATATATCCGTCTAAAGGATCTCAGCAGAATCTTAGAAGTAGAAAAGACTGGGTAGTGGCTATTCTAGCTCATAAACTCACCCTGATTAGGGGACATGTTGTCTCTGCTAAGATGTTGGTTTGCTTGCCAAAATACCAAAAAGATACTTGGCCCTAATTCTTACGGCTTCAGAGCAGCTTGATTCCATGAGAACATTCAGAGACCCAGGCTCCTTCATCACAAAGCACTACCATTCTTGGAATGCTGCTGCCCTTCATTGAAGAAGACCACTTACCCACATGTCCATGCTCTAGCTAGAGGAAAGGGAGAGAAAGAGCTTGACCCAGTATCACTTCCCCTATTGCTTCCTGCTACTGCTCCTGAGCTATAACTTTGTCTCCTGGCCTCACGTAGCTGCAAGGGAGGCTGAGAAGTAGTCTTTTTTTTCCCCCTGGGAAGCTAGATCCCCAGCTAAAATAATGGGGAAATAGACACAGGGTCAGTCAGCAGTGTCGGTCACCCGCAGAGGCAGTTCCACCTGAGATGTTTACCCACTGCATTTGGAAACTTGCAGACCGATGGTGCTTACATGGGAACAGGATGAACCCTTTGTGTTTCTCTGTTGCAGATTAACCCGAATGGTCCAGCCTGGTGCTGGTGGACATTAGCCGTTCTTCCCTTGGAAAGCCGAGCTCAGCTCCCGTTCCTAGCAATGAGGTCCTTAAAGGATAGACTGAACGGTATTCGGCGAGTCCTGGCCTTTATATCCCGAAACCAAAACTAGTAAGAGTGGATGGCGAAGAGGAGCTCCCACCCTCCCCACTGCCCTGGGGGTGGGGTGCTTCTTGTAAATATGTCTAACCGCAATAACATCTTAACAGAAGGAGGTATCCAACAGAGGCATTATCCTGCTTTTGATCTCAGAACAAGATGAAGTCAAAAGACCGAAAGAATGTGACCCGTTTAAAACTTTCTGTCCTAAGATGCTTCTTGACAATGCTGCACAATCACATAAACAGCAGAGAGGTTTAAGAGCCCAGAAAAAAAATCGATTTTCACATAAAATCTTCAGAAAATTTAAAGTGATTTTTGCTTTAATTTCATTTTTTTCCTAGATGATTGTGTTTGAAATGTGAAGCAAAGATACTAATAATGTTGCTGCATGATGTCACTGACTTGAGGTCTCATTCCAAATGGTTCAGGTTTTATAGAGCATTGTGTAAAATAATGTCCATACTTCTTTCTGTTTTAATAATTTATTTTTTGCACTACTGTACCCTTTTTTTCTACATGTATGTCTGTAACTATTTAAGTGTACATTACTGAAAAGTCAGTTGCTTTATTTATTCATGTGGTTTACCATGAGTCCTAGGGGGAAGTAACAATATTAGAAATGTGCAATTTCTTGCTTTAGTTATTTTTTACTATATTAATCCCCTTCTGTATCTATCCAATTGGATATTGATATTAAGTTCGGAGTGATGCCAAGATCATCTCCCTTCACATAGTCTCCTTTTTTGCTTCAATTTGAATTAAACAAAACAAAATACTTGAGAGATTTGTCATAAATGATGGCCTATGCCAAGGTAAAGTAAAATAATCCACTTTCTGCATGTAATACAGAACAGGGCTGAAAGAACTATTTTTCTAGAATTAAGATATGAATCAGAGTAGTGTCCTTTATTAGGATCTCTTATGGGCATTGTATTTCAGCAATAGAATTAGACCTGTCTCTCATCTCTTCTCACTGCAGTTAGGAATGTGATTTTAGGTGCAATAGTATTTAACCCTGAGAAGGAATGGCTTCCAACTTGGCATATCATAGCCATGTCTCCCCCTACCCCCATCCCTGCCCACACACACACACACACACACACACACCTCTATACCCGGTTCTGATCAAGAGCTGGACTAGCATGTGTGAAAACATTTGATGAAGGATTATTTGTTATCAAAAGTATGAAGAAGCCAGATAGGTTATAACTCAAACTCTTTTTAAGGGAACCAAACAATTCATCCATAATCTTATCTAAACATTTTTTTTTTCTCCTAATTGCAATGGACCAAATATCTGAATATTGCAGGAGAATATTTGTAACTTGCTTGGCGCTACTTTGGTTCCTTGGGTATCAGGAGAACTTGAAAGTACCCTGAGTATGGGAGTGTTATAATAACAGAGTTGAAAGACTAGGGCAGGGAAGAAGTGAATTGTACCATTTTTACCTGCCTGCAAATTATCCCCCCATGTGGTTTCGGACACCTACAATGTTACTTGCTCACAGCCCATTCATTCTGTTAAGGTGAGAGGGGAATGTTTCTGGCAGTCTGACTTCCATCACTACCTGTGGCCAAAAGCAGGCAAAGGAGAGTGAGATGAGCCAGACTGAGCAGGTGAAGCATGGAAGTAAATGGAGGTATAGGCCTAGTTGCTGTGCGAGCAAACTCCAGAAGACTCTGGGAGCAAGAAATTAAAAGCTCCCCCTCCCACCTGGTGGCTGACTGTGTGGTCATAGCACGGCACTGTATGGTAGTGTCCTTATTATCTTATGTAAATGCAACAAAGAAAAGGATCAGAAGCTTCTCCACTTGCTAGGTGTGTTACTTTGGGGAAATGATTTCGCTTTTCCTGAGCCCCAGTTTCTTCATCTAGAGAACAGTAATGATAAATGAATGCTGTCTGTAGAATTGTTAGGCACCTTACATGGGATATGTGCAAATCACTTAGCACAGTGTCTTGCACATAGGAGACATTCAACAGATAACAGTTGTTACAAGAGTATAGTTTAAGAACATCATCACTGCCTTTACACACAGAACGCTCTTGGAATCGCTTTAAACTTGCTCAGCAGAGTCCATACCAATGATTTTTTAGATTGTAGCTTGGTGATTTACAGGTAAATCCATTTGGGGTTAAGTCTGTTTGGGAAGGTGAAAATAGTGGAGAAAAAAAATCAGGGTTAGAGGTTGGGGCTTATCCTATGCCAACAACCTTTTCCTCATTTCACTAAAGGCTAAAAAGTAGTGTTGCTGTGGGGTCTAGAATTTCTGATAGAATGGAAGCCTTAAGTTCTAGTTCTATTCACATAACTAACCCAGCGGTCCTTGCTCATCCAAATTAATGGAGAATCTTGCCTGTGCCTGGGTGGTTGGACTTTATAATGTGTGACTTTCATGTTTAGTTCTTGGAACAGATTCAACAAAAATGTATTGAGAAGCTACCATGTGCAAGGTACTGAATCATGCAACCACTAGCTGAGTGAATTCATGTATTTCTCATATCCACCTTGTGACAGCAGTTATTAGCGCCATATTGTGGCTGAGAAAACTTGAGGCTCTGCAATGTTGGCTACTTCACCCAAGTAACAGAACCAGCCAGTAAATGGCCAAGCTTAATTTTGAACCCATTTTTTAAAATTTTAAATAGTTTGTGTTACATACATTTTGTTAAACAGGCTTGGCAATCAAATCCCAAAAGCACCTCAGAAGGTCACAAAGGGAAGTCATGGCTTAAGTAAAGTTAATGTACTCAGCATATCTCTTATTTCCTCTGAGTGTGATTTCTTAAAATCCCACAACACAGAAAGCCTCCCCTTGATAAGTGAGTGCTCATCTCCAGTAGATGTAGATCTTGATTAGACAGAATTGCACGTACTCTCAGTAGCCTAGATACATATGCGGGTTGTTTTACCTCAAGCTTTTGTTTCAGTAGTGATGGGAGGCTAAGCCTTGACTTTTTTTGGATGTAACTGAATGGGGTAATCCATTGGACTTGACCAGTTTTATAAATTGGTTTTATTGAACATATAGGGACTAAAGAGTATATAAGAGACAGGATATAAAGGTTAATGTAGGCCTGGGCAAGGCTTCCCCCTTGCTAGATAGTGCCACTTATTGGGTTACTTTTTTTCTGTTTATCACCACTGACCCCAGTCTTTCTCTAATAAGTTATTTTCCATCTATGTGTGTAAGAGTGTGTGTGTGCACGCATGTGTGTACATGCACATGCATCATGCATATCTTAGGTAGCAAGCAGATACCATGCCTTTCTGCTTTGTACTGTACTACTACTGCTAGCTAATAACCAGCAAAATGTAGAAAATGAAGTTCAACACAAAAAAACTGTTTGTAGACAACTTGGAGGAAAAAGTGCCTGCCCCTGGCTTAGTGGGGCAGAGAATTGATTATTTCATCAATTTGCCTTTTCTGAAGGCCAACTGCTTCTAGTCCAGGGCTGCCTCGGCAGCAAGGGGCGAGTCAAGGCATTGCGCATGCGGTGCTCTGCCTGTGGAGCTGGCCTGGCTCAGATACTCCCCTGTGACTGGCCAGTGGGGCAGTGGAGCTCCGGAGGCCGGTTCACAGCGCCCAGAGGTCTCTCCCTGTTAACAAATTGTGTACTGTTGATGGACTGTAATCCACTGGGGACTGTGCTCTCCACACCTACTCCATTTCCATCATGGGAATTTGATTTGGTACTCATTCTGCAAGTTCCCAACATACTGACTTTGCATCTGTTTCTGCTCGTCAAGGCAGAACCATAGCAGAGGTGTGTGGCAAAGGTACAAATGGAAGGCAGCTCAGACTATAGAAAAGGGCAGGTTTTCAGCCCTTTCTTGGGCCTGAGGACCAAGGTTTTGATTTATGGTCGAAGACATTTTTGAAAAGCAGCCAGCTGCATAGGCTTCCCTGTGCACCACTTCCTGCGTGCAGAGAGAAGGAAGGAAAAGGAGCCATGTAAAATAGATGCATTCAATTCATCTTACCATGATAGCTCCCACCTAACTCACTCAACTGTTTAATAATATAGGGTATGCACATGCAGAGGCGAAATGAAGAAATTTTCACTCACAAATGGGTATTTAAAACACGCTAAGTTAACCTCCAGAGAGAAGTGCCTGTAATCTCTGTTCCTGTTGTCACTTTAAAGCTTTTGCTTCTTGACTCTGTAGCTGTTTCAGATTTTTTTTTGCAGCAAACGTGATTAACAGACGTTTACAAAGCAACACTGTATTTTATGCATCATTTTAAATGTTGAGTAACATCTATTGTTAAAGCAACAACAATCAACAACTTTGAAATAAAAGCAAACAGGTTAATATGGCACGATCAGCTTCTCTTAGATGAACTAGCTCCAGCATTTTATGCAGTTCTTAGTAGTGTCAGGATTACAATATCAAGCGAGCCACTGAACCAGTGGCAAATGTGTATGTGTATTTGTTATTTTTTTCATTTGTTTGTTAAGCAGCCATTTTATTCTTGCACTGTAATGAACTGAAGGGAAATTAAAATAATGCTTTCCCCCCATATTGCTATTCAACTACCTCTATAAGCTTGATTTCTTTTTAGAGTTTCCCTTCCTCTAAATCTGTACAAAAACCATTTCAGCACATCTATGTTGTAATAACAATGTGATAATAGACAATCTCTGTGAAAGTTGTTTGTTCATTAAAAAAATGTTTCCTGATGTCTCACTTTGTTTCTAACAAAACTGTATTCATACGTTTGGGAACAAATTGCCCAGCTAGTTTGAGCATTACTTGTTACTTGGTTAGAAGCTGAATACAAAAGAAAGCTACGGGAACATCTACTTCCCTCTTGCTTCTATTGGTTCTAATGCATTTGACCTAAGCTCCTTTGGGAAAATAGACCTGCACTCAGTAAAGCCCCACGCATGTGACAGTGAGGCAAGCGTGAACCAATTTGTGTGATTGATGTGTTCTGAAATACTAGCCGCAAATTAAGTGTTAGATGCTCCAGAAAAGCAGGTTACTTACAAAAAATCACGTGGAAGGTGCTTTATCAATAATATGCCCCTAGTTTATTTGCTTTGCCTGAAGCAGGACACATTACCTACTGTTTTCTTTGGCATTGTAAGATGTTCAGAAAAGCAAATTAGACATTTTATTTTACGTAAATGTTTTATCAACAATAGATGAAAGTTAAGGCCTCAACCCAGAACCTTTTCCTTTCCTCTCCTCTCCTCTCCTCTCCTCTCCTCTCCTCTCCTCTCCTCTCCCCTCCCCTCCCCTCCCCTCCTCCCCTCTCCTCTCCTCTCCCCTCCCCTCCCCTCCTCTCCTCCCCTCCCCTCCCCTCTCCTCCCCTCCCCTCCTCCCCTCTCCTCTCCTCTCCCCTCCCCTCCCCTCCTCTCCTCCCCTCCCCTCCCCTCTCCTCCCCTCCCCTCTCCTCCCCTCCCCTTCTCCCCTCTCCTCTCCTCTCCCCTCCCCTCCCCTCCTCTCCTCCCCTCCCCTCCCCTCTCCTCCCCTCCCCTGCCCTCCTCTCCCCTCTCCTCTCCCCTCCCCTCCCGTCTCCTCTCCTCCCCTCTCCCCTCCCCTCCCCTCTCCTCCCCTCTCCTCTCCTCCCCTCCCCTGCCCTCATCTCCCCTCTCCTCTCCACTCCCCTCTCCCCCCTCTCCTCTCCTCCCCTCTCCCCTCCCTTCCCCTCTCCTCCCCTCTCCTCTCCTCCCCTCCCCTCTCCCCCCTCCCCTCCTCTCCCCTCTCCCCTCCTCTCCTCCCCTCCCCTCTACCCCCCTCCCCTCCTCTCCCCTCCCCTCCTCTCCTCCCCTCCCCTCCTCCCTCCCCTCCTCTCTACCCTCCCCTCTCCTCTTCTTTTCCCTGCCCTTCCCTCCCCTCCCTTCCCCTCCCCTCCCCTCCCCTTCCCCTACCCTACTCTACCCTACCCTACCCTACCTTACCCTTCCTTACTCTACCTTACCTTACCTTACCTTCTCTTTTCTTATTTATCTGAGAGGCAGAGTTACAGACAGATGGAGAGACAAAGGTCTTCCATTTGCTGGTTCACTCCCCAAATGGCCGCAACAGCCAGAGCTGGGTAGATCCAAAACCAGGAGCTTCTTCCAGGTCTCCCACATGGGTGCAGGGGCCCAGTCTTCTACTGCTTTCCCAGATAGCAGAGAGCTGAATCGAAAGAGGAGTAGCCGGGACTAGAACCGGTGCCCATATGGGATGCTGGTGCTGCAGGTGGAGGCTTAGTCTATACGCCACAGCACCAGCCCCCTAAGCCCAAATCTTTTAACAGAAAAGTTGGTCAAACTGATTGGGACGATGAGCAGTATTGACTGAGCTGACTCCAGCAAGAGAGCTTCAGCAATATGCCATCACCTCTGCAGTACTGATTGCAGTGTTGTGCTGTTGATGGCTTTTTTTTACAGAGTTTTCTTTAAGATGTATTTGTTTATTTGAAAGTCAGAATTACACAGAGAGAGGAGAGGCAGAGAGAGAGAGAGAGAGAGAGAGGTCTTCCATCTGATGGTTCACCCCCCAATTGGCCATAACGGCAGGAGCTGCGCTGATCTGAAGCCAGGAGTCAGGAGCCAGGAGCTTTTTCCGGGTCTCCCATGTGGATACAGGGGTCCAAGGACTTGGGCCATCCTCTACTGCTTTCCCAGGCCATAGCAGAGAGCTGGATCGGAAGAGGAGCAGCCGGGACTAGAACCGGTGCCACCTCTTGGGATACTCACATTCCATATCAGAGTGCCTGGTTCAAGTGCTGGCTGATCTAGCTTCCTACTAATGCACCTGGGAAAGCAGTAGATGATGGCCCAAGTCTCTGATGGAGTTCAGGTTTCCTGGCTTTGGCCTGTTCCAGCCCTGACTGTTGTGGGCATCTGGGGAGTGAACCAGAGAATGGAAGATTCTCTCTCTCTCTCTCATATTCTGCATTTCAAATAAATAAGTAAAATTTTAAATTGCCTTAAAAATGAAATGATAGAAAATCCTACTTGGGCCTGACCTTGCTCAGCACAGCAGGATCTTTGGAGAAATAAGAAAAATTAGAGCTTCTGCCCAACCAGGCCCCGGAGGGAATGCTTGGCTCTGTTGGACTTGGCCCTTCTGTGCTAAACCTCAGATGCTTGAAAGAGGGATTTTGTTGGCCACCAGCTCTACAGGACTATAAACCCACAGATGAAGAGATTTTAAAGTGGAAAAGGGGGATTCTATGCTTGTGCCCCCCCCATAATAACTGCCAATCCATTCATTTGTTAATGGAACAAATATCTACAGGACACATATCATACGCTAGGTACTGACTGAGCCACAGAGAGGAGTAGAAGACTATCCTTGCCCTTGAGAGGCCCACAGCCTATAGGGAAGAAAACACAGATCTGTTCATTACACCAAGTATAGAAGTAGCTCAGAGGAGCAGCATCCAATCTTGCTTGGAGAGTTTCAGGGGAGGCTTTGACAAGGAAGGCTTTGAATCCTGAAGAATGAGATGTTTCCCAGATGAAAGAGTAGAGAGAAGCTGAAGAGCATTCCAGAGAGAAGGAGCAACACATGCGAAATACCTAGTGGGCCATAGAGAGCTTGACCACTTGTGTGAGAATCTGAGCAGGTCAGCCAGCTCGAGGACAGGGCTTGAGGCATTGCAGTTCCTGGCAGAGAGCAGGACCCACTTTCCCACATTTTTGTTTTGTTCTGAATGAAACCACCAACTGGTCTCTGAGGAGGTCTGGGCACCAGGATTCTGGGCGAGGGGAAGAGATTGGCCTGTGAGAGTCCAGTTTGTTAGCCAAGTTCATTGGGTAATCACCATGAGAGACCTGTTGGCACAGCGCAGTCCCTAAAACTTGGCCCAGGAGTTTCCTTAGGGTCCAAGAAAGACAAATGAGAACTGGTGGAATAGACATTTAAAATTTTATTTTCTTTGAAAAGCAGAGCAACAGAAAGAGATGGACTGACAGACAGAGATTTCCCTCCCACTGCTTCACTCTCCAAAATGCCTGCAGCAGCCCCGACTGGGCCAAAGTGAAGCTGGGAGTTGCGAACTCAGTCTGAGTCTCCATATTGGTAGCAGGGGCCCAAATTCTTGAGCCATCACCGGCTGTTTCCCATTGTGTGCATTAGCAAGAAGTTGGATCAGAAGCAAAGTAGCTGGGACTTGAACCATGTACTTCCATATGAGATACAGGTGTCCTGGGTGGCATCTTAACCATTGCACCAAATGGCCATCCTCCACAAGGACACTTTTTAAAGGATTAATTGGAATGCTCAGAAATGTGGAGATTGGGTGTGGAGGAGGAAAGAAAGGAGCTGTCGTGACTGGAATAGAGTTGTGATTCATATGATCTGAGCTTGGGGACAAGAGAACCAGATGACTGTCCTCACCTTGATCAACTAAACACAAGCCTGTGCTCTGTCTATGTGTCTTGGACCTGGCTCATACTGGCTCATGAGAGCCACTAGTTAAGATTTCAGAAGTTTGGGGGCTGATGTTGTGGTATAGTAGGTTAAGCCTCTGCTTGTGGTACTAGCATCCCATATGGGTGCTGGTTTGTGTCCCAAATGCTCCTCCTGTTATCCAGCTCGCTGCTATGGCCTGGGAAAGCAGTGGAAGATGGCTCAAGTCCTTAGGCCCCTGAACCCACGTGGGAGACCCGGAAGAAGCTCCTGTCTTCAGCTTGTCTTAGCTCTGGCTATTGTGGCCATTTGGAGAGTGAACTAGCAGATGGAAGATCTCTCACTCTGTCTCCTCCCTCCCACTTGCACCCCCACCCCCCGTAACTCTGCTTCTCAAATAAATAAATCTTTTTAAAAAATTGACTTCCCAGGCTTCTCCAAAAGTGATCAATTAGACTTGTTAAAAAATAGACTTCAAGGGCCAGCACTGTAGTATAGCAGGTAAACCTGCCGCCTGTAGTGCCAGCATCCCATATGGGCTCCGGTTTGAGTCCCAGCTGCTCCACTTCCGATCCAGCTCTTTGCTGTGGCCTGGGGAAGCAGTGGAGGATGGCCGAAGTGCTTGGGTCCCTGTATCCACGTGGGAGGCCCAGAGGAGACTCCTGTCTCCTGGTATCGGATCTGCACAGCTCTGACCATTGCAGCCAGTTGGGGAGTGAACCAATGGATGGAAATCCTCTTTCTGTCTCTGCCTCTCCTTCTCTCTCTGTGTAACTCTAACTTTCAAATAAATAAATAAATAAATACAAAAAAGATTTTATAAATTTTCCAATATGGTTTCTGAATATTTCCATTATTTAAAATAAGTTATATAAATTTAATTAAATTACATTAAAAATAGAGTAATACTGTTATGCTTTGGATATGGTTTGAATGCCTCCTGAGCCTTTATGTGTTAAAATGTAATCCCCTTTGTGAGGTATTAAGAGGGTGGAAACTGAATGCAAGCATTGTGTTTGGAGGTGACACCTTTGAGAATGGATTAGGATAAGATAAATCCTGGTGGCTTTATCAGAAGGAGAGAGACACTCACACAGACACAAACACATATGTGCTCCCTTTCTCCTGCCACATGATGTTCTCCACTACCTCAGGACTCTGCTAGCAAGAAAGCCATCACCAGATGAGGCCCTAGACTTTGCACCTCTAGAACTCTGAGCTCAAATAAACCTCTTTTCTTTAAAGTAACTGCCTCTGGTATTTTGTTATAGTAACAAAAATCAGACTAATATAAACACATATTCAAAACTCATCACTTCTTGATTATCATACCACCTTTAATGTTATCTATGCCTTTGAAATTACTTACATCTACTACATCTGTGTGGTGGGAATAACATAGAACAGTGTGCTGCTGAGTACATCTTCCCAAGTCCACGTTCAGCGACACCAGTCTCGTAATTGAAATCAGCCATGATGGGAATATTTAAGACACACTAGAAACTGGGATACCAGTTGCGGAGACCTAGTTGTCATTACCAGTACACCACTGGATCTGGGTCTATTTCCTTTATCTGTCTTTTGGTTTGCCTCCAATGATAACAGTTGTTTTCAGGAGAAAGTGATCCTGAAAGTTAATTCACAATGACATGTGAATTGCTGGGAGTCCACATTTCTGGTTTTGGTTCTTAGATAATTTGTGTGTGTGTGTGTGTGTGTGTGCTTTCATAATGATCTAGAGATATCATGATGGTGAGATTGAGAGATAATTTCAGACTAGCCTTTTCAGAGGCTATAGAAATGTGCATAATATACAACAATCTCCTATGCTTTTGCATAAGATCATCCCTCCAACTCACCTCTTCAAACCATGTGACTAGAACTATTCCAGTCACCTAGGATTTCAGTGGAATTAAGCGGCTGAATCCTTCATAATTCATCTCACTAACATTATGACAGAACAGAAATACAGATCCCTAGCCCAGGAAATCCCATTTAGAGAAATTTCCTTTCATTGCCTCTAACGGTGGTAAATGATGATGGTGATGATGATGATGATGATGATGATGATATCAGCAGTTAATATAGATTGAGATATTACTGGGGCCAGCACCACACCACAGCGAGTTAAGCCATGGCCTGCAGTTCCAGCATACCATAGCAGTGCTGATTTGAGGGCTGGCTGCTCCACTTCCAATCCCGCTCCCTGCTAATGCACCTGGGAAAGCAGTGGAAGATGGCCCAAGTCCCTGAGCCCCTGCACCCCCGTAGGAGACCCAGATGAAACCCTTGGCTCCCAGCTTCAGGCTGGCCTAACCCTGGTCATTGCAGCCATTTGAGGAGTGAACCAGAGGATGGAAGATCTCTCTCTCTCTCTCTCTCTCTCTCTCTCTTTCTCTGCTCCCTCACTCTCTCCTTCTCTCCAACTCTACCTTTGAAATAAATAAATAAGTCTTTAAAGAAATGAGATATTGCTATACACCAAAGTGCTCCTTAGTACAACAGTCCTATAAGGCAACTAGTACTATCATCCTTATTTTTTTTTTGACAGGCAGAGTGGACAGTGAGAGAGAGAGACAGAGAGAAAGGTCTTCCTTTGCCGTTGGTTCACCCTCCAATGGCCGCTGCGGCCGGCGCGCTGCGGCCGGAGCACTGCGCTGATCCGATGGCAGGAGCCAGGTACTTATCCTGGTCTCCCATGGGGTGCGGGGCCCAAGGACTTGGGCCATCCTCCACTGCACTCCCGGGCCACAGCAGAGGGCTGGCCTGGAAGAGGGGCAACCGGGACAGAATCCATCGCCCCGACCGGGACTAGAACCCGGTGTGCCGGCGCTGCAAGGTGGAGGATGAGCCTAGTGAGCCGCAGCACCGGCCCTATCATCCTTATTTTATAGAAGAGGAAACCAAGGCACAGAGAGAGGTAAAGGAACCTAACGAAAGGCCCAGAGAAATCAAGCAGTAGGAGGCGATCTAGACTCAGACAGTGCTTCCAGAGCACTTATTCCCCTCCAGGGCAGGTCCTTTCTCCCATCCAAACTGTCCTCCTGGCTCTTCCCTTAGCTCAGCCCGTGTTCATCCACTGTTCTCTCTGACTGGACTATTGCCCCTCCTAGTCCATTGCAGGTCAGCAACCTGGGACCTTAGATGAATGGCTGAACTTTACTGGTAAGCAAGAAAATCGCAGAACCTGAAAAAGTCCCAGACCATTTTTCATTTTATGATCCTTCCAAGTCTTAAAACAAACAAAATATGGGGAAATGTTGGAGTAGAGTTACAAAATTTGTGGGACCACCTTCACACATTTAATACAGAGCAACTTACTAATTCTGTTATTTGTGAGACAAATGGGGGCTTATTCAATGAGCATAATTTCACTTTGGCAAGACAGAAATGTTCTAAAGATCTGTTGCATAGCAATGTGGATACAGTTAACGTGACTGAAATGTACACTTACAGATAACTAAAATGACAAATCGTGGTACGTATGTAAAATCACAATGTCAAAAATCTTATTGTGAATATCTGGGGGTGTGTGGGACATGGGCCAGCCCATGATAAAGTGACAAACTTTGGTAGCCTGTGACCGCAGTATCCTGAACGCACCTAATCTTACGTGATATTGGTTACAGAGTGCTGTAGTCTTACAAAACCGAGAACACATTCAGTTACAGAGAAGCTCAATCCAATATGCTTTTGCTGTTGTCAAGATACATCCAGAATTTTTAAAAAAATGAACTTGCATTATATGCAGGGTGGTCTGGAAAGGGAATGAACACAAAAAGTTAATTGATGAATTGTGTCTTTGTTTTGGTCTGGCCACGAATCCGTGTGAATGTATATAAAATAGCCTTTTTGTGGGATAACCTCAAACACTGAGGCCCTTCATGAATGCAAAGCCTTGATCAAATGGTTCCACTGGCTGTGCACTCCATGTGTTGAACCAACACAGGGCTTTTCTCAGCACAGAGCCTTTCGTGTGTACTCGGCGCTCCACTTGACTTCACAGCTCTGACCTGCACTGTAGCTTGCAGCAGAGCAGCAAACGCTTGGAAGTCCTTCCAGGCCAAGACAACCACTGTTCCTTTAATCTCCGAAGTGCCTACTTTCTGGTCATCCAGGCAGACCATTTAACCTTCTTTCATCATTCTTTATATTGCAGTGTTTCAGTGGTGATTATCATAAAGATGTAGAGTACTGTATCTGCTTTCTCTAAAAAGGCACATGTATGCACACAAACACACACACAAAGTTTTACATGCACTTTTGTATGCAGTTTATGACTCTTCCGAATCAAAGAACTCATTCATGTACTCTTGGTAGAAGACTTTGCACACACTAATGTCCACACTCCCTAACAGGAGGCTCTAAGATAGAATCGTTGAAGACTATCAACATTGTACTAAAATGAGAGTCCCATAACAGCTCAGTGATTGGCTGGTGGTTCAGCATGTCAGGATAACAGCCTTAGTTTGGACTTAACCCAAACTCCCAACTTTCCTAGTCTGACAAGTTTGGGGACTTCTCCCTAGACCTTTTGTAGCTTAGTCCCCTCAGGCATGTTGGCTATTTGGTAACAGCCTAGAATTGACCCAGCAAACAAGCAAACATAAATGCTTATTATTTCTGAGGTCATTCTGTGTAAGCAGAATATATATATATATATATATATATAGCTCTGCTTTTGAGAAACTAATGAACATCATACATATGGGCAGATATATTTGGATAAGTACAGTTACAAGGTATGCTGGGATATCAATAGAGAAGAAAAAGTAGCTGGGGTCGGCACTGTGGCATAACAGGTAAAGCCACTGCCTGCAGTGCTGACATCCCATATGGGCACTGGTTCAAGTCCTGGCTGCTTCACTTCTGATCCAGCTCTCTGTTATGGCCTGGGAAAGCAGTAGAAGATGGCCCAAGTCCTTGGGCCCCTGCACCCATGTGGGAGACCCGGAAGAAGCTCCTGGCTCCTGGCTTCGGATCAGTGCAGCTCCGGCTGTTGTGACTAACTAGGGATGGAAGACCCCCCCCCCCCCGCAACTCTGACTTTCAAATAAATAAATAAATCTTTTTTTTTTTTAAAGTAGCTGACATGTGATGAGATTGTGCGAGGGAGGATAGCCTGGTTTGGCCTCTGAAGGGTGAAGGGAAGGGAGTAGTGAGATCTCAAACCAGCAGTGCCCAAGGCAGTATGGCAAAGTCAAGAAAATAAACATTTGTCCTTGTTATAGACTGAACTGCTAGAGGCTCTCCAAATTTGTATGTTGAAGCCCTAACCCCCAGTACCTTAGAATGTGACTATTTTTGGAAATAGATTCTTTCATGAGGTAGTTGAATTAAAATGAGGCCACCAGGGTGGGATCTAAGCCAACCTGAGTGGCATCCTTATAAGAAGAGAAAGGACCATGTGAGGTCACAGCAAGGAGACTGTTTTGTGCAGTGCAAGGATGGAGACCTCAGAAGAAACTAGACTTGCCATCACCTTGATCTTGGACTTTTAGCCTCTTAGGCACCCAGGCTGTGGTATTTTTTTATGACAGAGCTAGCTAAATAATACAGTCCCTCGTTTTTATTTTCCACACTCTAAATCCCCTTTTGATATTTGGGGAAGTCCTCATTGATGAGTGTTGCGAGAGGCAGCACCTCTGTGGCTGCAGCAACAATTGCATGAAGATGGAGTTCCCATGGGGCTGGCACTGTGGCGTAGCGGGTAAAGCCGCCACCTGCGGTGCCAGCATCCCCTATGGGCACCAGTTCGAGTCCCGGCTGCTCCACCTCTAATCCAGCTCTCAGCTGTGGCCTGGGAAAGCAGTGGAGGATGGCCCAAGTCCTTGGGCCCCTGCACCCACATGGGAGACCTGGAAGAAGCTCCTAGCTCCAGCCGTTGTGACCATCTGGGGAATGAACCAGTGGATGGAAGACTTTCTCTCTCTCTCTCTCTCTCTCTCTCTCTCTCTCTCTCTGCCTCTCCTTCTCTCTGTGTGTAACTCTCTGACTTTCAAGTAAATAAATAAATCTTAAAAAAAAGATGGGGTTCCTGGTTTACCTCTGAGAGTGCTAATGGGGCAGGCTGCCATGTCTAGTGCCCAGGGCTGGCAACTGTTTTGGTGTCCCGAATGGAGTAGTTCTGCAGTGTGTGGTCATTGTTCTTACACAGAGCTGGTGTTGGCTCCCCAGATTTTCCAGGGACCAGGGACTCTGACCTAACAAGAACCCTTAAATGAATTCATTTACTCCCTAAACGCATTACAGATGTTTCCTGGGGCTTATAATTTAGAACCCTGCTGTGTTCTAAGTACACATATATATCTTGGGAATAACTCAACTGCAAACATTACTGGGCATTGGGGCACTGAGAATTTGATGGGTGATGACCTCGGGGTTTTCAGTAGTCAGGCAGTTTGAGCAATGCTTCAGCCATTAGAAGTACTGGCAAAAGGGACACTTAACCCAGACTGAGGGCTATCATATTTTTTGTTTTGATTCTCTACTTCTGTTTTGTGCCTTTCTTTCATTTTTCCTCCTTGGCCAGTGCTTTGGCTAGGCCAGTAGGCACAATAGACATTGTTCTGTTCTAAAGTGGGGCCCAGCTGTGAGCTCTGCTCAGTCTGAACCCTGTTGAGAATAAAGCTGCCTTAAAATGGATTCCCCTCTTGTTCTAATCCTAGCCCTTCTTGCACTCAGCCATGAAGACTAGAAAATGATAATACCACCACATTATTTCTGTGTAAACTGTTATTCTCTATTACTTGGAAACAAAGGGTCAGTCTGGGACACAGTGGCAGCTCTAGACTATTTATGTAGGAAGAATATCAATATATCTATTAAGGGCAGCAAATGGTTACCAGTGGAAAGTGGGAAGAGGGGCCAAGAAGAGGGAACACTGTGGGTGGCCAGCAGACTGTCTGGAAGCTGTTTACATTACTTCCATTTGGTTGGGATGAAGTAGAGGAGCAAAAATAGCAAAAGTCTCTAAATATGCTCTTTCCCACCCTTTACTTAATATTTAAAAAGATATATTGTCCTTATGAAGGATTTTTTTATTATTTTTATTTTAGGGTGACTTTGGGAGACTGGAATAGATTAAGCTGCCCCAAACAACTCCCTGGTGCCAGCACTCTGAGACAGAAGGTATTTGGTGCTCCCAAACTTACCTCAGAGGGTAGGTGTTCACACTCAGTTTCAATTTTTTAAAAGATTTATTTATTTATTTGAAAGGCAGAGTTACAGAGAGGCAGAGGCACAGAGAGGGAGAGAGAGAGAGAGAGAGAGAGAGACAGGTCTTCCATCCTCTGGTTCACTCCCCAGATGGCTGCAATGGCCGGAGCTGAGCCAATCCAAAGCCAGGAGCCAGGGGCCAGGAGCTTCTTCTGGGTCTCTCATGCGGGTGCAGGGGCCCAAGCACTTGGGCCATTTTCTACTGCTTTCCCAGGCCATAGCAGAGAGCTGGATTGGAAGTGGAGCAGCCAGGACTTGAATGAGTGCCCATATGGGATGCCAGCACCACAGGCGGTGATTTTACCTGCTATACCATAGTGCTGGCCCTTCAATTTCAATTTTGGCTATTAAGAATTTCTGCCTTTCCTCAATCACATCCCTGGGGCCTGCCTTCCGGTTGTCCAGGGACCTAACTCTTGGCTCACAAGTCTCCAAAGCACAGGATTCAAAGAGTGTAGGTTTGTTTTTTTTTTTTACTATGATCTCAAGCTGGCCTGACTTCTGGTCCCTCCAACTCTCCTCTGCCACATCTTATCAATTAATTCCCTGGCCTTCCCTACTCTATTACAGGATGCAGAGTTGAGGCATGACGATTAAATCAGTTCTTTAGCAACAACACATACAATTAAGGGATATTTTCCAGGTTAATCTTTCCAAAAACTCAATAGAATCATGTGATCAGACACGTAGAAAGACAAAAGAAAACAACCAAAAATAACCCAGGAGACAAATGGAATTTTTCTGAGGTAGGTGGTTTTCAAGCCCTCTACAGTGTGAAAAAAGCACATCCTTAAATGTGCTCGATTCCTCATTGAATAGTTGACTTAACTTTTTTTTTTTATTTAACTTTTTTATTAGGGAAAGAAAAAGGTCAGTGGAGCAAAGGTTTCTATAGCAACCTAGCAGCCGCACCTCTTGTAACCTATGAAATCATTAAATTGAGAGGTGCAACTAGGTTAGAGCAGAGCTTTATGAGAATTGGCTGACCAAGAGTTATGGAAATAGAAGAAGTGAAGGTCAGAGCCCACTCATCCAGGAAGAGGCAAGTAGGTACTTACAAAGGCCCGAGACTGCTGCATCATACTGCCCTATTGTCAAGGGGGCTTGCACTTGGGAGTGAGTGGTGGGGTGTGCATATATTGTGTTTTATTTTGTTTTGCTTTCAGGATGAGAGGTGGGCAGTGCCCTGAAGAGTGGAAGGAGGAGACTTGAGAAAACAGAAAGTCTAAGGCTTGAGTTAGAAAAGTCTGAATGAAACTGGAAAACACCAGACTTAGTGAAATAAGCCAGTCCCAAAAGAACAAATAGCACATGTTCTCCCTCACACATGATAACTAATAGAGCACCTAAAAGGCAACCTGTGGAAATGAAATTGATACTTTTTTTAACTTTTATTTAATGAATATAAATTTCCAAAGTACGACTTGTGGATTACAATGGCTTCCCCCCACCAACGTCCCTCCCACCCACAACCCTCCCCTTTCCCACTCCCTCTCCCCTTCCATTCACATCAAGATTCATTTTCGATTATCTTAATATACAGAAGATCAGCTTAGTATACATTAAGTAAAGATGAAATTGATACTTTGAGAAGCAATGACTTTCAACAGCCCTTCTCTTGACTGTTGAGAAACAGCTTTTCTTTATTTTTTTTTCTTTTCTTTTCCTTCATCATATTTTCCTTATCTGTTTTCTTTCATACTAATTGTTGAACTCTATTTAACATAGAAGTAACCATATATGTATAAAGTTAATTGAAAAATAGATCTTAGTAAAAAAATAACAGTGAGAATAAGAAAGGGAAGAGGAAGTGGGGGGGGGAGTGTGGGTGGGGGGGCAGGCACAGGGGGAAGAATTACCAAGATCCTAAGTTATAATTGTGAAATGTATGAAGTTTGCAACTGCAAAGCAATACAGTCCTAATACATTCCTATGGACTTACTTCTAAGGGTACAGTTTAAAAACTTACCATGGGACCCCAAATTCCCTTAAGCTGGCTGGTAAAAATAGCAGCTTAAGTGTTATAGAGATCATATGAACAGGATTAAGTAGTAAAGTAACCATATAGATAGGATCAAGTGTTAAAGCAATCATATAAATAGGCCTAAGTGTTTGGTAATAATAACAAACAGAATTAAAAGGAGTGAATGCTCCAACGTGGGAAGCAGTTCATACAGCAGACTCATAGAATGACAATTGCTTTAAGTAGCACTCTGACCTCATAATCAGCCCTTAAGGCATTCTGGTCTGGTTGAAAAGCCCAGGGAAGCATTTTAGTCATGGAAAACCAAGACACTGTGGCAAAAAATGTTCTACATGAAGGACCTCTGTGGGTAAGACCCCAGTGGAAAGAAGTGGTCATCGAAGAAGGATGTGCTTTTCTCTGAAGGGAGGAGAGAACTTCCATTTTGCTGATGGCCTTGTCAAGGCAGTGGGTCCAAAAGACTTCCATAGCCTAGGCAGCTCATGTCAAGAGCCTCAGGTGATCGCTGACATCATACATAATAGTATTAATTGTTAAATAAACAACAAGAGTCACTGTGCACTTACTTCCCATGCAGGACCTCTGTCCTCAAAGAGTTGTATCATGAGACTTAACAGTAAAACTTGTTCTCAAGAATCACTTCCTTTTAGTGTATTAAATGGAGGATATTATTATGTCTCATAAGTTACAGTTATGGCTAAGAGTTCACAAAAGATGTATCATTCTTGGGTTCTCTTTAAAGATAATTAAGTTTCTAAAAGGAAAGAGGGGGGAGGAAGGAAGGGAAAAAAAGTGAGATCACTTTCAAAATGCAATAACTTTGAACAGCCCTCGTCTGGACTGTTGAGGAACAGTTTTTGTGGTTGTTGTTTCTCTTTTTCTTTTCTTTCTCATACTAAATGTTGAACTCTTTACCTAGAATAGAGTTAATTCTCTGCATATAAAATTAAATGAAATAGATCTTAGTGAAAAACAGGACAGGGAATGGGAGAGGGAAGAGGAAGAGGGGTAGAAGAGTAGGTGGGAGGACGGGTACAGTGGGAAGAATTACTATGTTCCTAGTGTTTATTTATGAAATGCATGCAAGTAAATAAATAAATAAATAATAAAAAATTCAGGAGTCCCTGAAGACTAAAAAAAAAAAAAAAGGTTTGGAGCTACCTAGAATTGGTGATCCCTGATTGGTGATCTCCTGGCAAAAGCAGGCAGGCCTCTTTTTTTTTTTTTTTTTTGAAAGTAGGTGGTGGGGTACTATTGTTATCCACCTGAAACAAGCAAGGAGTAAAGTAATTGGTGGACAAGAAAACACAGGAAGACCAGGATGGGCAGGATGGGATGTACAAAAATCCTGGGTTTGGGAACCTGCAGGTGTACCAAGGTTAATAGGCTAACCTACAGTCTTCCAGTTCTCATTTTCCCTCATCTCAAAACATATTACAGCCATACATTTCCATTATGCCTACAAGAACAGACAGAAAATTGGTGATTAATACACAGACTGCTAGAAATGAACACCTGCCATTTGGTTCTTTTATCTCAGTGACAACTCTGTAAGCCAGATGTAAATATATTAATCAACCCAGTTTCATTTAACGTGGACATTGCCAAGTATTATATAAGGCCGCTAATTTAATGAAAGGCCAAGATTTATCCTATCTAAAGAGAAACCAGAGTATAAGGCAACTATTTCACTTTGCACCTGCTGATGAGAATAGAGTTTGACTTAAAAAAAAATTGTTTCCAGCCTGGGACATGCAATGAAAGAGAAAGAGATGCATTCTGCTTTCTCAGAATCCTGTGGGAGGAAAGCCTGTAGCCTGATCAACATCAGCCCAAAACAGGAGTCGGAGTCTACATTCCCACCAGAAATACATGTGCTGAGAGACCAGTGTCAAGTGCTGCCTACTTCCTGGATCCTGGAAATTTCTTCTTTGTTAACTTCCTTGGTGTCTTAGAAGCCAACTCTGCCCTCTCCATTCCCCAGACAGCACACCCAATGCCTTATCTGTTACCTTTGATCACATTTTTCTGAGAGAAGATAAGTGTGGAAACCTGAAGACAGTATCGCCCTAGAGGAGTGGTGGCGAGAGAGGTCAATTGGGGATAACAACCAGAGCCACAGTACTCATACTTTGGCTCTGATACTAAGTCCAGGGTCGTTTCCAGCTTGCAGAGTGACCTTCAGTCCTCTATGAGTCACAGCCACAGCTGAGTCATAGGCAGTAGGAGAGAGGTGGTGTTTTCTTCCTTCTGCTTACAGGACTCCTTCCTCACCCTCTCCCCATATTTTTCCCAGTTAATGGAAGAAGGAGCTGTGTCTTTTGTTATTATAACATTCTATGACTTTGGAGTCATACAGATATGCCATTTGCCGTCCGTAGAGTTCTTTCTCTGCAGCTTAATCTCCTCATCTACATGGGGAACAAAACAGTACTTCATAGTCATAGTATACCATAGGATTGCTGTGAGGCTTAAATGAGATGTTATATAAAGAATTTCTGGCCGGCGCCGCGGCTCAATAGGCTAATCCTCCGCCTAGCGGCGCCGGCACACCGGGTTCTAGTCCCGGTCGGGGCGCCGGATTCTGTCCCGGTTGCCCCTCTTCCAGGCCAGCCCTCTGCTGTGGCCAGGGAGTGCAGTGGAGGATGGCCCAGGTGCTTGGGCCCTGCACCCCATGGGAGACCAGGAAAAGCACCTGGCTCCTGGCTCCTGCCATCGGATCAGCGCGGTGCGCCGGCCGCAGCGCGCCGGCCGCGGCGGCCATTGGAGGGTGAACCAACGGCAAAGGAAGACCTTTCTCTCTGTCTCTCTCTCTCTCACTGTCCACTCTGCCTGTCAAAAAAAAAAAAAAAAAAAAAAAAAAAAAAGAATTTCTGAGTCCCTGTCACATAGTAAGGGCTTGAAGAATGTGAATCCTTATCAAGTTACTCAATACATTTGATTGATGAAATCCCAACATCTGGGAATCACTGCTATATGGAGCTCAATAGACGGTTACCCCCCCCACACACACACACACTTACTGTAAAACATTCAGTTGTAAGGATAACTACATATGATTTTCACTAGTGAGGAACATTTTCCCACAACCTCATCACCCTGAAAAAAGAGACAGGAATCCAAATTAATTTTTGTACCCCAAAGCTAAGGACTAACTCTAAACACATGTCGATTCCATGGAAAGGCACATACCTCCTCGCCAAAGTTATGCATTGAATAGTACAGGGCTTCTCTCTGACCCTGCTGAGCACTTGGCAAGGAATGGATAAATGCATTTCCTACCTTTTGCTTGTTAGATTTCCATTAGAGGGTGGAGATATCCCAGGGTTCTTTATGCTTATGCTAATTAATGGTTTCAAACCCAAATAGAAAGAAAGATCTTGATGCTCACTGTTAGAAGAACCTGTCCTTTGGGCATGTGGGTATCTCCTGGGTTTCCTGCACAGTGGGTCTTATAGGCATCTCTTGGATATCCTGATATCACACTCAACCAATGCAACTGACCAGCCCTCATATTAATGACTGTTTTGCTCATTTCTCTTTTTTTAAGATTCATTTATTTATTTTAAAGAGTTACACACAGAGAGAAGGAGAGGCAGAGAGAGAGAGGTCTTCCATCTGTTGATTCATTCCCCAATTGGCTGCAATGGCCAGAGCTGTGCAGATACGAAGCCAGGAGCCAGGAGCTTCTTCCAGGTCTCCTACGCGGGTGCTTGGGCCCCCTTCTACTGCTTCTCCAGGCCATAGCACAGAGCTGGATCAGAAGTGGAGCAGCCGGGACCCAAACCGGCATTCATATGGGATGCTGGTATTGCAGGTGGCCAGCTTTACCTGCTACACCACAGTGCGGGCCATGTTGCTCATTTCTTTCTCTAGAAATACCACATTAATCAAGATGTTTCCTACCAATTTTTTTAATTACTCATATGTAATTTATTTGTATTATTCCAGAGAAAGTAAAGTCTTTAGGGGGCCGGCACTGTGGCGCAGCGGGTTAAGCCCTGGTCTGAAGCGCTGGCATCCCATATGGGCACCAGTTCTAGTCCCGGCTGCTCGTCTTCTGATCCAGCTCTCTGCTATGGCCTGGGAAAGCAGTGGAAGATGGCCCAAGTCCTTGTGCCCCTGCACCCATGTGGGAGACCCAGAAGCTCCTGGCTCCTGGCTCCGGTTCGGCACAGCTCCGGCCGTTGTGGCCATCAGGGGAGTGAACCAGCGGATGGAGGACCTCTCTCTCTGTCTCTCTGCCTCTCTGTAACTCTGTCATTCAAATAAATAAGATGATAAATAAATCTTTTAAAAAATTTAAGTGAGTTTCTATAAAGTGTGACTAGATCTTTTCCAAAACAGATTCATAGAGATAATTTAAGGGCAGAGCCTCTGCTTTTCATACTCCCTAAAATCATCAAGGACCACACAGCTTTCAATCCTAGATTGCATCTATGGGAAACAGACACGCTTGCAGCCTCCAGAGGCAGCCTTTTTTTATTTTTCATAACCAAACTTCAGTAATGACACACAAAGTCAAAGGCAAGATCAGTGTGAAAGTTTAATTGTTTCAGACACAATCATCAAAGAAGCATACCACATCTATTGTGTGAGTGCCTCTGAAGCTCCCTTGTGTGTGTCACAGGCAAAGGGTAGAGGCACATAAGTGTCAACAATGAGGCGTGCCTAGATGGCCTCTTTGGGCACACGACTGTTGTACTCACTGGCTGCGCCAGCCCTCCGTTGGCGGGTTAGTGCAAGGCTCCTGCTGTACTCTACCTCAGGACAGACTACAGCCCCACATACAGAGAACCGGGCTGAGATCCTGCTGAGAAGTTGATGTTTTCCTCTGACAACTTCATGCACATGATTTCAATCCAATAACTAAAGAGAACACATTACGGGCTCCTCACCTTTGGGGTAGTAGGAGGCAAACTGAGTGGGCTTCCCTGTCACAAGAAACTTGTGTAATTGGTGTGGGATGACATTTGAAATTGGAAAGTCCCACAGAAATGATCCAGTGTCTTTTTAAAAGATATATATATATATATGTATGTGTGTGTGTGTGTGTGTATATATATATATATATGAAAGTCAGAGTTACAAAGAAGCAGAGGCAGAGAGAGAGAGAGAGAGAGAGAGAGAGAGGTCTTCTATCCACTAGTTCACTCCCCAAATGGCCACAATGGCTGCAGCTGTGCAGATTCAAAGCCAGGAGCCAGAAGCTTCTTCTGGGTCTCCCACATGGGTGCTGGGGCCCAAGGATTTAGGTCATCCCCTGCTGCTTTCCTAGGCTGTAGCAGAGAGCTGGATTGGAAGTGGAGCAGCCGGTACTCAAACCGGTGCCCATATGGGATGCTGGCACCGCAGGCGGCAGCTTTACCCGCTACGCCACAGCGCCAGCCCCGTGTCTTTGTTTTATACAAGTGAATAAACTAATGGTCAGAGAGATTTTGTCACTTACCCAAGGCTGTTATGTTTATGTAGTGGCAGAATCGGCACTAGAATCCAGGACTCCCTATTTGCAATTCAGAGCACTTTGCAGGGCAGCGTTGCTACTTTCCCCTGTAGTGACATTTGATTCACCTTAAATAAAAACAGCTAATACTTATTGACCATTCCCCATGTGCCAGGAATTGTGCTAACCTCTTAGGTGCTTTATTGTATTTAATCCAGAAAGCAATGCTAAGAGGTAAGGATTTCTATTTTCCCCACTTTTTAGATGAACACATGGAGGCTTAGAGAAGTCAGGCAATTGAAGCAAGGTTATATGTATGACACCATGCAATTCTGTGAATATTTAATTTGTAAAGCCTACACATCCAATCCAAGAAGAATACACTGATCAGAGAACATATTTACATTGGCTACAATCTGTGAGGCAGAATGTCAGGATTTTGTACCTTTTCTTATTTTTATCTTGGGAAGATAATTTCCTACATTAATACCTGCAAGTCTATTTACAGAAGATTCTTCCCCTTTCTGAATGCTCTCATTGACATTCAACACCAGTTTCGGATGGTAACAGGATGCATGGATTGGAATTAAGAGTGGGCAGGTAGGAGGGGTAGGCATTTGGTCTAGCAGTTAAGATGCTGGTTAAGCCACCACTTAGGATGCTCACATCCCATGTCAGTGTGCTCAGGTTCAAGTCTTGGCTCTGCTTCCAATTCCAGCTTCCTGCCAATGTGCACCCTGGGAGGCAGTAGGTAACAACGTGGGTGGCAGGAACCCAAACACTTAAATCATCGTCTGCTGCCTCCTAGGTGTGCATCAGCAGGAAGCTGAATCCGAAACAGAGCAGCCAGGACTCCAACAAGGCACTCAGATGTGTGACTTAACTGCTATGCAAAACATATGCCCCTTAAAATTTTTCTTAAAAACATAGGCAAGTAGAGATAGGAGAATTAAAATAATGATTCAATAGGGTATCCTGGGCTATTTAGAAAAGATACATTTATTCCATTTGCCAATTCCAGCTAGTCATAAATCTCTTTCCATTAATTTTTTGGTAAGATAAAACCACTTAAACAAAAGCTACTTAAAGTTGTGGATCAGGACCAGAATTGTGGTGCAGTGGGTTAAGCTGCCACTTGTGATGCCAGCATCCCATACCAGACTTTAAGGCTTGACTCCTGGCTATTTGACTTCCAATCCAGCTCCCTGCTAATGCACTTGGGAAAGCAGCAGAAGATGGCCCAAGTACTTGGACCCTACCACCCATGAGAGAGACCTGGGTGAAGTTCCTCGCTCCTGGCTTTGGCCTGGCCAAGCTCTGGTGGTTGTGGGATTTGGAAAGTGACCCAGTAGATGAAAAATTTCTACCCCCTTCACTCCCCATAATTCTGCCTTTCAGATAAATAAAATGCCAAAATGCTAAAAAAAAAAAAAACCTTTTTTGCGGTATCTTTTCCCCCCACAAGATTTATTCATACGCGTTTTCCCACATGTCCTCCTCTGCAATCAAGCACCAAATGCCCTCTATATCACCCAGGTAACCATAAAGCAACACTTTGAATTCATTTAATCCCATGGTAAGCAGAAAAACACAAGAGAAAACATGCTAGAACATAAAGGTTATGAAGACATATGTGGTGGTTAGAAAATGCCTTCTTCAATTTCCATTCAAATCACTTTAGATCTCTATTATTTCCATGACTGTGCAGACATTCCACTGTCCCTTGAAAGTACAATGTGAATTAATGGACAGAATTGGTAATCTGGACAGCTGGATTTTAGCCTCAGTCATCATGTCAGAAGCTCATTTTCCCCTTGGTTTAATACCTGCTTTTCCAACACACAAAAAGGTAAGGGGCACGTGAGAAAATATCTAAGCATACAAAATTATCTTTTGTGATGGCTAATTTTATGTGTCAACCAGGCTGGACCACAGGGTGCCCAGATAGTTGATCCAGCATTATTTTGGTTCTATCTGTGAGGATGTTTCTGGAAGAGACTGACATTTCAATCAGTACACGGAGTGAAGAGATGTCCTCCCTGATGTGGACAGTCCTCATGCATTGTTGAAAGTCCAAACAGAACAAAAAGGCTGACCCTCCTTTGAGTGAGTGCAAACTCCTCACACCTGACAGCCTTTGAGCTGGAACAGGGGCTTCTTCTTGACCTCAGATTTGAACTGAAACATTAGTTCTTCCTGGGGCACAAGGCTGCCAGTCTTCAGACTAGAACTGTACTGTCAGTTCTCCTCAGTCTCAGGCCTTTTAATTTAATATAATTTGGTAGAATAAAACCACTTGAATAAAAGTCACATAAAATAATGGATCTCTACTGTGTTTGTTGGGTGTATTCCCCCACTCCCAAGATTTATTTATATGCATTTCTCTTGGGTCTCAGGCCCTTGGCTTTATACTCGAGGTGGAATCAAACCATCACGTCTCCTGGTCTTCACCTGGATTACTTACCCTGTAGATCAAAGACTTTTTAAAAAAGATTTATTTATTTATTTATTTGGAAGGCAGAGTTGCAAAGAGAGAGGGAGAGACAGAGAGAGAGAGAGAGAGAAAGAGCGAGCGAGAGAGAGCAATCTTCCACCTGCTGGCTCATTCCTCAAAACGGCTACAGCTCCATCCAGGTCTTCCATGTGGGAATTTCCCAGGCACACTAGCGGGTAGCTGAATCAGAAATGGCGCAGTCAGGTCTCAAACTGGCACTTATGTGGGATGCTGGCATAGCAGGCAGCAGGTTTATGCATTATGCCACGGTGACAGCCCCAAATCTAGGACTTGTTAGCTAGCCTCTGGAATTATGTGGGCCAATTCCTTATAAAATAGCTCTCTATCTCTCCACACACACACACACACACACACACGCACACTTACGCACAATTTGTTCTGCTAAAGTCCAAATCAGTCTATACTCAGTCCTTCACCCACTGGAATTCCTTAATACCTCTCCATCTCCCCATCTTCTTTGCTCTTCAGTGCTAAACTCTCACTTATGCTCCAGACTGAAAACCATTCAATAAATTTTTTTTTTATTTTTTGACAGGAGCCAGGAGCCAGGAGCCAGGAGCCAGGTGCTTTTCCTGGTCTCCCATGGAGTGCAGGGTCCAAGCACCTGGGCCATCCTCCACTGCACTCCCTGGCCACAGCAGAGAGCTGGCCTGGAAGAGGGGCAACCGGGACAGAATCCGGCGCCCCGACCGGGACTAGAACCCAGTGTGCCGGCGCCGCTAGGCAGAGGATTAGCCTAGTGAGCCGCGGCGCCGGCCTCAATAAATATTTATTTAGTGCCTGTCCTGGTGCTGTAGATGAATGGCTGAATAAGATAAACAAGCTCTATGCTCTCATAGACTTTATAAGTAAACAAAGCAGTAAATATTTAGGAAACTATCAAGTAATGTTAATTTCTATGATGAAAATGAAGCAGCGTGATGTGATAGTGATGAAATCGAGTAGAGGGACTAATTTAGATTGGGTGAACGGGGCCTCCTGAGGAGATGAGGGGTTTTTTTAAGTAATAACTGAATGACAGGAAAGAGACAACCTTGGGAAGACCTAGTGGAAAAAAAGAAGGGCTAAAGCAAGACCCTATGGCTATCATGAGCTTGGTGTGTTCAAGAAATGTAAACAGGCTAGTGTGGCTGGAACACACTGAATAAAGAAAATTGTAATAACATGAGGATATAGAGACAGACAGAACCATAATATATAAATCATGTAGTGTATGATCAATTTAGATTTCCTTTCATGTGCCAGGGGAAGCATTGACAAGTTTTACTTAAAGCAGTAACATGTTTCGATTTGTTTTAAAATGATTATTCTGGGGGTTGGCGCTGTGGCATAGCAGGTAAAGCCACCACCTGCAGTGCTGGTATCCCATATGGTCACCAGTTGAAGTCCCACCTGCTCCACTTATGATCCAGATCTCTGCTATGTTCTGGGACAGCAGTAGAGCTTGGCCTAAGTCCTTGGGTCCCTGCTCCCACAAGGGAGGCCTGGAAGAAGCTCCAGGCTCTTGGCTTCGGATCAGCTCAGCTCTGGCTGTTTCAGTCATTAGGGGGAGTGAACCAGTGGATGGAAGACTCTCTCCACCTCTGTAACTCTGCCTTTTAAATAAATAAATAAATCTTTATTTAAAAAAAAGATTACTCTCACCACATGTGGAGAATAGTGTGTGTGTGTGTGTGTGTGTGTGTGTGAAAATTAGAGCAAAGAACTGGTTTGGAGGTCGTTGTAGTCACCTGGGAAATAAATAAAAGGATACATTTTGGCTAGAGCAACTAGATATTGAAATAGGAATCATTATAATTAGAGGAGGGAGGGAATTAAGAGTCCGGTTTGGGACATACTAAGTTTGAGATGTCATACAAATGGGGAGTTGAATGTATAAGTCTGCAGTTAATGGAAAGAGTCAAGCCTGGAGACAAAAACTGGGGCATCATCAGCACTGAGAGTGTTAAATGACATGGAACTAGATGAGATTGCTGGAGAGAGTGTGGATGAAGGGCAAGATGCCCAGGACACAGCCTTCGGGGCTTCAACATTTAAGTACCAAGTTGAGCAGTAGCATCTAGTCAAGGAAACTTTGGTGAAAGAGGAAGCAAATCAGCAGAGTTGTTTCACAGGAGTCAAGAGGGGAGAGTGTTTCTTAATGGGAATGAAGTAAATAGTGTTGAATGTTGCTGAAAAGTAAAGAAAGAAGATAAAGAGAAGGCTACTTGTTTTTTTTTTTAATATATCAGATTTATGCTCCTAAAGCCCACACTACTGTCAGTATGGAGAAAAAAACTGGATGTAGGAGATGGTAGCAAGATTGGAAAAAGGAAGATACCACTTAGAAGTTCACTGATGGGGCTGGCGCTGTCGCATAGTGGGTAAACGTACCGCCTGCAGTGCTGGCATAACCTATGGGAACCAGTTTGAGTCCCAGCAGCTCCATTTCCCATCCAGTCTCTGCTATGGCCTGGGAAAGCAGTAAAAGATGGCCCAAGTCCTTGGGTCCTGCACCCACATGGGAGACCCAGAAGAAGCTCCTGGCTCCTGGATTCAGATAAGCACAGCTCCAGCCTTTGCGGCCATCTGAGGAGTGAACCAGCAGACAGAAAACCTCTCTCTCTCTCTCTCTCTCTCTCTCTCTCTCCCCCACTCATAAATAAATAAATAAATAGATCTTTTAGAAAAATGCCCCAGCTGAGCCCATAGTGGCCACACACTGCACCCATGCATTCACAAGAACCACACAAAGGAGCTGTGTGGTCCTCAGTGTGGGTACTGCAACCTTCTCCTTTTCCAGGCACTTAGGAAATGCTGGCCTCTGAAGGCAGACACAGTGGTTGCCCAGAGAACCAGGTACACCCATGCTCTAGCACGCAGTCACAGAATTCCTGCAGTCACAGCACACAGGGCTTCTATGGTCACAGGGAACAGGGGATCCACCCTCAGCCCTTCGAGGCTGCTGCATCCATGGAGAGAGCCGAGGCGTTCCCAGATCCAGCTGACCGCTGGTGTTCTGCTTTGGCAGTTTGAGTACAGGCACCAGTGAAACAGAGGGCTGTGGTGCAGCAGGTTAAAGCCCTGGCCTGAAGCGCCAGCATCCTATATGGGTACCGGTTCTAGTCCCGGCTGCTCCACTTCTGATCCAGCTCTCTGCTATGGCTTAGGAAAGCAGTAAAAGATGGCCCAAGTCCTTGGGCCCCTGCACCCACGTGGGAGACTTGGAAGAAGCTCCTAGCTCCTAGCTTCGTATCGTTGCAGCTCCGGCAGTTGAGGCCAATTGAAGACTGAACCACCAGATGGAAGACCTCTGTCTCTCTGCCTCTCCTTCTCTCTGTGTGTAACTCTAACTTTCAAATAAATAAATAAATCTTAAAAAAAAAGATAATTGTTACTGCTACTACAAGTGAAAGCTCACAAGCTCCTGGATTGAGATGGTGATACTGAGGGTGGAGTAGAGGTGATACCCATAGAACACATCTCCTAAAAATAAAGCCAAAATTGTCTCCTAAATACTTGTTCTTCATGTCATCTGTTCTTATATCAGAACCTCATTATCTCTGGAAGCACAGGGATTGGGAAAAAATCTGGACAGTGCCCTAGGTAAGCTCTGATATAATGATTTCTTCATTAAATATTAAGCATGCTATGTCCTTGGTAAAAAGCCTTCCACAGCATAAATAAGCAGGTTTCAATACATTTGTGGAATGTATTTAAGATGTAAATTTTTTAAAGATTCATTTATATATTTGAAACGCAGAGTTATAGAGAGGCAGAGGCAGAAAGAGAGAGAGAAGTCTTCCATCTAGTGGTTCACTTCCCAGATGGCTGCAATGGCTGGAGTTGTGCTGATCCAAAGCCAGGAGCCAGGAGCTTCCTCTGGTCTCCCACACGGGTGCAGGGGCCAAAGGACTTGGATCATCTTCCACTGCCTATATCAAGAAATGGGAAAGGCACCAAATAAATGAGCTGGCAATGCATCTCAAAGACCTAGAAAAACAACAACAAATGAAACCCAAAACTAGTAGGAGAAAAGAAATAATTAAAATTAAAAAAGAAATCAACAGAATCAAAACCAATAAAAACAATGCAAAAGATGTCCAAAAAGAAGAGCTAGTTTTTAAAAAATAAATAAGTAAAATTGACACACCATTGGCCCAACTACCTAAAAAAGGAGGGAGAAGACCCAAATTAACAAAATCAGAGATGAAACAGGAAATGTAACAACAGACACCAAAGAAATAAAAGAATCATCAGAAATTACTACAAAGAACTATATGCCAACAAAACAAGAAACCTAGAAGAAATGAACAGGTTCCTTGACACATACAATCTACCAAAATTGAGTCATGAAGACATAGAAAACCTAAACAGACCAATAACCAAGACAAAAATTGAATCAGTAATAAAAGCCATCCCAACAAAGAAAAACCCAGGACTGGATGGCTTCACTGCTGAATTCTACCAGATATTCAAAGAAGAACTAATGCCAATCCTTCTCAAGCTATTCAAGACAATTGAAAGGAGGGATCCATTCAAATTATTTCTATGAAACCACATTCACCTTAATTCCTAAACCTAAAAAAGGTGCAACAGAGAAAGAGAACTACAGACCAGTCTCTCTGATGAACATAGATGCAAAAATCCTCAACAAAATACTAACCAATTGAATCTAAGAACACATTGGAAAGATCATCCACTGGGACCAAGTGGGATTTATTCGTGGTATGCAGGCATGGTTCATCATTTGCAAATCAATGTGATATATCACATTAACAAACTGAAGAATAAAAACCATATGATTACTTCAATAGATGCAGAGAAAGTATTTGACAAATTACAGCACCCTTTCATGATGAAAACCTTAAGAAAATTGGTAATAGAAGGAGCATTTCTCAACACAATGAAAACAATGTATGACAAACTCACACCAGTGTCCTAGTGAATGGGGGAAAATTGTAAGCAATCCCACTGAGATCTGGAACCAGAAAAGGGTGCCCACTCTCACCACTGCTTTTCAATATAGTCCTGAAAGTTTTAGCTAGAGCCATTAAACAACAAAAAGAAATCAAAGGGTTACAAATCAGAAAGGAGGAAGGCAAACTATCACTATTTGCAGAAGACATGATCCTATACATAGGGGATCCAAAAGACTCCACTAAGAGACTCCTGGAACTCATAGAAGTGTTTGTAAATGTAGCAGGACATAAAATCAACACACAAAAATCAACAGCTTTGTATACACAATGACACAGCTGAGAAAGAGCTACTAAGGTCAATCCCATTCATAATAGCCAACAAAAAAAAATCAAATACCTTGGAATAAATCTAACTAAAGATATCAAAGATATCTATGATGAGAATTACAAAGCATTAAAGAAAGAATTAGAAGAAGACACAAAGTAATGGAAAAAATCTGCCATGTTCATGGATTGGAAAAATCAATATCATCAAAATGTCCATAATACTGAAAGCAATTTACAGATTCAATGTGATACCCATCAAGACCAAACACATTCTTCTTAGATATAGAAAAAATGATGTTGAAATTCATATGGGAACACAGGAGAGACTGAATAGGTAAAGCAATCTTACACAACAAAAACAAAGCCAGAAGCATCACAAAACCAGATTTCAAGATATACTAAAGGGTGGTTGTAATCAAAACCGTCTGATACTGGTACAAAATAGATAGATAGACAAAATAAACAGAATAGAAACACTAGAAATCAATCCAAATATCTACTGCCAACTAATATTTGACAAAGGATCTAAAATCAACCCCTGGAGCAAGGACAGTCTCTTCAACAAATGGTGCTGGGAAACTGAATCACCATATGTGGAAGCATAAAACAAGACCTTTACCTGACACCATTTACCAAAATCCACTCAAAACAGACTAAAGACCTAAATCTATGACCCAACACCACCAAATTATTGGAAAACATTGGGCAAACCCTACAAGACATTAGCAGAGCCAAAGAGTTCCTGGAAAAGACCCCAGAGAGACAGGCAAAGAAAGCCAAATAGACAAATGAGATTACATCAAACTAAGAAGCTTCTGCCCTGCAAAGAAAACAATCAACATAGTGAAGAGACAACCAACAGAATGGGAGAAAATATTGGCAAACCATACAACTGATAAAGGATTAATAACCAGAATATATAAAGAGATCAAGAAACTCAGCAACAAAACAAACAATCCAGTCATGAAATGGGCAAAGGACTTAGACATTTTTCAAAAGAGGAAATCCAAATGGCCAACAGACATGAAAAAATTCCCAGGATCACTAGCCTTCAGAGAAATGCAGATCAAAACCACAATGAAATTTCACCTCACCCCAGTTAGAATGGTGTTCATACAGAAATCAACAAACAACAAATACTGGTGAAGATGTCGGGGAAAATGATACCCTAATTCACTTTGGTAGGAATGTAAACTGGTAAAGCCATTATGGAAGACAGTGTGGAGATACCTCAGAGGTCTGAATACAGACCTACCATATGACCCAGACATCCCACTCCTCAGAACCTACCCAAGGGAAAGGAAATCAGCATATGAAAGAACTCTCTGTACCTCTATGTTTATCGCAGCTGAATTCACAATAGAAAAGTCATGGAATCAACCCAAATGCCTGTAAACTGAAGACAGGATAAAAAAAAATATGAGATATGTACACCATGGAATACTACACAGTAATAACACAAAAACAAACAAACAAACAAAAACCTTGTCCAGGCATTTGCAACAAAATGGATGAATCTGGAAAACATCATACTTAGAGAAATAAGCCAGTCTCAAAGGGACAAATTCCATGTTCTCCCTGACGTCTGATAACTAATATAGCACCTAAAAGGCAACATGTAGAAATGAAATTGACACAATGAGAAGCAACGATTCTGAACATCCCTTCTTTTCACCATTTATGAACAGTTTTTTATTGTATATTTTTTCATTATCCTTTCCTTTCTTTTCTTCTAGAGTATTTTCCTTATCTTTTCCTCCTTTAAATGAATCATGAACTCTATCCTTAATATTGAGTTAATCATATATATATATAGTTAATTGAAAATAGATCTTAGTAAAGAATAAGAGAAAAGGGAAGAGGAAGAGGGGTGGGAGAGTGAGTGGGAGGGCAGACACGGTGGGAAGAATTGCTAAGACCCTAAAGCTATAATTTTGAAAAGCATAAAGGGCATAACTGCAAAGCAATATAGTCCTACATACTCTCCTATGGACTCACTTCTAAACAAAATGCCATTAGACCCCAAAATACCTTAAACTGGCTGATAAAAATAGCAACTTAAGTTTTAAAAATACCAAATATGTAGAATTAAGTACTGAAGTGCCCTCAAACTGCTACACATATGAGGTGCCAGCATTGCAGGCAGAGGCTTAATCTGTTATGCCACAATGCTGACCCCAAACTTTAGGTCATAATCTTAGTTAGTCCTCTAGCCACAATAGTCTTTTTTTTTAACTTTTATTTAATGAATATACGTTTCCAAAGTACGAATAATGGATTACTATGGCTTCCCCCCCATACCGTCCCTCCCACCCACAACCCTCCCCTTTCCCACTCCCTCTCCCCTTCCATTCACATCAAGATTCATTTTCGATTATCTTAATATACAGAAGATCAGCTTAGTATACATTAAGTAAGGATTTCAACAGTTTGCTCCCACACAGAAACATAAAGTGAAAAATAATAGATGATTTTTTTTTAATGATGATGAAATCAGATCAGACCTATTGTCATGTTTAATCCCAGTGAGAGTCAAGTTGGGAGTTGATAGTTTCTTTTCTTTTCTTTTCTTTTCTTTCTTTTTTTTTTTTTTTTTACAGAGGATCAGTTTAGTATGCATTAAGTAAAGATTTCAACAGTTTGCACCCCCATAGAAACACAAAGTGAAATATATTATTTGAGTACTCGTTATAGCATTAAATCTCAATGCACAGCACATTAAGGACAGAGATCCTACATGAGGAGTAAGTGCACAGTGACTCCTGTTGTTGACTTTACCAATTGACACTCCTGTCTATGGCATCAGTAATCTCCCTATGCTCCAGTCATGAGTTTCCAAGGCTATGGAAGCCCTCTGAGTTCTCCGACTCTTATCTTGTTTAGACAAGGTCATAGTCAAAGTGGAGGTTCTCTCCTCCCTTCAGAGAAAGGTACCTCCTTCTTTGAAGACCTGTTCTTTCCACTGAGATCTCACTCACAGAGATCTTTTGCCAGAGTGTCTTGGCTTTCCATGCCTGAAATACTCTCATGGGCTTTTCAGCCAGATCTGAATGCCTTTAGGGCTGATTCTGAGGCCAGAGTGCTATTTAGGGCATCTGCCATTCTATGAGTCTGCTGAGTATCTCACTTCCCATGTTGGATCACTCTCCCCTTTATTTATTCTATCGGTTAGTGTTAGCAGGTACTAGACTTGCTTATGTGCTCCCTTTGACTCTTAGTCCTTTCATTATGATCAATTGCGAACTGAAATTGATCACTTGGACTAGTGAGATGGCATTGGTACATGCCACCTTGATGGGATTAAATTGGAGTCCCCTGGTATGTTTCTAACTCTACCATTTGGGGCAAGTCAGCTTGAGCATGTCCCAAATTATCTATTTATTTCTTTGAAGGACAGAGAGAGAGAGAAAGAGAGAGAGAGATTTTATCTGTTGATTCACTCCCTAAATGGCTGCAACAGCCAGAGCTTGGCCAGGCTGAAACTAGGAGCCAGGAACTCCACCCAGAACTCCCACCTGGGTGGCAGGGGTCCAAGTGCCTCAGCCATTCCCCACTGCTTTCCCAGGCACATTAGCAGGGAAGTGGATCAGAAGCAGAGCAGCCAGTACTTGAACCAGCGCTCCAATATATTATGCCGACATCTCAAGCAGGCGCTTAACCCGCTGTACCATAACCCTGGCCCTCTGGCCAAAAATAGTTTTTATGGCCATCTCTGAATTCTTACTGAGGTTTTAGTCCTTAGTTAGCCATATGGTCATGGAATGCTGAAACATCTGACCTTTAACTATTGTATAATTAAATAGTTGTATGAAAGTAAGTGTAAGTATAAATAAATATATATATACATTTATGTATATATAAACAAATATATATTGACAGAACAAGGGAGTACCTATTATGTGCCAGATACTGAGAAGATATCAAGATGTGAAAGTTAGGCTTGCATTTTGACGCAGTGGGTAAAGCCACTACCTGCAACACCAGCAGTGCATATGAGCATTGGTTCTAGTCCTGGCTGCTCTACTTCTGATCCAGCTCCCTGCTAATGGCATAGGAAAGCAGCAGAAGATGGCCCAAGTGATTGGGCCTCTGCAACCCACGTGGGAGCCCCAGATGAAGCTCCTGGCCCTGGCTTTGGTCTGGCTCAGGCCTGGACACTGGGACTATCTGGGGAGTGAATCAGCAAATGAAAGATGCCTCCTTCTGTCTGTCTGTCTCTCCTTGTAACTCTGAACTTTCAAATAAATAAATAAATCTTTGAAGAAAAAGATGTGAAAGAGAGTTGAAAGTTCACAGTCTTTGCAGGCAGAGATGAAGTCAAGTGCATTATCCCCGCCAATCCCCCGCCACACACACACAACATAGAGCACATTCTGAGAAATGCATCATTAGGGAACTTTGTCATTATGCAAGCATTACAGAGTGTGCTTACACAAACCTAAATGATATTAGGCTGTAAGGTCTACATCGTGGTGTATGTGGTTCATCATGACTGCAAAGTGGCTATGTGACACGTGACTGCACACTAATAGATTTAGAAGTACACAGAGAAACTAACAGGACCCTGCAATGAGAGACTGCTGAGTTCAAGAGCTGCTCTCACCAACCTGCTGCCTCCACACTCCTGCAAAGTACATACACTTTTTAGCTGTCCTAGTACGCTTTGAAGCCTTGTCTACTTTACAAATTGGTTTGCTTAATTTTCAACCATATTCAAGTATCATTTTCATCAAGTATTTGTTTTTCAGTTATTTTTCTCCATTATGTATTAACTTGCTCTTATGCAGGTTTTGTTTATTGATCAATTTTAGAATTTCTGTGTTCTTTTTTTAAAAAGAGATTTTATTTATTTATTTGAGAAGTACAGTTACAGAGAGAGAGGTAGAGATAGACCACTCTCCAACTGGTCTCAATGGTCAGAGCTGGGCTGATCTGAAGCCAGGAGTCAGGAGTTTCCTCTGGGTCTCCCACGTGGGTGCAGGGGCCCAAGCCCTTGGGCCATCTTTCACTGCTTTCTCAGGCCATCATCAGGTAGCTGGATCAGAAGAGCAGCTGGAACATGAACTAGCACCCATATGGGTGCCGGCATTGCAGGTGGAAGCCTAGCCCACTACACCATAGCACTGGCCCTCTGTATTCTTTTATAAAGTTTTAAACTAGTATGTGAGGCTTGGGATTTCTTAATTTAGAAATGGCTGAATAGGGTATAGAGGCAATAATTTAAGCTGCTCAGGGGTATGAAAAGAACAAAGGAAGGACCACATTTCCAGGGGCTGACTGATGGAATTTTTAGCCAAGAGCTGAAAAAACAATGAATACTCCGTGGTACAAGAAGAAAGAGTCACTGCCGCAGCTTAGCCGCACAATGCAGCCAACTGCTGGCTGTGAGCTGCCATCACACCAGGGCAAGGTGGGAAGAAATAGCTGTGTGCCCCACCGCTAGCAGTTTTAGCTCAGAAGGAATTCCAGAGTCACCCACTGATTTTTACTTCTACCTGGTGAGCCGACTAGCATCTGAGCAACTGCCAGGCTTGGAACAGCAAAGCTTTCTTGTTATCCTTCCCCACCCCCAGCTCCTGCAGAGCACCATACTCAGCAGTGAAAAGTCGGGTAGTGTTCCTCTGTTCGACTCTTACCAGTACCAGCAACAGCAGCAACATCAAGAGGAGATGCCATCTTCTTAAAGAGAAATGAGAGGAGGCAGTAGCAGTCCATGACATTGGTAATATTGCCTGAGGGAGAACCTCACAGACTACATGGACTTTGAGTCTGGCCTGAAGCACTAGCGGCAGGCAGGGTGCTCACCTAAACCAATGAAGACAGAGCACATTGTCTGCCCCCCCTTCTCCACCACCAAAGGCTCCTGGCGAATAGCAGGGAGGAAGAATCATCCTAAAAGGAGAATAAAAGCTGCCGTGGCTGGCGTACATGTGACTAGGGGATTTTATCTAGGGACAAATCTGAGGTCCCCACAGACTTTCAATCTGGCCTGGGAGGAGTTGTGGGAGGGGGCAGGGCATCCACTTAAGCCTGTGAAGTTCTCCCATTCCCTCTGTTTCACTGGTGCCTGTACTCAAACTGCCAAAGCAGAACACCAGCGGTCAGCTGGATCTGGGAACGCCTGGCTCTCTCCATGGATGCACCAGCCTCGAAGGGCTGAGAGTGGATCTCCTGTTCCCTGTGACCGTGGAAGCCCTGTGTGCTGTGACTGCAGGAATTCTGTGACTGCGTGCTAGAGCATGGGTGTACCCGGTTCTCTGGGCAACCACTGTGTCTGCCTTCAGAGGCCAGCATTTCCCAAGTGCCTGGGAAAGGAGAAGGTTGCAGTACCCACACTGAGGACCACACAGCTCCTTTGTGTGCTTCTTGTGAATGCATGGGTGCAGCGTGTGGCCACTATGGGCTCAGCTGGGGCATTTTTTAAAAAACATATTTATTTAGGCCTGCGCCATAGCTCACTTGGTTAATCCTCCACCTGCAGCGCTGGCACCCCAGGTTCTAGTCCCGGTTGGGGCACTGGGTACTGGTCCTGCTTGCTCCTCTTCCAGTCCAGCTCTCTGCTGTGGCCTAGGAAGGCAGTGGAGGATGGCCCAAGTTCTTGGGTCCCTGCACCTGCATGGGAAACTGGGAGGAAGTACCTGGCTCCTGGCTTTGGATCAGCACAGTGCCAGCCATAGCAGCCATTAGGAGAGTGAACCAACGGAAGGAAGACCTTTCTCTCTGTCTCTCCTTCACTGTCTGTAACCCTCTCTGTCTCTCTCTCTCTCTCACTGTCTAACTCTACCTGTCAATAAATAAGTAAATAAATAAATATTTATTTGAAAGGCAGAGTTACAGACAGGCAGAGGCAGAAGAGGGCTGGGAGAGAGAGAGAGAGAGAGAGGGAGGGAGTCTTCCATCCGCTGGGTCACTCCTCAGATGGCCACAATGGCAGGAGCTGCACCTATCCGAAGCCAGGAGCCAGGAGCTTCTTCCATATTTCCTATGTGGGTGCAGGGGCCCAAGAACTTGGGCCATCTTTTACTGCTTTCCCGGGACATAGCAGAGAGTTGGATTGGATGTGGAACAACTGGGACTCGAACTGGTGCCCATATGGGATGCTGGTACTGCACATGGAGGTTTTACCTGCTAAGCCACAGCACCAGCCCCCAACCTGGGCATTAATCACCTTGTCAGAGAGGAGGTGAGACAGTGATCACACCAGCTGACATGATCATACCCTCCCCTCTGCTGACAACAAAGGAGATCTACCTTGCCCTATATGGGTGTCATCCTGGACTCTTGCACCACCTCTGAACACTGACCAGAGCTCACTTGTCCCACCCAGCACATGCTTCTGAATATACACTGAAGAAGAAGACACTCCACTAAGCCACAAAAGTATATTCCACAAATAAAAGCCATCAGAGGAGAAAAACAATGTTTCCATAAATGCCTAGAAATAAATGCAGAAATATAAGGAACACAATATAACACCCCAAACGAACACAACACTTCAATATTAGAATGTGAAGATGAAGAGATTATGCAAAATGCCTGAAAGTGAATTCAAAATAAAAGATATAAAAGATCAATGAAATGGAAAGCTGTTTCTTTGAAAAAAAATAAACAAAATCGATACATCATTGTCCCAACCAACCAAAAAAAGGGAGAAGACCCAAATTAATAAAATCAGAGATGAAAAAGGAGGTGTTACAACAGATACCACAGAAACGAAAAGAATTATCAGGAATTACCAAAAATAGTTTTATGCCAACAAATTCCAAAATCTAGAAGAAATGGACAGATTCTTGGACAGATAAAATCTACCAAAACTGAGTCAGTGAAGACATAGAAAAAAATAAATAAACTAATAACCAAATTAGGGATTGAATGAGTTATAAAGATCCTCCCAATAAGGAAAAGCCATGGACTGGATGGCTTCACTGCTGAATTCTACCAAACTATTAAAGAACAACTAATTCCAATTCTCCTCAAATTATTCAAAAACAATTGAAAGGAAGGGAATCCTCCCAAACTCCTTCTAAGAGACAAGCATCACCTTAATTCCAAAACTAGGAAAAGATACAACAAGAAATAGAATTTTAGAACAATATCCCTGGTAAGTATAGATGCAAAAATCTTCAACAAAGCCGGCGCCGCGGCTCACTAGGCTAATCCTCCGCCTTGCGGCGTTGGCACACCGGGTTCTAGTCCCGGTCAGGGCGCCGGATTCTGTCCCGGTTGCCCCTCTTCCAGGCCAGCTCTCTGCTGTGGCCAGGGAGTGCAGTGGAGGATGGCCCAAGTGCTTGGGCCCTGCACCCCATGGGAGACCAGGAGAAGCACCTGGCTTCTGCCATGGGATCAGCGCGGTGCGCCGGCCGCAGCACGCCAGCTGTGGCGGCCATTGGAGAGTGAACCAATGGCAAAGGAAGACCTTTCTCTCTGTTTCTCTCTCTCACTGTCCACTCTGCCTATCAAAAAAAAAAAAATCTTCAACAAAATACTAGCTGAGTGAATCCAACACCACATCAGAAATATCATCCAGCCAGAACAAGTGAGATTTATCCCTGGTATGTAGGGATGGTTCAAAATTCACAAATCAATAAATGTCATGCAACATCTAAAAAGTTTGAAGAATAAAAACCATATGATTACCTCAAAAGATGCATAGAAAGCATTTGATAAAATACAATGTCCTTTCATGATAAAACCTTAAGCAAATTGAGTATAGAAGGAACATTCTTCAACATAATTAAGGCAATTTAAAAATTTTTATTTATTTGACAGGTAGAGTTATAAACAGTGAGAGAGAGAGAGAGACAGAGAGAAAGGTCTTCCTTCCATTGGTTCACTCCCCAAATAGGCACCAGGGCCGGCGCTGCACCGATCCGAAGCCAGGAGCCAGGTGCTTCTTCCTGGTCTCCCAAGTGGGTGCAGGGCCCAACCACTTGGGCCATCCTCCACTGCCTTTCAGGGCCACAGCAGAGAGCTGGACTGGAAGAGGAGCAACTAGGACTAGAACCTGTCACCTGTATGGGATGCCAGTGCTGCAGGTGGAGGATTAACCAAGTGAGCCACGGCACTGGCCCCAGGGCAATTTTTTTTAAGATTTATTTTATTTATTTGAAAGGCAGAGTTACAGAGAGAGGTAGAGACAGAGAGAGAGGTCTTCCATTCACTGGTTCACTCCCAAGATGGCTGCAATGGCTGGAGCTGTGCTGATCCAAAACCAGGAGCTAGGAGCTTCTTCCAGATCTCTCATGTGGTTGCAGGGGCCCAAGGACTTGGGCCATCTTCCACTGCCTTCCCAGGCCATAGCAGAGAGATGGATCAGAAGTGGAGCATCCGGGTCTCGAACCGGCACACATATGGGATGCTGGAGCTTCAGGCCAGGGCTTTAACCTGCTGTGCCAGCGCCAGCCCCAGTTAAAGCAATTTATGACAAACCCACAGCAAAAAAGTTTATTGAATGGGGAAAATTCAGAAGCATTTCCACTAAGATCGAGAACCAGACAAGGATGCCCACTCTCACCATTGCTGTTCAATAGTCCTGGAAGTTTAGCCAGAGCCATTAGCCAAGAAAAAGAAATCAAAGGGACACAAATTGGAAAGGAGGAAGAGGAAGTCAAGTTATCCCTATTTGCAGATGACATAATTCTGTATACAGGGAACCAAAAGACTCCACTAAAAGACTATTGCAACTCATAAAACAGCTTGGTAAAGTGGCAGGATAACAGAAAATGCAATGGCTGAGAAAAAACTTCTAAGATCAATCCCATTCACAATAGCTACAGAAAGAATTAAATACCTTGGAAAACATTTAACCAAAGAGGTGAAATATCTCTATGATGAAAATTACAAAACATTAAAGAAAGAAATAAAAGACACAAAAAATGGAAAAATCTTCCATGTTCATAGATTGGAAGAATTAATATCACCAAAATGTACTACTGAAAGCAATTTATAGATTCAATGTGATCCCAATCAAAATTCCAATGACATTCTTCTCAGATCTAGAATAAAAAATGCTAAATTCATATGGAAACACAAGAGACTCCAAATAACTAAAGCAATCTTATAGAACAGAAAAATAAAGGCCAGAGGCATCACAATACCAGATTTCAATACATACTATAGGGTAGTTATAATCAAAACAGCCTGATTACTGGCATAAAAATAGACATGTGGACCTACGGAACAGAATAGAAAACTCCAGAAATCAATCCATTTATTTATCTACAACTAAGTAACCTTTGACAAAGGAGTAAAATCAATCCCCAGAGAAAGGAATAAATGGTGCTGGGAAAACTGGATCTCTCCATACAGAAGTATGAAATAAGGACACTACCTAATACCTTATATAAAAACAACTCTAAATGGATCAAGGATCTGAATCTATAACCTAATTCAATCAAATTACTAGAGAACAACATTGGGGAAACTTTGCAAGACATTGGCATTGGCAAAGACTTCTTGGAAAAGACCCCAATCGAAGCCAAAATAGACAAATAAGATTATACCGAGCTGAGAAGCTTCTGCAGTGAAAAAGAAACATTCAACAAAATGAAGAGGCAACTAACAGGATGGGAGAAAATCATTGCAAACTATGGTAAAGGATTAATATCCAGAATCTGTAAAGAGATCAAGAAACTCCACAACAAGAAAACAAGCAACTCAGTGAAGAAATTGGCAAAGAACTTAAACAGACATTTTTCAAAAGAGGAAAATCAAATGGCCTACAGACACACACACAAAAATGCTCAGGATCACTAGCCATCAGGGAAATGCAAATCAAAACCACAATGAGGTTTCACTTCACCCCAGTTAGAATGGCTCTCATACAGAAATCAACAAACAGTGCTGGCAAGGATGTGGCGGAAAAGGTTCCCTAATCCACTGTTGATGGAAATGTAAACTAGTGCAGATATTGTGGAAGACAGTATGGAGATACCTCAGAAAGCTGAAAATAGATCTACCATATGATCCAGCAACCCACTCCCGGGAATTTACCCAAGGGAAATGAAATCAGCATATGAAAGAGTTATCTGTGGGGCCAGTGCTGTGGTGCAGAGGGTTAAAGCCCTGGCCTGAAGCGCCGGCATCCTATATGGGCGCCGGTTCAAGACCCAGTTGCTCCCCTTCCAATCCAGTTCTCTGCTATGGCTCGGGAAAGCAGTAGAAGATGGCCCAAGTCCTTGGGCCCCTGCACCCACATGGGAGACCTGGAAGAAGCTCCTGGCTCCTGGCTTCAGATCAGCGCAGCTCCAGCCTTTGCAGCCAAATGGGGAGTGAACCAGCAGATGGAAGACCTCTCTCTCTCTCTCTCTCTCTCTGCCTCTCCTTCTGTTGTGTAACTCTGACTTTCAAATAAATAAATAAATCTTTAAAAAAAAAGAGTTATCTGCAACCCCATGTTTACTGCAGTTCAATGCACAGTAGCTAAGATATGGAATCAACTCATGTGTCCATCAAGTGATAAGTGGATAAAGAAATTGTATATATGCACTATGGAATACTACTCAGCCATAAAAAAGAACAAAACCCTGTCTTTTGCAACACAATGAATGCAACTGGAAAACATTGCACTTAGTGAAATAAGCCAGTCCCAAAATGACAAATATCATTTGTTTTTTCCTAGTGGTAACTAATAGAGTGCAAAAAATATAATATATATGAATGAAATTGACATTTTGAGAATTGATTATTGTTTACAGCCCTTGTGTATACTGTTGAGGAACAGTGGTTTTTTTTTTCTTCTTACTATTTGTTGAATTATTTACTTAGTGGGGAGTTACACTTATGATTATAAAATAAATTGAAAGTATATTATTGTAAAAATTAAGAGAAAAATAAGAAAGGAACCAAGAGGAATGGTGGGAGTGCGGGCGGCTGGGGGAGGGGGAGGTACAATGGGAAGTATCAATATGTTCCTAAATATGTATATATAAAATACATAAAATTTGTTCACCATATTTACATAAAAATGAAAAAAGAAAACATGAACTGTAGCCATTAAATCAAGTTATACTACATTTAATTGATAACTTATAAAAATAGAAAAGTTCCATTTTATTATCACTGACTTTATCTGATCAGGTTTAAGAATACTTTCACTATCTGAGATTGAAATTTTAATTGAATATGGGCCACAGATGTTCTAGAGAAAAAGGGGACCAAAACAGATTTCTTAACCCAGGTGTTATCCAACACTTACTTCCAATAAGTCACTTTTTATTATTTTGCTAAAGTTACCATAAATAAAAATTAAGAAAATACTAAAACAATTTGAGATAATGAACTTCCCTCATATTCCTATGGTAGTTCTTCTCCTCTTTCTCCTCCTCCTCCTCCCTCTATCCCTCCCCTTCCTCTCCTTCTTCACTCTACTTTAGGCCAACATAAGCGTCTGGGAAAGCGATCCAAGTGAGTGAAAGGCTCGTGTTAGGAATCCCAGTCAAAGTGCATACACCCCATCTTTGCACAGTGCAGGGAAATCAACCACTGAAAAACTTTGGGGTTCAGTCTTCTGATTAACAGATGGTTCCATTAAATATATGGGTTTTTAAAGTTTTGATCATTAAATTTTCCCCTAAAATGTGTGAATCTGTTTTGATGCCTGAGTCCTGACACGGACCCTTTGTGTTGCTTGGGGAAGAGCAAGTCCTCAGGCTCATCATCCTAACAATCAGTCGTCACCATTCAGAACTGAAAATGGACATGCTGCAGACTCCTAATAATGGATTTGGTGTTTGTTAGGTCCAATGGCCTTAGAACAGCTTCCAAAATGGCCTAGCAACCTTTTGATGGTCTCCCCGTTTGTGTCTTGTCTTCTCATCCCCTTAAGAGTATTTTTTGCAGAATAATTTTCAACTTTTCCCCAAAGATTTATTTATTTATTTGAAAGGCAGAGTTACACACAGAGAAAGGAATGATACACAGGGAGAAAGATCTTCCATCTGCTGGCTCACTCCCAAAAGGGCCACAATGGCTGAGGCTGGGCCTGGCCAAAGCCAGGATCCAGGAGCTTCTTCCAGATCTCTCAAGTGGGTAGCAGGGTCCTGAGGACTCACACCTTCTTCTGATGCCTTCCCAAGCACATTAGCAGGGAGCTAGATCAGAAGTGGAGCAGCCAGGACTGCAGGCAGAGACCTAACCAACTGTACCACAGTGCCGGCCCCTCAATTTTAATAAAGTAAAAAATACCAACTTTTTTTCTTGTGTGGTTTCAGTTTTTGATGTTATGTCTAAAAACACATTGCCAAATCCAAAGTCTTATGGGGTTTTTGGTAAAAATATGATTTTTTAAAGATTTTATTTATTTATTTGAAAGAGAGAGAGAGAGAGAGAGAGAGAGAGAGAGAGGGCTTCCATCCACTGGTTCACTCCTCAAATGGTCGCGACAACCAGGGCTGGGCCAGGCCAAAGCCAGGAGCCAGAAGCTTCTTCTGGATCTTCCTCATGGGTAGCAGGGGCCTAAGCACTTAGGCCATGTTCTGCTGCTTTATCAGGTGCATTAGCAGGGAGCTGGATTGGAAGTAGAGCAGCCAGTACTCGAACTGGCGCCCATAGGGGATGCTGGCACTGCAAGCAGTGGCTTAACCCACTATACCACAACACCGGCCCCTCATCTTGCTTCTGAACAAATAAAAATAACAAGAGAAAATTTGGTAAAATTTTAAGAAGAATTGAAAACCTAGTGATTGGGAAATTTTTGTAGCTAGTGTCAATCCAGGAAATAGCATTTATTTTAAGAAACCTATGTGTCCCTACCTCATACTTTACACCACAATGAAATATCAATGGATCAACCAAATATGAAGAATTAAAAAAAACACAGAAGAAAATTGTATAGATAATTTTGAAGTTGATAAAGCCTTTCTAAGTATGACAAAAATCTATGCCAAGAAAAGAAAATATTGGTAAATTTGACCCCTTATAAATAAAACAATTTCTGCATGTCAAGTACACTACAAACCAAGAAAAAAGTAAAAAATTATAAAAATACCAGACCAGGAACATTTGTTACTTGTGTCCCAGACAAGAGGCCAATATTCTTGTTTTACCTAACGAATGCCTAAAAATCGGTAAAACAAGCAAACAAAAACAACTGTCAATTCAATAGAAAAATTTGTAAAGGAATGAATCAGCAGTTCAGAGGAAATGAACCGACTCTTCAACTAGTGAAAAAAATTCCAATGAATTCTAATGACAGAAGAAATGCAAAGTAAAACAATACTCAAATTTTTACTCATTGTGTTGGCAAATACAGTTTAATTACACATTGTGTGATGCAGGGTGTGGGAAAGTAAGTACTCTCACACATTGCTGTTGAGAGTGTAAACTGACAATACTGTCAAACTGGGGGGTGATTTGACAATATCTGTCAAAACTAAAAATGCACTGATAGTTACACAGACACACACCCCAATATTCTTTGCATCATTGTTCAAAATAGTAAGAAACTGGAAACTCTACCAATCAAAAAGGACTGGTTATATAAACTATGATCTATTCATACAATGGAATATTATATAGCCTCTAAAAATGAGGCATCTCTCTGTGGTCTAAGATATAGTGCTAAGGGGTGAAAAAAAAAGTGTGGAAAGGGAGAATCCAAGATGGCTGACTAGTGAGGCGCTGCAGAGAAGAGGCTGAACAGCAAAGGGGAATCGCATTTCCAGGAGATTGCTTGAGGGAAGATTTCAGTAAAGAACTGAAGGGAACTGTAAACAGCGCAGACTCTGCAAGGCAGCAGAGAGAGGAGCAGGGCACGCTGCAGCCCCCTGGCAGCGGGAGATGCCATGTTGCCAGGTAAAGGTAAGCAGAAAGCTTCTTGATCCCTGCTGTCGCCGTAGACCAGCAGCTACTGCTACAGAATTCCACAGTCCTCACTGGCTTTAAATCCAGGCTAGAACACTAACTGAGGTCTGAGAATCTGCTATGCTCCGTAAAGGGAACCTGCATTCTACCCTCCATCCACAAAGTTCCAGACCCGAGTTGCTGTGATACAGCTACTGCTAAACTCCATTCTGTTGTAGGAGACAAAAGCAGCCCTACTGCTACCAGAAGCTCCCAGAGCCAGCTCAAGGACACTGAGCAGGGAGGGAGCAGCCCCTCTGCGTGATTCCTGGGCACAAGTCCTGGAGCCATGCTTACTCTGTGCAATCTATGTGAGTTCCCCTCCGCTTCTTGGGGTTCGGTGCCAGCAGCAGCCAATACTCAAGCCCAAAAGATCAGACCTGAGGAAGTCTCCTTCAGGATCTGCATCTGTACGCAGGGTGGCTAGGGCACAAACCCCAGCATAACCCTTTCATACTCTGTGCAAACTGGGAGCAGTTCCTTCTGTGTCCTGTAGCTCTGCTACAGTCTCCAGGGTCATTCGCACTCACTGGTGGGATCTAGCTGCACTCATTTATTTCAAGCTGCTGGCTGCCAGCCCATAATCCCTAGCATAACAAGCGTGGATTAGAAGAATTAAAATCATGAAAATGTCCATCCAATCCACAGAGTCAAGGCAATCCCTAACCAAATATTGAAGCCATTATTTACAGTATTAGAAAACAATCCTGAATTTCATATGGAGCCACAAAAGACCCAGAACAGTCAAAGCAATCCTGAGCAATAAAAAAAAAAGCTGGAGGCAACACAATATCTGACTGCAAAACATACTACAAATCTATAGTAATTAAAACAACATGGTGCTGGCATAAAATCTGACATATATATATATATAATAATGGAACAGAACAGAGAGCCCATAAATTAATCCACACACATTTAGCCAACTGATTTTTGACAATGGTGTCAAGAACATACATTGGAGAAAGGACAATATTTTCAATCAATGGGGTTGGCAAAACTGGGCATACATATACAGAAGAATGAAAGTAGGGCCATGTCTTTCCCAAACACAAAAATCAATTCAAGGTGGACCTAAAACTATGAAATTGCTAGAAGAAAACATAGGGAGAATATTTGAAGACAATGGCACAGGCAATAATGTTTTAGATAATACCCTAAAAGCACAGGCAGCAAATGCAAAACTAAACAAATAGGATTACATAAAACTCTAGAAGCTGCTGCACAGCAAAGGAAAAAATCAGCAGAGTAAAGAAACATCTGACAGGGGCCGGTGCTGTGGTTAAAGCCCTGGCCTGAAACACCGGCATCCTGTATGTGCACCGGTTCGAGACCTGGCTGTTCCACTTTTTTTTTTTTTTTTTTGACAGGCAGAGTGGACAGTGAGAGAGAGAGAGACAGAGAGAAAGGTCTTCCTTTTGCTGTTGGTTCACCCTCTAATGGCCGGCACACTGCGCTGATCTGAAGGCAGGAGCCAGGTACTTCTCCTGGTCTCCCATGGGGTGCAGGGCCCAAGCACTTGGGCCATCCTCCACTGCACTTCTGGGCCACAGCAGAGAGCTGGCCTGGAAGAGGGGCAACCGGGACAGAATCCGGCGCCCCCACCGGGACTAGAACCCCATGTGCTGGCGCTGCAAGGCGGAGGATTAGCCTAGTGAGCCACAGCGCCAGCTGCTCCACTTCTGATCCAGCTCTCTGCTATGGCCTGGGAAAGCAGTAGAAGATGGCACAAGTCCTTGGGCCCCTGCACCCACGTGGGAGACCTGGAAGAAGCTCCTGACTCCTGGCTTCAGATTGGCACAGCTCCAGCCTTTGCAACTAATTGGAGAGTAAACCATTGGATGAAAGACGTCTCTCTCTCTCTCTCTGCCTCTCCTTCTCTCTGTGTGTAACTCTGACTTTCAAATAAAAATAATAATTAAAAAAGAAACATCTGACAGAAAGGGAGAAAATATTTACAAGCTACATATTCAGAAAAGAGTTAATATCCAGATCATATCAGAAAATCAAAAAAACCTCAACAACAACAAAACCATCAATCCAGTTAAGAAACAGGCAAAGGACCATAATAGAGAGTCATCAAAAGAAGATATACAAATGGCCAATAAATATATGAAAAAATGCTCAACATCACTAGCCATCAGGGAAATGAAAATCAAAACCACAATGAGATATCACTTCACCCCTGTCAGAATAGCTATTATCAAAAAGACAGAGAAGGGACTGGTGTTGTGGTGTAGCGGGCAAAGCTGCTACCTGTGACACCAGCATCCTATATGGGCACCAGTTGAAGACCCGGCTCCTTCAATTCTGATCTGACTCCCTATTAATGCAGCCAGCTGGGAAAGCAATGGAAGATGGCTCAAGTGCTTGGGTTCCTGCCACGTACATAGGAGATTCAGATGGAGTTCTAGATTCCTGGCTTGGGCCTGGACTAGCCCTGGCCATTGTGGCCATTTGAGGAGTCAACCAGTGGATGGAACATATCTCTGTCTCCCTCTTTCTCTGTAATTCTGCCTTTCAGAATAAAAATAAATAAATAAATCTTTTTTTAAAAAAAAAAGGCATTATAAAGTTATCTTGCATTTGTCTTGATCCACCATTGTCACCGAGTTCCCTTGCACGTTACTGGTGTCCTGTGAAGTTATCTGTGTTCAAAAGAACACCAATACCTGGCTTTGTGTTGCTACTAGCACCAGGTCAACTCCTAGCAACACCAAGGCCTCACTGATAGAACCAGTCCTACTCCTGGATGTCTGGAGATACTTTTCTTTTTCTCACGTCGTCATTGGTGCTTTGCCAGAGGGCCTGTGCAGGGAACTTCCTTAAGTGCATTTCAAATAGATTCCTGATTGCTGCTCCTACCCCACAGACATTTCTGCATCCAAGTCTTTGTTCTTTTATCCACAACAATACAGGCTCCCATCTACCAACCCTTAGCATCTTTCTGGGTCAAACTCAATCCTTTCCTCTCTGTAAAGCCATCTCTGACCACTCAACCCCAAAGGACTTTCTCACTACTCTGATGTCAGTGCCTTTATGATTTGCTCCACTTCTTTGGCACTTCCCTGTTATACCAAGACTTTCTGGTTCACTACCATATCCTCAGGCCTCCTAACACTATATATACTGTAGGGACCAATGGTAGCATGTATTGTTATTTACTTTGTAATCCATGAGTTTTACCTCCTCAACTGAATTCTAACTACTTGAGAGCAGAATTGTGTGGTGTGAACTTATATGCCGGGATCTATCCTAATTTTTACATATATTAACTCATCTAACACTCACCACAAATCTGTGAAGTAGATGCTATTATTATCTCAGTTTTTCAGATAAAAAGCCCAGAGAGACCCAGGCAGGCTAAATCACTACCCAAGATTACACAGCTATTTAGTGACACTTTTATGGCTTAAAAACAGGCAGCATGGCCCCTGTGTTTGACTAACACTTCTTTATAGTCACAGAGGAGGATCTTGAATTCCAAAGGAACCTGTTGAGAAGGATTTTTCCTGCTCTTTCTCCTCTAAAGCTGAGGCATCTCCCAATAAGTTGGAAAATTAGAATCTCCCTAATAGAGGTAGACACAAGGTATAAAATGTGGTGGGTAAAATCCAAGCTTACCATGCAGGTAAACGACTGCATATTACTTGTATTCCCAAAACATTTTTCCCTGTACAAAATCACTCCCTACACATTCCTTCCAAGAGGAAGGTCAGTATAGTTCAAATAGGCTCTGAGCAACATTTCCCTTTCCATGCCTTGTCCATCTCTCCCCCTCCCCATCCAGCTGCCTGTTGCTGTAGTGGTGCAAGGGTTTCAGAACTTTTGAGTATGACAATGTGTGTGTGTGTGTGTGTGTGTGTGTCCTTTTAATTATCAGAAGGCTCTGCAATTTAGTAGTCTGGTGAGGCAATCTATTGCCAAGCAGCACCAAGTGGTATTTTGAGGGTGAACTAGACCAGAGGATGAGTCTGTGGGATGAGTTTTTTTGATTGCTGGCTTGGGGTTTCCTGAACTAGACCCATCAAGTAGCCTGTGGAGTTGTCTCTAAATTTCTTTTGGTTAGAGTCATTACAATATCTCCTTCCCTGGCTCCATTGATAGTACTGCCATGACAGACAGAACCTCTTCTACTAACCACCAAGAAAATAAAGCAGAAATCTGATATATGTAAATCAATATGATTAGGAGCAACCTTAGGGCCAGCGTTGTGGTGCAGCAGGTTAAGCTGCCATCTGTGACACTGGCATCCCATATGAGTGCTGCTTGGAGTCTCAACTACTCCACTTCCAATCCAGCTCCCTGCAAATGGCCTGGGAAAGCAGCAGAAGATGGTCCAAATACTTGGGCCCCTGCCACCCATGTAGGAGACTTGAATGGAGTTCTAGGCCCCTGGCTTCAGCTTGGCCCAGCCCTGGCCATTGTACCAACCTGGGGAGTGAACCAGCAGATGGAAGAACGCTCTCTCTTTTTTTGAATATTTATTTGAAAGTCAGAGTTACACAAAGAGAGGAGAGGCAGAGAGAGAGGGGGAGAGAGAGAGAGAGAGAGAGAGAGAGAGAGAGAGGTCTTCCATCCGATGGTTCATTCCCCAATTGGCCGCAACGGCCAGAGCTGTACTGATCCGAAGCCAGGAGCCAGGAGCTTCTTCTGGGTCTCCCACATGGGTGTAGGGGTGCAAGGACTTGGGCCATCTTCTACTGCTTTCCCAGGCCATAGCAGAGAGCTGGATGGGAAGTGGAGCAGCCGGGACTTGAACCGGCGGCCACGTGGGATGCTGGCACTGCAGGAGATGGCTTTTACCCACTATGCCACAGCACCAGCCCCGGAAGAACTCTCTTTCTCTCTCTCTCCCCTCTCAGTAACTTTGCTTTTAAAATAAATAATTTTTTTAAATAGAGCAGTCTGATTTTGTTCTCAGTTCTTTGAACTGGGATCTACTCAGATATTAACCTTTCCTGGTTCCTCCCAAGTCCTAGATTGCCACAGATAAGCAACCTACAATGATAGCCTCTGAAGAATTATTAGGTCAGCTGGTTCCTAAGGATTCCAGGCTGATTAAGACCCTGAAAGAATCTTTTTGTACCTTCCACCTCCAGTTCCAGCCAAGGCTGTTTAATAACGGACAGTGTAAGGACGAGTGGTGGCGTATGTAGATCTTCTCACAAATGCCACTCAGGTATATTTCACTTTACATAATACATATTCTGGAAGACAAGCACTCATAGAACTGTGTTGATTAGAATAGCACTGTTGTAAGGATCTAAAAAGATACTACATGCGGAGTTAGATCAATGTATTCTGGTATTTAGTGTTCCCTAAGGTCCTCCAAATGACTGGCACAGAGTGATTCCTAGAAAAATAAGACGATCGAATATAGAGGTAAAATATAAGAGAAGGAAAGCGTGAGACGTCTTGGGCGGGAGGTAGATGATGGTGGTGGAGTTTTTGTGGGGTGAGCTAGTAAAGGTGAGGGAGCTTTTAGTAGACGCCCTTTTATTGTAAGTCTGGAGGGACAAGGAAAAAAAAACAGGACTAGAACTTTCCAGGAGGCATTGCATGAGCTACCCTCCAGTAACAAGAAGATCTGAGATCCCCGTGGCTAAAAAAATAAACAAACAAACAAACAAACAAATCCATCTTCTAATCATACGTTTTTCCTTAGAGCAAAAGCAGACCTCTGCTCTAAGACAGAGTCACATGGCTCCACTTAGTGGTAGTGTCTAGCTATTGCACTGAGAATGTCTGCAGCAGCCTCCAGACTCACTGAATCAAAACCTTGAAATGGAAAGAAGTGGTTATGTTATTAAAAACAAAAACAACAAAAAACGTGGGATCTTGATATGCTGCCATATTTTAGAATTACTGGATAAACTTATGCTTTTCCTGCGACATGGAGTCTTTTACTGATGCCAATCTGTATGGCAGGAGGCATCTGGGCAAGGCAGTAACCTTATCCCTCTCTCTGCTTTTTGCAAGCGCCAGGAGACATTATGAAGAAAGAAAGGATAAAGGGATAGGAGGGCCCTTTGAAGACATTTAATCCACACGCAGGTAGAAGAGAAGCCCATTAAAGGTGATAGTTATTCCAAAGCCCTTCGATTCATCCAACAGTCACTTATCAAACACGGACCTCATGTGGCCATCTTGCCTCTTTGTGTTTCACACATCAAAAAGCAACAGGTACAAACGACAGTTTCAAGGGGGCATTGCATCAGTACCCGGAAGACACCCAATAAATTTGGTGAATGAATAAATGCATGGTTTGATGAATGAAGTTGATCAGTTCAGGTAGGAGGTAAAGAACCCAAAAGGCATTGACCAGACAAGTGGTGAAGGGAATGGTGACACAAACAGGAGTATATGCTTGTAGTAAAGGCAGAAAACCTACTTAGTAATAGTTATTAGTAGTAATAATTAATTATCAGTAGTAGTAATTAGGGTCCCAATCTTCTTTACAAACCCACTTGCCACTCTGTCCTGTTGCAGCCTTTTCATTCCTCTGACAGCTACTGCACACACACACACACACACACACAGTATTTGTTAGGGATCTCCAGAGAAATAACCATTTGGGGATATACATACACATGGATTCATACATTATAAAGTATTGGCTCACAAAATTATGGAGGCTGGGGGCCAGCACTGTGCTGCAGCTGGTTAAAGCCCTGGCCTACGGCGCTGGCATCCCATATGGGCGCCAGTTCGAGTCCTGGCTGCTCCACTTCCAATCCAGCTCTCTGTTAAGGCCTGGAAAGGCAGTAGAAGATGGCCCAAGTCCTTGGGCCCCTGCACCTATGTGGGAGACCAGGAAAAAAGCTCCTGGCTCCTGGTTTTGGATCAGCATAGCTCCGGACATTGTGGCCATCTGGCGGAGTGAACCAGCAGATGGATGACCTCTCTCTCTATCTCTCTCTGGCTCTACCTCTCTTTGTAACTCTGTCTTTCAAATAAATAAATAAATAAAAATTTTTGAAAAGTCTTATGAAAATAATTTTTAAAAAATTATGGAGGCTGAGAAGTCCCATAATCTGCCCTCTGCAAACTGGAAACCCAGGCAGGCCTGTAGTGTAGTTCAAAGACCTGAGAGCAAAGAGTGAATGGTGTGGATTCTAGTCAGAATCTGAAGGCCTGAGAACAAAGAGCACAGAGGGCAGAATATCAATGTTCCAGCTCAAGCAGCAAGGCAGAGAGCATGAATCCTATCTTCCTAATATTTTTCTTTTGTTTAGGCTCTTGATGGACATTGGATGATGCCTATCAACTTACACAAGGGCAATCTGCTTCACTCAGTCTACCTATCTATATATTATTTTCTTCTGCAAACAGTCTCACAGACACACCTATAAAGAATGTTTATTATCTGAGTATTTGTTATCCGTTTTTATTATCTATAAAGAATGTTTATTATCTGAGTACCCCATGATGCAGTCAACTTGACACAAAAAATTACCTAACACACACACACACTCACACACACACACACACAATCTCTGATCTCTGATGCTGTTCATGATGTTTTATTTTCCTGTAGTGGCTTCCTTACTTCTTCCCTCTCCAATATCCTTCACTGCCAGTTAAAAATCCTAATGATCATTTGAGACCCAGATGGAGAGCCTCTTCACGAACACCTTCCCAGACACTTTCTTCCTTCCTCTCCTCCTCCTAGATTATAATGTTCTCTCTTGTGGTCCCATAGTACTTTTTGGTCATCCCAATTTTAGTACTTGACACCTGTATCATCACTGTCCAAGTGTCTATCTTTCCCTCAGACCATGAAATAGGGAAATCCATGTGTCTTAGGCATCTGTGGGTCTCCAGCTATGAACACAACTCTCAGAACATAGTATATACTCAACACACGCACAGTGAATGATTGAATGCCATGCTCTGAGGTGTTTACCCTACAGTTTCATGAGCTCATAGATGTTATTAATATTGCTGGGTTGTTGTTTATCCAAGGGAGTTGATACTATTTAAAGTGACTGAAGAATTAGCTTCTGAGTAGTCTGCAAGGAACAATTACAGGGGAGAATATTTTTGAAGTAGCAAAAACAGTGGGGCCAGTGCTGTGGAGCAGCTGCTTAAAGCCCCAGCCTGCAGCGCTGGCATCCCATTTAGGCACCAGTTTGAGTCCCGGCTGCTCCACTTCCGATCCAGCTCTCTGCAATGGCCTGGGAAAGCAGTAGAAGATGGTCCAGGTCCTTGGGCCTCTGCACCAGCGTGGGAGACCTGGAAGAAGTTCCTGGCTCCTGGCTACTGATCAGATCAGCTCTGGCCATTGCAGTCATCTGGGAATGAACCAGTAATGAACCAGTGGATAGAAAACACCTCTCTCTCTCTTTCTCTCTCTCCCATAACTCTTTCAAATAAATAAAAACAAATCTTTAAAAAAAAAACACCACCAATATGATGTAACCTAAGGTGGAATCTGCTACAACTGATGGTGGCAAAAACATGTCTGGAACAGAAAAATGGTTAGTGAACAAATCTATAAAACTTTTTAAAATAGAAAGTATTTAACCTCTATAGTTACTATGTTATTATTTCTCAGTGGTTGCATTAGTCTCTCATATGCTATTAAGCCAGTAGTATCAATGTGGAACTTCGTCTACTTCATGAATTTAACCACTGCTGTGAACACTTGTTTCCTTCCACAAAGCAATTGTATAGCTACACAGTGGTAAAGGGAGGTTTTTGTGTGTGATTTTCTTTTTATCTAGGAGTCACCACACATATTTTCACCACCATCAGTTGTAGCAGATTCCACCTTAGGTTATATCATATTGGTGTTTTTTTTTTTAAAGATTTATTTTTATTTATTTGAAAGAGTTATGGGGAGAGAGGGGGGGAGAGAGAGAGAGAGAGAGGTTTCTTCCATCCACTGGATTATTTTTTACTGAAGAAAACCTCTCTCAAGTATCATTGAACTCGTAATGGCTTTGGAAATGAGCATTAGTTGTAAGTTCAATATTGCTTTTTAATTATTTCAACCAAAAATTATAAGATACACGAATATTGTGCCCACTGGGGCTAGTGCTGGAGCATTGATCTACTTGAAGGAGAGGAGGTGAGTGTGAGACTACATCAACAGAGATGAACAAACTGCCCCTGTAATAAAGAAAAAAAGGAGATTTACTATGCCCAACATGGGTGTCACCTTGGACATTCTCCTCACCCTGGAGCACTGAACAGAACTCCCAAGTCACACTCAGCACACACCTCATAGTATTTACTGAAAGATCAGACATTCCACTAAGCCACAGAGGAATAGTCCAATATAAAAGCCATTACAGGGAAAAACACCCAACAAGTATCTCCAAAAATGCTTAAAAATAAACATAGAAATTCAAGATACAAGGAAGACAATATGAAGCCCCCAAAAGAACACAACAACACTTCAATACTAGAAGGTGAAAATAAAGTGATTGAATAAATGCCAGAAATGGAATTCAAAAAAAAAAATTAAAATTCAAAAAAATCATTGAAATATTACTTAGAAGTAATCAGAAGCAAATCCACTAACTAAAGAAATCCATAAATGACATGAATGAAATTTTTTCCCATGAAATTGAGATTTTAAAGAGAAATTAAATGTTTGAAATGAAGAATTCAATAGAACAGGGCCGGCGCCGCAGCTCAATAGGCTAATCCTCCACCTTGCGGTGCCAGCACACCGGGTTCTAGTCCCAGTCGGGGCGCTGGATTCTGTCCCGGTTGCCCCTCTTCCAGGCCAGCTCTCTGCTGTGGCCAGGGAGTGCAGTGGAGGATGGCCCAAGTACTTGGGCCCTGCACCCCATGGGAGACCAGGATAAGTACCTGGCTCCTGCCATCGGATCAGCGCGGTGCGTCGGCCACAGCGCACCGGCCGCGGTGGCCATTGGAGGGTGAACCAACGGCAAAGGAAGACCTTTCTCTCTCTCTCTCTCTCTCACTATCAAAAAAAAAAAGAATTCAATAGGACAAATAAAAAATGCAGTGGAAAGCCTTAATAATAGACTCAATGAGGCCAAAGAAATAATATCTGAGTTAGAAGATAAATCTCTGGAAATTGTACAGTCAGATCAAAAGAAGAAGGAGGAGGAGGAGGAGAGGAAGAAGAAGGAGAAGGAGAAGAAGACAGAGAAGAAGAAATTAGAAAACTATAAAACAGTGTTGGAGATTTATGGGATACTCTCAAAGGACTTAACATACAGGTCTTAGAAGTTCCTGAAGGCACGGAAAGAGAGAATGGATTAGAAGGCATTTTTAGTGAAATAATTACAGAAAACTTCCCTAATTTGGAGAAAGAAAGGACATCCAAGTACAGGAAGCACATAGGACTCCTAATAGACACGTGCATCTACAAGCAACTTATCTTTGACAAAGGAGCTAAAATCAATCCCTAAAGGAAGGATAGTCTCTTCAACAGATGGTGCTGTAAAAACTGGATGTCCAAATGCAGAAATATGAATCAAGACCACTACCCTATACCTTACACAAAAATCCACTCAAAATAGATTAAAGATCTAAATCTATGACCTGATACCATCAAATTTAGAGAACATTGGAAAATACTGCAAGACATTGGCATAGGCAAAGAGTTCCTGGAAAAGGTCCCAGAGGCACAGGCAATCAAAGCTGAAACTGACAAATGGGATTACATCAAATTGAGAAGCTTCTGCACTGCAAAGGAAACACTCAGCAAAGTGAAGAGGCAATCAACAGAATGGGAGAATGTATTTGTGGACTATGCAACTGATGTAGGATTAATAACCAGAATATATAAAGAGATCAAGAAACTTAACAACAAAACAAACAACCCATTTAAGAAATGGGAAATACAGGTAAAATGCATGAACAGGAAATCCAAATGGCCAACAGACACATGAAAAAATTCTCAGGATTACTAGCCATCAGGGAAATGCAATCAAAACCACAATGAGTTTTTGCCTCACCCTGTTAGAATGGCTTTCAAACAGAAATCAACAAACAAATGCTGGCAAGGATGTGGGGGAAAAGGTACCCTAATCCACTGTTGGTGGGAATGTAAACTGGTACAGCCACTGTGGAAGACAGTATGAATATACCTCAGAAATCTGAATATAGATCTACCAAATGACCCTTCCATCCCACTTCTGGGAATTTACCCAAGGGAAATGAAATTAGCATCTGTATGAAAGAGTTATCCGTACTCCCGTGTTTATTGCAGCTCAATTCACACTAGCTAAGATATGGAATCAACCTAAATGCCCATCAACTGAAACTGGATAAACATATTATGGGATATGTATACCATGGAATAGTATACAGTGGTTTAAAAAATTAAATCCTGTCGTTTGCAACAAAATGGATGAAATTGGGAAACATCATATTTAATAAAATGTGCCAGTCCCAAAAGGACAAATACCATATGTTCTCCCTGATCTGTGATAACTAATAGAGCACCTACAACATAATCTATAGCAGAGAAATTGACATTTTGAGATGCAATTTTGAACATCCCTTGTCTCAACTATTGAGGAACTGTGGTTTTTTCTTATATTATTTGTTGAACATGTAGAGTTAATTGTATGTGTATCAATGTAATCAAAAATAGATCTTAGTAAAAAATAAGAATGGGAATAGTAGAGGGAGGAAGAAGAGGGGTGAGAGTGTGGGTGAGAAGGTTGGCATAGTGGGAAGAATCACTATATTCCTAAAGTTGTATTTATGAAATTCATTAAGTTTGTATTCCTTAAATAAAAGGCTTCTGGAGGAAAAATTTGATAGCTGAGAGCACGTAGTTCCAATGAAGCAAAAATGTTATCCTTCCAAAAGAGTTCTATTGTTCTCATTACTGGACCTATTATTATTAAATAGCATACGTAACTTTTATTATATTTTTAGTTTCAGTAATAAAATATTTTTAAAAATTTGTTTTATTTCTTGTTGTATAAGTACTGCTATAATAGCTTCAATAGTTCATCTGGTCTGTGTAGAAACTAAAACATTTACTCCGTGCCTGTTATGGAAGAAGTTTTCCCAGGCCAGAATACCTAAACATTTGGACCACTATACTTTTGCTGTGGACCATAAAATTAAAAAGGTAGGACGGTCGTGGACCTTAAGGACAGCGGAGGTCACTAAGGCGTTAAAGAGAAGGTGAGCAATTACGAGTTCTAGAACCGAAGGACCTTGATCGTTCATTGGACTTAGGGTGTGTCAATCTTCACCTTTCAGCAAATGAGCTTAGAGGTCGTTGTGAGGGAAGTGGTCCTTTATTGGCCCTTCCTAGTTCCGGTCTTCCTGTACTCCGCAACCTTACTTGGCGGTTGGACGCTTTGCCGCCTTGTTGCGTAGTCTGAGGCACCGCCTTTGTGGGCTGTTCCTGGGAACATTCCTTGCCCGTTACTTTCTGTCGTGAGGCCTCCTCTGGCACCAACAGACTTTTGACCCCTCAGCGTTAGGCGCTCCCACCTCGCCTCAGGCACGACTGGCTGCCATCAGCCTCCACTCAGCGGCAGCCAGCTTGGTGGCCACCATCTTGGCCGCTGTCGTCGCCACTCCGGGCCGATTGTCTCCCAGCTGAGGTACTAACTGGTGTCATGTCTGCCACAGGGGATCGGGATCTGCCCCAAGAAGGCCAAGAAGGCCTGGCAAGCCTGGCGGGAGACCATGCTGAGGCAGCTGAAGCTGACAGTGAGGTAGGCCGCCACCTCAGCTCTGAGGGGGGCGAAGTGGCGCCTGCAGCCGGGGAGGCCGGGTTTGCAGGGCCCGAGGGAGGCCCCGGAGAAGAGGCAGAGGAGAGAGTGGAGGGGGAGCAGGAGGAGATAGTGGCCGGATCCGAGGAGGACTCCGACATTGGGCCGGCTGACGAAGAAGAGTACCTGGCAGCTGCGGCGAGGGGTATGGACGTGGTGGTGGACGCACGTCGCTTCCCCATGGCGGGCTTCCGGTGGATGTTCCTGGACTTGGTCCACTCACTCCTCCACCGCATCTACTACAATGATCACATCCTGGTCCGGCCCCACAGAGGCCGCATGATTGTGAGGCATGAGACCCCTGCGGCCGCCAACTCGGCTGAGCTCCCAGTGCTCCAGGTGCCTGAGCTGCCCAGGGTCAGGCCCGCGTTCAACTTGGGCGAAGGCGACGTGCCCAGCCTGCCCTCGGTTGCGGCCATTCAAGACCTCGAGGACACTGTGGTGGCCCAAGTATCTGAGGAGGCCAAAGATGGCGCCACGGCGGCCGCGAAGCCTGCCGAGGAGGCCACAGGGGGAGCTGTGGAGGAGGCCGCGGAGAGCGCTGCACAGGACGCTGCGGGAGAAGCTGCAGAAGGGGCCGCAGGCCCAGAGGGTGAGAACTGGGCAGCGCGCTGGGAGGCCAGGAGCCTGCGGCTTTGGCTCGGGTGGGTTCTGGGTTGGGCAGAGGTGACCGCACACTCCCTGGCCCTGCTGGCGGCAGACTTCCAGTGGGGAAGCGGCGGGTTGCGTCCTTTCCAAATGGTCCTGAATGGAAGCCCAATTCTATAACAACCTTTACATTTCTGAGGAAGCCTACGCTGCCCTCCACCAACCTGGGCTCAATGAGAGATCTGCGATTATCCATGCAGTTAAAGTGCCCACACATGAATGCCAGTGGGAAGCAGGTGTTCGGGAGGTAACTTGGGAGGAAATGGAAAAACTTACTTTAATAAGTTAATAAAAAAAAAAAGTTAGTGGCTTTTTAAAAAGTAAAGATTCTTGGGGCTAGCATTGTGGCACAACGGGTTAAGACTCTGCTTGACACAATTTGAATCCTAGCCACTCTACTTACCATCCGGCTTCCTGCCGATGTGCCAGGCAAGGCAGGAGAGGATGGGCTGCCACCCATGGAGACCAGGATGGAATTCCTGGATCCTGGCTCCTAGCTGTTGCAGCAGTTCATGAGTGAAACAACAGATGAAAGATCTCTCTCTCTATCTGTGTCTTTCTCTGTGTGTTTCTCGCTGTCACTCTGCTTTTCAAATAAATAAATACTTAAATTTTTTTAAGTGTAAAGATTCTTAGAAAGCAATCCCCCTAAATGGTGAACTGATACAGAAGCACTTGATAAAAGTGAAATATTCAGGATGTTGAGGAACAAGTGAGCCTGACCATGGAATTTGTCTTTGATGCAAACAGGTATTTTCCCAACAAATCCTATCAAAACATATAGAATGCGATCAGTCCCAGTGATGCTGATGTCTTTCCAAAGGGCAGAAATAATCAGCTGCCCAGGGTGGGTGATTTACTGGAAAAGCGAAATTAGGTCACTGTGGAAATGATCAAGTAGTGCAAATGTGAGAGCCCTGGAGGTTTTGTTATCAGCCAGCAAAATCGTGCCCAGCGGTTCTTTTCTTAGTTCTGTTCTCCTGCTTTTCCTGAGGGTAGAGTACTAGATAGTGCTACCAGTTATATATTAAATTTTCTTTCCATGAACGTCTGATGCCAAAATCTGTACTTTTTTCCCACTAAAGAAGTAACTGAATGGGATGAAGGTGCTGTAAGTGAGGAAGAGAAAGCAGAAAAGGAAGAAAATGAGAAGAACATCGAAGAACAAAAAGAAGGACCTGAAAATGACGCAGACCCAGGAGATGGAAAATCAAGGTATCAGTCTGTAGCTTTGAGTACATTCAGCCATTCCTGGCATTTACCTGTCTGATAACTTAATCTTATTTTACTCAAAAAAAATTCTCCATTAAATCAATCAAGAAAAAGTTTTTCTGAAATTAATTTAAAATTCATTTAATTTAATAATTTAATTTAAAATTTAAAAATCATTTAAAATTGTCTAACAGCATGTTACTTTAGAATATTTAGGTAGCTAGTAAAATGCAATGTGTACTGAAATATACTTCATGGCTACTTATTTGTTCTTGTGAGGCCTTTTATTCTCTAGCTGTAAGACCAGTAAATTTATCAGAACTGGTACCTGAAACCAGTATTTGTTTTTAAAATCAGTTACCAGAAGCAGCAGCTAATGTGGTTGGCCACATACCAGTTGGCTCATCATTACTTGGCCACAGAAATGCAGTTTCCCATACTAACCAGTAGACAATGCCTTTCTTTTATTTTTTTAAATATTTATTTATTTATTTATTTATTTGAAAGGCAGAGTTACAGAGAGGCAGAGGCAGAGAGAGAGAGAGAGAGAGAGAGATGTCTTCCATGAGAGAGAGAGAGAGAGAGAGAGAGAGAGGTCTTCCATCCGCTGGTTCACCCCCCAGATGGCCGCAATGGCTGGAGCTGAGCCAATCTGAAGCCAGGAGCCTGGAGTTTCTTCTGGGCCTCCCACACAGGTGCAGTGGCCCAAGGACTTGGGTCATCTTCCATTTCTTTCCTAGGCCATAGCAGGGAGCTGGATTGGAAGTGGCGCAGCTGGAACTCAAACTGGTGCCCATATGGGATGCCGGTACTTGCAGGTGGTGGCTTTACCCGCTATGCCACAGTGCCAGCCCCGACAATGCCTTTCAAAATGTGAAGTTTCACAAATATCAAAAAGTTAGGCATTTCAATTAGGACTACATTTAATGTTTGATGACTGTTAATTCAGTTGTAGATTTTTCTATTTTGTGTGGCAAAGAAAAAAAACTTAGTTAAAGTATGATTATTGTTTACCATTGAATTAGTAATTAAGTCTTAATTTACATCTTTTGCTTTAGTGTATTTAAATAATAAGCTAATATTTTGCTTTATTCCCATATTTTCACAGCTGCATATCTCATAGTAACAGCATTTTCCCTATGTGGTAAATATGGAAACCAAGGATCTGGGAGGGTAAGGGATTATCATTTGGGCAAGTTACACAGGCTTTTTCTTTACTTTTTTAAAAGATTGATTTATTGATTTTAAAGGCAGAGTTACAGAGAAAGGAGGGGGGAGAGATCTTTTACCCACTGGTTGACTCCCCAAATGGCTGCAATAGCCAGAGCTGGCCCAGGCTGAAGCCAGGAACCTGAAACTCCATCCTGGTCTCACACATGGGTACCAGGGGCCCAAGTACTTGAGTCATCATCTGCTGCTTTCCCAGGCACATTAGCAGGGAGCTGGATCGGAAGTAGAGCGACTGGGAGTCGAACTGGCGCCCATATGGGATGCCAGCATCATAAGTGGTAGCTTAACCTGCTGCACCAGAACGCTGGCCCCCAGCACAGGCTTTTAAGGTGGAGAGACTTACTTAAATGCCAGAATGGCCTCTCAAAACAACAACAGCAACAAGCATTTCTGGTGTTAGGTAAGGATGGTGTGATCACATGATTGAAGCCATTGGCTGCAAGAGCACCCGATAGCCAAAGGTTTTAATTACAAGAAGAAATAGGGGCTATTTTCTTAGATTTAGGAAGCAGATTAATGTTGTATGATTATTAATTTTCTCTCATTTTATTCTGTAGTTACAAAGAATAGAAAGAAAAGGACAGCGAAAGAAGAAAGAACGTATTCTTTCTAGGTTTTTCATTTTTGAAGCCCAAGGAGACTTCATCAACACTAATTTCATTCCTGTGTTCACCACCCAAAAAGTGATTTCTAATGATAGCTGACTTTTCTCTTAATGTTTTGAAGATATATTTAACAGCATTTGTTCAAGTTAAGAATAAAAGGTTTGCTTTAAACTTAAATAGAAATATAGGCAGATTTTATTCAAGATAAGTAACATTCAAATATGTTTACCTTTTATTTTGATTCACTTTATTTGCATTTGGAAGGGATCATTTTCCATCATTTGATAAACTTATTTTCTTGTAGCTCAAATAATGAAAATTTCAAGTTTCAAATAGTTTTTGTAGAGAGCTCAAACCTTTAGTTAAAGCTATATTGTCTACAAATCAATAGCCATGTGTGGCTCCTGAGCACTTGAAATGTTAGTTCAATTTGAAATGTGTTGTAAGTGTAAAACAATGCAAAATGCCTCATCAATAACTGTGTGCTGAAATGACAATATACTGTTAACCAAAATGTACTATTAAAATTTCTTTCAGCAGCTCCTTTTTACTTTTTCATTGTGACTACTAGAACATTTAAATTACACATTGGGGGTAAAGTTATATGTCTACTGGACAGTGCCGCTCTGGAGCATGGTTTTGAGGGAAACCTTATGGATAGCCCAGCTTGTCTGGAAGTTAAATAGTGCTGCTGAACTTGGGCACAGACTTTGCATTTGGGGCAATGGTGGTTCTCAAATGTTGTCTCTGGATTAGCAGATCACCATCACCTGAGAACGTGTCACAAGTGCTGACTCTCAGGCCACATCCAAATCTTCTGAATCATAAACTGAGGTTTGAGGTCAGCCATCTGTTATTTAAGAGAGAGAGACAGAGACAGAGAGAGAAAGGTATCTTCCTTCCACCGTTTCGGTTCACTCCCCAAATGGCCACAACAACTGGGGCTGGGCCAGGCTAAAGCCAGGAGCCAGGAACTCCATCTGGGTTTCCCACATTGGTATCAGGGGCCTGAGTACTTCAGCCGTCTTCCACTGCTTTCCTAGGTGCAGTAGCGGGAAGCTGGATTGGAAGTGGAGCAGCCAGGACTCAAACCAGTGCCCATATCGGATGGCAGCGCCTCAGACAGAGGCTTACACTGTTAACAGTGCCACAATGCCAGCTCACAGCCATTTGTTTTTAACAAGCCCTCCAAGGAGTCCTGACGCACACTAAGGTTTGGGAAGAGGCTGTGAGACACTCACCTAAGATAAGGCCAGTCTTAAAAGTCACTGGCTTATGCCTGTTGCAGGTAAACTGAACAGGACAGCAAGGGCTGGGCAGGAAGGAGACTAGAGCTCACAGAGGCTGAGACACAGAGGGGAAGAGATTAGCTGATTGCAACAGAAATATGTCTAAGGGGGAAAGCTAGCTCCAGAAGATGTAAACATGATGACATATGAAGTCTCAGAAACCCTGCAAATCATCACTGATACCTACTGTGGGTACATAGAAGCTAAAAAGCATGCATATGAGGTATGTGTAAAGATGTAGCATGCAGAAAGGTGTGTATTGGACAGAGAAACAGCTAAGATGGAATTCATCTCCTAGGGAAAGGGGGGGGGGGATTGGGATTGTACAGAGGGCTCCATCTTTGGCGTCAGGTGTACCGGTAATGTTACATGTCTAGCTGAGTGGTGAATACATGGATGTTTATGGTTGTATTCTTGTGTCCTGGGAGTTCTGAAATAATCCCAAAGGGAGAAGAGGGGAGGAAAGCAGTGTTTTCCATGCCACTGGGGCAGGACCTAGAGGAGTCGACGAATTCTAAAACCCAACCTGACCTTTCAGGTCATTATGAAGATACCTCTGTCATGGAAGGAGATAAACCATGTTAAATTAGTTGATTTAAACATTTCAGATATTTAGACATAGGGGTTTGTGGATCCCCAGCTGAATTCTTGTTCTGAACTCCAAAAATGTTACAAGCAGGCTAGACTAAATAAACCACTTTCCCTTCTTCATTCTCTGTCACTCTTTTTTTTTCTGACAGGTGGAGTGGATGGTGAGAGAGAAAGACAGAGAGAAAGGTCTTCCTTTACCGTTGGTTCACCCTCCAATGGCTGCTGCGGCCAGCGCACTGCGCTGATCCGAAGCCAGGAGCCAGGTGCTTCCTCCTGGTCTCCCATGCAGGTGCAGGGCCCGAGCACTTGGGCATCCTCCACTGCCTTCCTTGGCCACAGCAGAGAGCTGGACTGGAAGAGGGGCAACCGGGACAGAATCCGGCACCCTGACCGGGACTAGAACCCGGTGTGCCGGCGCTGCAGGCGGAGAATTAGCCTAGTGAGCCGCGGTGCTGGCTCTCTGTCACTCTTTATTGCCTAAGCAGGTGGGGCCCTGTGCTTCTGAAAAGGGCTTGTTGCAGTTAAACCATCTTGCTATAGGTCTTGGACCTAGTCCCTGAGCCAGGACGGAGTGCAGTCACTAACCACCTTGTCCCTTCTACTCATGCCCAGCTGCGCCCCTCTCCCACCAGTCTCTCACTTAACTTCCCAGGTGTTCATATGCAAATCCTCTTCAATAGCACTTCTCCTCCACACCAAGCCCCTTAGGAGGGCATCAGCTTGGCAGACTCATCTGTGTGGTAGCCCCTCCTATGAAGCACAATTTCTTATGAGCATTTTGCTTCTCTGAACACCTTCAAAGTCTGAGTTGTCAATACCCTATTTGATTTTCCTCCCCCATGAAACAGACTGAGATGGTCTAAAGAACAGGCTTTATTGATTTCATTTGCTCTATATAAATCAAAAAAATCAAGAAAGTGCAAAGAAGCTGAAAACAATGTGTCACTAGACTTTAAAAAAAAAAAAACCTCATCAATTAAAAGAGCTTTGTTAACTGTGGAAAATAAATTGTTAAGAGAGGGAAGGATTACCTGCATGAAGGTCATCTACTGTTCATTATGGGATACAAAGGTAATAATATCCAGTCTATCAAAAACCTAACTTTATCAAAAAAGACAAAAACACAGTATCAGAAAAAAATAGATGCTAATAGAGAAAATGCGACACCTAGCAAGTGGTCAGTATTGTGTCACATTATATCAGCAGCAGCCAGCACCCAGGTACTTAAATTAGCTCTGGCTCCTCACTGCCTTGCTGCCTCGGTGGGCATTTTGGGATGGAGCAGGGCCCCGCTCAGGATGTAAAGGCATAGGTGGATGTTCAGGCCTGCATATCTGTTTAAACAGAGTAACCCTGAAGAGACAAAGGCAGACATAGTGATAACTATAATGAGAAGTCACTTCTGGGTCACCTAATAAGCTAGGGTTAACTGGCAAGGCATCTAAGGTCATCTCTCTCAACGTGTTTGGTGGGTTTGCGGGATAGAATAAAAAGGAAGGATGTAGAAAGGAGGACTTAACTAATTTTTGGTGAACCTGGAGGAGAGTCTAAGGTGGTCTACACCTTGGAAATCTAGCTGATTAAGGGACTGACTCTGGAGGTAAACGTGCCTAAATCTGTACTCCTCCGCCTGGGAGTTTTAAAAGGAGGTGATGCACTACAGAAACAGACTGCATGGCAAGATGCAAAGGGAGGGGTCAAATTTGCAGGGCTACTCGGCTCCTGCCCTCCCAACTGATCTTTCCCCCTCATCCTGACACTTCCTCTCCCGCTCTCCTTTTAGGCCTTCTCTCTTCCCCATGGTTGGGGTGAGTGGGTCTCTTGGGAGGTGGGGGCTCTCCAGCCTAGTACCTTCTGAGGTGTGTGTCTCTAGGAATGAGGGTGGCAAGAAGCATTGGTGGTAACTCTACTGAAGGCTAGGCATTCATGGCATTTATTTCATTCAAAGGATTGTAAGTTTCTATTCCCCTTTCTAAGGCCTTTTTGCTTAATAAAAATGGTCACAGGAAATAAATCACTGCACAGAATTAATGCAACTGTTGGCAATTATCATTTAAAATGCTTACGCTTCACCTAGGACCTACTTATTACATCGTCTATGTTTTGTGGCTCCATGCTTTGGATTTCTTCTTGGCCATAGAGAACCAGACAGGCTCAACTGGCTGAACCAGCTCAGCTGGTTCAACCGGCTCAGCCAGCTCAACTGGCTGATGGGACTTGGCTGGAAAAGTTGAAGATTCTTTAGTTTCTTTTTGCTTGGCAGGGATGTGAAGTATCTTCTGATCTTCAAGTACAGCTGGAACCATAGCAAGCAACATACAAACAGTAAGAAGCCTCTGAGACATTGGGATATGTCTATGGGATGCAATAAAATGGTTTATCCTTTCAGCTTTCCTCTGCTCTCCCCCCACTCTTATTACTTTCCAATTCTTGCTCCCTGGGGTGCCAGGCTTCTAAAAGCTGGCATCTGAGCCATGCCATGATATGTCAAAAGGGTAAAATCAACATGACTATGGCTACTAGGGTCTGGGCTTGGGAAAACCTGAGAGGTAAAACCTGTATCTGTTAACTCACAATATTTGCATGTTATTGGATTTTAAGGTAATATCTTTGTCTTACCAGTTCGTGATGTCATGTGAAATGAAATTGATGACTCAATCGATCTTACCCAGTAAAAGTTGATGCTAAATAATATTGTACCAACTGCTGTGGCCAAACAGCCTATCTTTATCTTCCTCAATTCCACTCCCTCTCTCATCTTGCATCATGGCTGATTGACTCAGTGGCTTAGACTCAAGCAGTGGTTGTCAGTCCTGACTACATATAAGAATCACATAAGGCTCTTTAAAAAAGTATCAATGTCCACACCATTTCCTAAACTGACTGAATTAGAATCTCTTGATGGAGCCAAGGTCCTTTGTAATTGTTTAAAAAGCTTACCAGGTGATTCTAATACATAGTGAGAATTAAAAGCCACTCCACAGGAAAATAAGTGCCTATGAGGCCATTGATCACTGTAGACAGGTCAATTGTTATTTCATGTTCTGATAATGAGTTCTTAAATTCCTATCCTAATTTATGCATGAGGGAAATAAAAAAACCCTTTTGCACACAACTCTTTCTGATGAGATCACTTCCTGTTGTGTCCCAGTACATGTGGTGCTTTTCAGCAGTCAACATTTCCCTGCTTTTCATATCCCTGCTCAGAATATGGAGGGGATGAAATAAGTCTTTCAAACAGTTAAAAACAATTCCACACCATTGAACCTTTATAGTGAATTATTTTCAACAGTTTCATTGGGGACATAGAAGGCAAAATTTGTTATGAACTGGAAAGTGGCTGGGTACTTTCTTCTTGCATATCCAGCTACAAAAATATTTTAGTGAGTTACCAAAATTTTGTGCCTAGATAGCTTCTTCAATGAGATAAAAGACTGGAAGACCTCCCTGGAATTTACATTGGATTTATATTGGTCATAATAATTGGATTTTCCTAAAATAAGTGTATACTGTGTCTACCGGAAGAGCAATGAGCGAATCATGAAGCTCATTTGAGGGTAAGAGACATATTGTATGAGGTTGAAATTGCATAATTTTCACAACATCCTGCCAGGGCTGTTTTCATAGGAGTATGTGCTTTTACCTGATTTGATTAGCTTCATCTGTGCCATCTTCTGTCTATGGACATTGGAAGTGAAAATCTTTCTTGATTGGTTGTCATTTTCAGGGTCAGCTCCCTTTAATTCAAAAATGGAAACAGAAAACATGAAAGTCCTGACATTAAACAATGAATTACTTATTCAGAAGACCATAGGCACAGGCCCAGTTCTAGGAACTATTTGTTCAATAATAATTAAAAGACAACAGATGGATACACATACAGATACAGACAGAGAAGGAAAGAAATATCACTGAGCCTCCTGGTTTGGAACTTATGTTCACAAAACCTAAGCTGGCTCATATCTATCACCTTAAAACTTGTAAGAAAAGCTTGTCTCTATAGAGTAACATGAGAATTAGTTAACTTAAGAACTTTCTTTTCCTTAGCACTTTACCAGTACTTAACAGCAAGCTAACAGAATATGGTGATTACAAACAAATCTGGTGAATTCACTGGAGTTCCCTAGAATTGCTCTTAGGAAAACTTTCTGACATATGACTTGAAGCACTCCCTACACTAAAAAAATAATGTGACTGTAGGTCTTTCCAAAATTTTAGTTTAGGTTTTTCAGATTAACCTCTCCAAAACTGGTCTAAATGAATGCATTTATATACACTAGTGTATTTCTCACTAATAAAAGCTTTAACCAAGGTGGATCTTACCCTTGGACAATCCTGCTCCCACACAAATACTAATGATAAAAAAGGAAAGATCTTTGGGGCTGGCATTGTGGCATAGTGGGTAAGGCTACTTCCTGTGATGCCAGCATCTCATATGGGTGCCAATTCATGTCCTGGGTGCTCCACTTCTGATCCAGCAGCAGAGTATAACCTATGGTGTTTGGGTCTCTGGCACCCACATGAGGGACCCAGATGGAGCTGTTGGTTCCTGGCTTTGGCCTGCCCCAGCGCTGGCCATCTGGGGAGTGAACGAGTGGATGAAGATATCTCTCTCTCGCTCTCTTTCTCTCTCTCTCTCAGTTTCCCTCCCTCTCTGTAGCTCTTTTGAAATAAATAAATAAATAAATCTTTTTTTTAAAAGGAAAGATCTTTAAAGCAAAGAGTTAAATAGGTTCCCACGTGATCTCTCAACATATTTAAGATGCACTTAAAATATAAAAATGTAGATCTATGTCTTTATATGTAAATTTGGTATTTTCCTGAGTCAGTTTTCTGCAGTTTTGACAAGAGGAAAGCAAGCTCCCTGATCCATATGTCGTACCATTAGCCTAGGTCATCACTTTTAACAATCACATCAAGCTAAATGAATATGTAGAAATCCAAATGCCAAGCACATAAAGATAAGCTGTTACGTACTCATAGAGAAAGGTGCTCAGAGATGAAATATAAAATGAAAAAAATAATACAGTGCTCCTCACCCCTTGTCTGCAGTTTCGTTTTCCGAGGTTTCAGTTCAACTGTATTTAATTGCAGTGTGAATTTTTTAAAGATTTATTTATCTATTTGAAAGAGTTACACAGAGAGGAGAGGCAGAGAGAGAGAGAGAGAGAGGTCTTCCATCCAATGGTTCAGTCCCCAATTGGCCGCAAGGGCAGGAGCTGCGCCTATCCGAAGCCAGGAGCCAGGAGCTTCTTCTGGGTCTCCCACGTGGGTGCAGGGGTTCAAGCACTTGGGCCATCTTCTACTGCTTTCCCAGGCCATAGCAGAGAGCTGGATTACAAGTGGAGCAGCAGGGACTCGAACCAGCACCCATATGGGATGCCGGCACTGCAGGCAATGGCTTTACCCAATATGCCACAGTGCCTGCCCAGAATGTTTTAAAATATTCATTTAAATTTAGAGTGATAGAGTCAGAGACGCTACAGACTGAAACAGAGATCTTCTTGCTTCTGGTTCACTTCCAAAATGCCCCCAACAGCTGGGGTTGGCACAAGTTGAGAGCCAGGAACTCCATCTTAGTCTCCCACCTGGATGGCCGGGACTGAAGCACGTAAACCATTATCTGCTGTCTCCCAGGCACATTATCTGGAAGCTGAATCAGAAGTGAAGTTCCTGGAACTTGAACCATGCACTCTGATATGGGATGCAGACATCTTAAGCATTGACTTAATGCACTCTACTGCAACACCTGCCCCAGGTGCAAAATTATTAAATGGAAAATTCCAGAGATAAATGATTCATAAGTTTTAAATCACATTCTCTTCTCAGTAGCATGATGAGCTCTCACTCCATCTAGCTCTTTACTGCCTGGGATGTGAAGCATCCTTTGGTCTAGCATATTTATGTCTTACACACTACTGGCCTATTAGTCATTTAGTAATTGTCCAGGTCATGATGCCACGGTATTTGTGTTCAAGTCACCTTCATTTTACATAATAATGGCCCCAAAACACAAGAGTAGTGATGCTGGCAATTCGAAAATGTCAAAGAGAAGCTGTAAAGTGCTTCCTTTAAGTGAAAATTTTTAACTTAGAATGGAAAGAAAAAAGTCACATGCTGAGGTTGCTAAGATCTATGGCAAGAAAGCATTTTATAGCCATGAAATTGTGAAGAGGGAAAAATAGTTTTGATGTCTCATCTAAACTGCCAAAGTTATGGCCATAGGACATGCTGTATGCTTAGTTAAGACACAAAAGGCACTGAATTACAGGACTTGTACTACCCATGGTTTCAGGCATCTACTGGGGATCTTGGAACATATTCCCTGCAGATAAGGGGAGACCACTATATTTATAATTTTATTGCATTGATAAAAATGCATATACCTACTTACAGGCATAAAATATCCATAAGAATAGTCATTCAGCTCTTAGCCCAGTGGCTACATTTGGCATATATTGTATGACTTAATCCTTATCTCTTAACCAACTTCATGGAATTCTGCTCAATTATTTAGGACAGGTTTTGATTTATAGACTCCTCATATCAACAACTTTCCACAACCCTTTAAGAGCACAAACTGGTACACATTTATATGAGTTTAAGGCAAGTCTTTCTCCTACCCCCTCACCACCACCAGAGAAGCCCTTCTGGCTTGCCTAATATTCCTAAAGATGGGTCAGAAGTATGTGTCTGGCAAAGTTCCCAGTGGAAGCTCAAATGGTGGCTCCAGCAACCATTTGGAGTATTTTCTGGGTGGCCCCAGGTCCTACCACATAAACAGGCTCCTTAGTCGCAGCCTCTGCTCCAGTTCTGTCCTTGAATTTTGATGGTCTCATAGGTACAGGAGTCTGGAAACCCTTTTGCTTCTGCTTTGCCATGGTTATCCAAGCTGGCTCTGAGATAGCACTGTCTGATTGTTGACCAGGATGCTTTCCTGACAAAGGAATGAAAGGAGTTAGGACTGAAGCAAGGCAGGCAGGGTCTTAGCCTTAGTCCCACCTGGGACAATCATGTCCCAAGTGGGATCCTTGTGAGTTGCCAAATGAAAATGAACAGATCTCTAGTAGATAAGCACCCCTCCTTTGCCTACAACCTTACAAGTCAAGTTCTTGGGTGATCAAGAAGCTGTACTTCAAAATAGGCATACTGTCCCCTTACTGGACCCCTTCCTTCCTTTGTTCATCCTATGTCCCGTACTCCAATCAAGATATGATAATGGTTGCCAGTGGGGCTGAGAAAACTCCTAAGAAGCAAGAAGCTCAGGCCATTGATGTCCTTTCTCTGTCTCCAAGGAAAATATAGTATTTGTTACCCAGTCATAGTCCCCCAGGCAAGTGTGTGGTTACAGGCAGATATAAGACTATGTGTGTGAAGGTACAAAGTTTTGGGAGAGATTTGTGTTGAAAATATCAGGTAGTCCTTTATTCTTAAGACATTTCTGTAGATAGGAGATATACCTCAGTGAATTACAGGGAATTCAGATTTAGGCTGAGAGTCTGAACACAGCGCTTTGTTAATGAGTTGCCTTTTAAGACTGTAAATGGTGTTGAGGAGGGGCATGATACATGTGAAAGTATTTTGAGAAAAGCATGAAATACTATCCAAATGTAAGGAATACAGAGCTTAGGGGAAGAGGGAATGGGCAGAGTTCATGTGTCTGTTACAGAATGTGAATGAATGTCCAGAGGGGAACCCCCCAGAGAAAGGGGAAGACTCAAAATTGACTATTTCCAAATCCAATCATGTAGAATAGGGCACTATACTGTCCCTAAATGCACGAGCCAGCTCCATCAAAGCAACAGTGCAGTAGGCAAGGCGAGGACAGATCTCAAGGCCCACACCATGCTAAGTTTTCTAGTTCTTCCCTCCCTTTAGCACCTTACTTGCCATCTGAAGAAACACAAATCTCACCTGGGGTCTTGTAGGCAGGTTGCTTCTGGGCCACAGCTTCAGATTTGGGCTCGCTCAGCTGCTTCCCCTCCAGCTCAGGTATTGTGGTGGTGGTCTCTGCAGTGTCCAGGAGCCCCCGGGACGCTCTTCTTCTCATCCGCTGCTCTCTACCTTCAGAGAATGGAATCGGGCCTGAGGGCAGTGGAGGAAGCTGGGCAAAGTTATCTAGTTTTGTGCTCTTATACTTCCGGGAGGAAGGGAGTCTTCTCAGTTGCACTCCAAAACATTTTTCAACGCCAGCCTCGTTAGTGGTGACATTGGAGCGGTTGTCATTATTTCCATCACCACTCTCAAGGCCTTCCCTCTTAGAGTACGTGCCCCCAGAAACAGGTGTTTTCGAGGCTGGGGCAAGGGTGAACTTCCTAGGTTTGGTGGTAACAGTCATGAGGTCTTCAGAGCCTGCGCTGTGCTGCTTGGTCTTGTTTGGAAAAACTGAGCCTTTTGGTAGGGACTCTCTGCCAGAATTGCCCTCCAAAATGGTTCCCTTGGTAGTAGCGCTCGTGGAGTTTGAAAGAACCTGTTGCTCATATTCAGAGTCTCCAAAAGGCGGTAAAGGGTTCCTGGGTTGCAGGTGCTCTTGAGGACTGCTCCGCCTTACAGGCCCATCCACTGAGCCCGCCGGGCAAGTCTGCGGCTGCAACTGCGACCCATTCAACGCTTGAGGAGCGCGTCTGGGAGGCAGGCTCTCTCTAGAAGGCCTCCACTCTTCAGGAGAGCTTTCAGAAACACAGGGGACTTCTTGCTGGCACTCAAACTTTCCCAAGGCTGGGGCGTTCTGTCTACGAGGCAGCTGCTCTTCAGCAGTGCTTCTCTTCACAGGAACGTGCTCTGAGGATGAGGGAACTTCTTGCAGGTCTTTGGGCCTGCCCACAGACTTGACAGAGTGCTTCAGAGGCAGCGTCTTCGAAGATCTGCCTCCCCCGGGGTCAGCCTGCTCCCGATCTGAGAACACTTTGTGATCCATTTTAGGCCTCAACAGAGACTTGGATGGATGCTTTGGAGGCGGGGGGTCCGTGCAAGAGCTCTCTTTGGGAGCCGAGTCCTCTGAGAAGATTTGCTGTGCCATAAACTTCACAAACGACCGGGAAGGATGGCTGGCAAGCAGCGACTTCTCTACTTTAGTCGTGTTTGTTAGGCGTGAGGATATCTCCTGCACTTTGGACTTGACAGAGAGCTGAGTAGAACATTTGGGGGGCACCGCCTCCCCTGACATGCGTCCCTCAACAGCAGCACTCTGGGGCCCTGTGGCCATTTTCTGGACATCATGTGTTACAGTGGACGGAGAAGCGTGTCCAGAAAGCAGCAGTTCTGCAGAAACGCCACCCTCAGGGGCAACACCCTCTGCACTTGCAGCCTTCGCCGGGGGCTGAGCATGGGGCCTGGGAGATTCCAGCTCCACAGACATCCTCCCCTCAGCTGCAGCACTCTCTGAACCTGCAGAGACTTGCTCAAAGGCGGGGCTCCCCGGTGCTTGTTGGCTGTGTCTGGAGGCAGTGGCTTCCCATTGCGCAGAAGCACTCGCGGAGCCTACGATCTTCTGCAGCTGGCTGCTAGGCCTGACCGAGGCCTGGGGAGGGCACCCAGGAGGCGACAGCTCTCCACAAACGTCCTCCTTCGCAGCAGCGCTTTCTGAGACGATTCCCTGGACTTGAGGAGTTGTCGAGGACTGGGGAGAATCTTCGGGGAGCAGCAGCGCAACTGCAAGGCCCGTTTCGTCAGCAATAGCCTCCGAACCTGACAACACATCTTGCTGATCCTGAGGCTTAATTAAGGGCTGGGAAAGCAGCTCAGGAGGACGCAGCTCCACGGAATCCTTCTCACCAGCAGAGCGCTTGGAACCTGAAGAATCTTCTTGTTCAACTACTGATTTCAACAGAGGCTGAGAAGCACGCTTGGGAGACAGCGCCTCCGGCGAAACAACCTCTCCGGTAGCTGTAACTTCTGCACGTGAAGGCACTTGCTGCTCAGCTTTTGGCCTCACAGAGCGCTTAGAACTCATTCTGGGAGGCAGTGGCTCCATAGAAATGCCCCAGTCAGTAGCCACACCCTTGGGATTTACAGAGACGTGGTGCTCAGAATTGGGGCCCTCCGACGGCTGGTAAGGGTTTGGGGGAGACACTGACTCCTCAGAGATGCCCTGTTCTGTCGAAGAGCTCAGTGGACTGGAGGAGAGCTGCTGCGGCAACACAGGCCTCCCAGTGGGCAGCGTCTGCTCCGCAGAACCGCTCCCTTCAGCCGTGTTCTTTGGGACTGAGCTGACTTCTGCTTGGTCTCTGGGCTTCCTCAGGGCCTGGGCGCGGGGTCTGATGGGGAGCTGTCCCTCCAAGCTGTTCAAATCTTCAGCACTGCTGTACTTCTCAGCACGACCACTCGAGCCTCTGGGGACTTTTTCAACTTGACACTCCTCAAAGGGTCGGGAAGGGTAGCTAGGAGCCTGCTGCTTCCCAGAGCGGCTTAATTGCATGACAGAATGTTTCGATTTGGGGAAGACTTTTGGTTTATCTTCAAACTTCCCCAAGGATGGAGGAGAGCAACCAGAAGCAGCCAGTTCCTCAGAATTGCTCTGCTCCTGGGTACCACTCTCTGAATCTGAGGTTTCCTTAGCTTCAGGCTTCCCCAGACGCGAGCGAGAATGTGCAGGGATCACTTGCTCCTCAGAACGACTGCCGTCCTCGGAATCATTTTCTGACTCTGAGAGGACTTCCTCAGCCTCGTGTTGCCCTAAGAAAGTGGAAAGGCGTAGGGGAGGCAGCCTCTCTGAAAAAATGATTTCCTCTGCCTCACCGATCATGCCGGAAATTTCACTCACTATAAAGGCCTGGATGATATTTCCAGGAGGCTCACCTTTGAAGGCAGCTGGGACGTCCTGGGCTGGCTGCATTTTGGATCCCTCCGCTGACTGGATCTGAGAGGGCTCCCTGATCACCTGGGCCGCCTCTGCCACTGAGTGAATGGCCTCTTCTGGCCTTGCGGAAGAGCTCTCCATCCCTGGGGAAGCAAGCGCCCTGGCTCGGAGCTTCTTGGCTGCAGAAACCGTATGTTCATGATAGGATGGTGGACCACTAGCCATCGACGCTTCCATGTTTTCAGGTAGAGGCTGGGGTGCTGATGTGTTTTCTGCCTGAAAATGGACATCATCGTTGCTACCACCCATGTCACCTTCATCTGAGAGCAACTTCTGAGCAGTAGCGGTTTCTACTTGTGGAGTTGTGAGCTGCTCCGTGACTTTTGTCTGCAAGTGTAGGTTCCAGAAAGAGCAGTCCTTGGCAGTCTTATCAGTAGGTAAGGACCCAGCCCCATCACCCAGGCCGTGTCCTTTACTGGACTGTACAGAGCTTCTTCCTTTGGACCCACACTCACTCATTCCTAAAGCATTTGCTCCTACTCGTCTACATCTTCCACGTACTGCTGTCATACCGCCTAGGTTCCCAGAAGCATCAGTGTTTGGGGCCTGTTCTGTTGTCTTATCATAAATTTCTGTTTCGTTGTTCTGTTTCTGGCTTGTGGGTTCTGTACCAACGGAAAATAAGGAAAGAAGAATATGTGTGCTGTTGACTTCACAAAATAAACATACTCTGCTGTGGCCCAATGAGTAGCTACTTTGATACTGATTTCTCTAGTATGAAGGAGCATCTACTTATAAGACAGAAACTTGGTCACCATTCACCTTCTAGAGTTGGAAATTCTTTAATCAAAAGGAAATCTCAGTTTCATAAACTAATTTCAAGGTTGGTGCATCAATAAGTTGGTACACTATTAGGTATGAGTCATGTCAAGAGGAAAAGTTCGATTAACTTTGAGGAAACTGAGGCAAGGGGGAGGGAAGTTTTCACTTTCCAGTTAGTACTTCTACTTTCAATTTAATGTTTATCTGAACGACTTGAAATTTTCTATGTGCATATACTGCATTTGCTTTAGAAAGACATCAACAGAAATTATCTGGGAGGTAGGATTAGGGCCACTTTTTCTTCAATCTCCTAGTATTAAAACAATCTTATACATACCAAACAATTCTTTAAATATATGCAGAATAATTCTTGGAATGTCTTAACAGTTACATCAGTCCACAGGCTTAGGTGAAGCACGAGACAGCAGTTACATAGATTGCTGCCTCTCCTCTCTGATAACTTTTTCTAAGGAACTTAGTTTGATCCACAGCTGGGTGGGGCCCTTGCTGCCTTTCTCCCTATCACTCCCATCCCTAGCTCCATTCAGTACTTTCATATCCAGCATAAATACTGAGAATGACTGGTTGTGCTCCAAACCAACCTCATTATTTGGCCAGGGAGTGCAGTGGAGGATGGCCCAAATGCTTGGGCCCTGCACCCCATGGGAGACCAGGAGAAGCACCTGGCTCCTGCCATCGGATCAGCGCGGTGCGCCGGCCGCAGCGTGCCGGCTGCAGCAGCCATTGGAGGGTGAACCAACGGCAAAAGGAAGACCTTTCTCTCTGTCTCTCTCTCTCACTGTCCACTCTGCCTGTCAAAAAAAAAAAAAGGAAAAAAAGGAAAATCAACCAAAGTATCTGCTCCCATGAGAACTGACTCAGTTCTGGCCTCTGTGTAAAAGGGACAGTTTAAAAACAGCAAGGAAATAATAAAAGAGGCAACTATTAGAAGATAAATCTGAAAAAATAAAGATGAAAGATTTCCCATTTCATCTTTCCTTTATTTTTACAGGACGCTTTTGTTATTATTCATGGGGAAATGTATTCACGGATATCCTGTCTTTAAACTCACATGTGAAATCCTTTCTGACAAAACACCAAATAATTGTTCAACTTAATTTGTGGGCCTGGAATTTTGTTTTATCAGATATTGTTTGAAATTCACCTGTCATCAGCTGGGGCATACATCCACAAATGCACACACACAAAAAAAGAGATAGCTTTTCACTTAGATGGTATTTCTTTTGGGGGATTTGATAGCTGTTGGCTGCCAAGGTCATCTGTCTACAGCTGTCCAAGCCCTCTTTGACCATGGATATGGGAACTGATCTCCCTGTTCACACAAGACCTTTTCTTTCTACCAGAAGAGAAAGACGGCTTTAACAAATGATTTGTTTGGCCACTTCCATTATTCCTGTCTGGTTCTGTTCTTGAGGAAGAATGTTGAAGTGGAAACTGCTAGTTGTACTCTGCTATCCAGGCGCATTGAGGAACCTGGCATAGACACTAGTCTCAGAAATGGTTCAATAAATCTAGAAACAAACCAAACACCTCTCTGGTTTGAAATTCATTTAGGTAAAATCAGTATGTAAAGATGATCCTTTATCTAAATTCCTAACACGTGTTATTATACACGTGTATTAACTTGCTGTCTAGATGGGGAAACCTGGGGCATATTAGTATGCATCTTAAGTGGAAAGTTCTCTGAGGACCAAGGACAGCTGTTCTGGGTAATTCTTGTTTTCAATTCCTATCACATAGCGCTGTGCAACGAAGCCTATAATACATGTTTCTGGGTAAAGGTGAAGATGTGCCAACCTTCACTGTCTTTGTTCAGCTTCTGGTCAGCATCTTTTGGTTTTCTCATACTCTTTTCTTCTTCAGTAACCAGTAAAAAGCTTGGCTCCTCCTGCTTTGCTTTCACCTAAAACAAGGAAAGAAAGAGCATGAAGTGCTCCCTAGCCATCCCTGCATGCTCACCAAGGAGTTAGGGCACATCAGGAAAACTAAGTCCTCATGCTGGGTATTTAACACCATTGAAGATGAAAGCTATTTTCAATGCCATCCATTAAGTGATCCCTGGGAATCATCTTACCTATTGGAAGTGGTTCATTCAGACCTGAAATTCCTAATCTGTGAATAGCAGTCTGCAGGAAGTGCTCTAAAACATCCCAGAAACTACTGAACCAAACTAGGCCATAAATCCGAAAATTGGGTTGTTGGGCCTGATGACAGACTTGCCCCCTTAGCAGAATTGGAATTCTTGGATTTTCTTCACCGGACTTGTGAGCCAATTCAAAGTCTGTTTGGCTTCTTTGCAGGGAATTTGGTGAAAGCATGAATTATGTCTTTCCAGCTCAAAAGAAGAAAAAGGATTGGGCTTTTGTTGGGGGTGGGGAGCACAAAAGAAAAAGCTGAAGGGTTCAGCCCTTATACTGAATGGATTGGAATTAATTTAGTATAAACAAGGTTTTCAGATAATTACAGTGAAGATCTGGAAATGCTGAGTAACACTGCACTTGACAGTGTCTAAAACTTGCACAGTGCCAGCCTTTTATGACATAATCTAAAGGCAAGCATGCAACTTGTTATGCTCACACTCAAAGTGCCTGTACAAACAGATACAATTCAAAATAATTTATCTTGGGGGCAAGTGTTTGGAGTAGTGGCTAAGATGCCTGCTTCCCATATTGGAGTGCCTGGGTTTGAGTCTCAGCTCTGCCCCTGATCCCAACCTCCTGGTAATGCACACCATGGGAGGCAGCAAGTGATATCTCAAGTAGTTGGTCCTTGCCACCCACATGAGAGACCTGGGTTGAATTCTTGGCTCCCAGTTTCAGCCTGGCTCAGTCCTATCCCCAACAATTGCAGGCATTTGAGGAATGAATCTGCAGATGGAAGGGGCGTGTGTAAAATAAGTAGATAAATAAAACAATTAAAAAAAATTTTTTTTAGTAAATGAAGTCAGACAGTCGTGAATTGAAATCTCTTCTCCATTAGTTTCTTGCTTTTGGACCTTGGGCAAGTTATTCCTTGAGTCTGTCTATGCCCATAAATTATGGATTGGGAGAAACTTCCTGTAGGACAAGCAGACCTAAGAAATTCCAGAGCATGGGCCAGTGCTGTGGTGTAGTGGGTTAAACCGCCGCCTGCAGAACTGGCATCCCATATGGGCACCGGTTCAATTCCCAGCTGCTCCACTTCTGATCCAGCTCTCTGCTATGGCCTGGGAAAGCAGTAGAAGATGGCCCAAGTGCTTGGGCCCCTGCACCCATGTGGGAGACCTGGAGGAAGCTCCTGACTCCTGGCTTGGCCAATTGGGGAATGAACCAGGGGATGGAAGACCTCTCTCTCTCTCTCTCTCTGCCTCTCCTTTTCTCTCTCTGTAACTCTGACTTTCAAATAAAATAAATAAATCTTTTAAAGAAAGAAGAAATTCCAGAGCACAGAGAAGGTGGTAGTAGCCCTTATCTTATATCCTATCTTATAAGTGATCCTAGACCTTTTTATCTCCATCCATGTGTCAGGGAGTATCATAGGGAAGGAGATGTGCCAGCCTTCTGAGAGGGTGCTGCCAGATCTTTATTCAATTAGGCTATTCAGAAGGAGGAAAAGTCAGACTGGTCACGCTAAGAAACCCAAAGAAATCATACTAAGCTTTCCTTAGTTGATGCTGCCCATCTCCCAGATTTGTGGTGTGGTGTTCAGGAGATAACACAAGTATAGGGTTTAGGGCCCAGTAATTGGTTATCCCTTGCTTAACACCAAACCAAGGAAATTATCTCAGGGCCAACAGAGGGCTTTTCTTCAGCCCCCTTACTCTTCTAACTGTTCTTTCAACTCATATTTTGTCCACTTTATAAAGCAAATGTGAGATGCCTAAGCTAGAGGCAACGTGGTGGGGTGAAAAAGTACTGTACTGGAAGTCAGAAGACTGGATTCTGGCCCCAGCTCTGCTACCACCTGGCTTTCTGACTTCAAGGAAGTACTTAAACTCTGTGCTTTAATGTGTTTCTCTTTTAAAATGCTTCTTCTATACAGTCTTTTAGTCTCTCCCAACTCTGATTTACAGCTTCCTACTTTTACCCCAGAATCATGGGGAAACTGGATGTTTGATTAAAGTGAATTTTCTAGCTAGATGACAGATTCTTTTAAACACCAGCATCTTTTATTCTTAGCTTTTAGTGGAAATCATTTCCCAAAGCATTGCTTCTTGGTGTTCTTAAACAGATATCTGAGAACATAATCCAAATTTTCTTGATGACATGGATAAATAATGAACATAATCTATTACACTGCACCATGATACAGTGTGCCCTGAGGGACCCTACTGAGGTGGCTAAGCTTCTTGACTCTGATACTAAATTGTTCCAGATTATTTCTGTCTTCTCTCTCTGCTATTAACTGTCACTTCTCTTTCCTTGAGGTCAGGTCTCTGAGTCTGATCTGTGGCTATATATATATTTTTTTTTAATTTATTTTCTATATTAGAAAGAGGGAGGGAGGGAAAGAGAGAGAAAGCAGGAAGGAAGAGGAGAGAGAGAGAGAGGGAGAGAGAGAGAGAGAAAGAGAGAGAGAGAGAGAGAGAGAGAAATATCTTCCATTCACTGGTTATTTCTGCAAATGGCCACTACAGCCCAGGGTGGGACAGGCTGAATCCAGGAGCCAGGAACTCCATCCGAGTCTGTCACATAGGTGGGAGGGTGCCATCTTACTCTCTTTTCCAAGCACATCAGCAGGCAGCTGCATTGGAAGTAGACCAGCCAGGACTCAAACCGCTGTGCCACAATACCAGCCCTCTGTGGCCATGTTTCTAACACAGTAGGTGCTATATTTTGAATAGGGTATAGCTCCCCAACTCACATAGATGTTTAAACCCCAAAGCCTTATGTTAGCAGTTAATGGATTAATATTAATGGTTGATAGATTAAGGGTGGAAGTTTGATTTGATTATGATGTCTGAAGGTGGGGCTTTTTGGAAGTGATTAGTTTGGATTAAATTGCTAGGTTGGAGCCCCATAATGGCTTTTTAAAGAGAGACACATAAACATGTAGGATGAGTGTGCATTCCATCTCTCTGCTTCCTGGTTCTCCATGTACTCACTCTTCCACACACTATTTCACCATTGCCAGCCTCTAACCTCATCAGATGATAGATTAATAGGACTGCCTGATTTTGGACTGTGAACCTCCAAAACTGTGAACTAAAATAAACTTGCTTTCTTCCTAAAGAAAGGTATTTTATTTTTTAAAAGATTTTTTTAAAATTTATTTGAAAGGCAGGGTTACAAAGGCACAGAGAGAGAGAGAGAAAGAGAGAGAGAGAGATCTTCCATCCACTGGTTCATTCTCCAAATGGCCGCAACAGCCAGGGCTGGGCCAGGCCGAAGTCAGGAGCCAGAAGCTTCTTCTGGCTCTCCCATGTGGGTGGCAGGGGCTCAAGCACTTGGGCCATCTTCTGCTGCTCTCCCACTCACATTAGCAGGGAGCTAGATCAGAAGTGGAGCAGCCTAGATACAGGGATGCTGGCACTGTGGTCTGCAGCTTAACCAGCCCTAAGAAAGGTATTTTAAAATATCAAAAGGCTGACTAATCCAGTAGATTTGCATAAGTATGGCTCTGTCTGCTAAATACTCCTGTGGCAGAACTTTGTGACATCTAGGTGGAAGAGTTAAAAGCTGAGTTCTGAATGTTTGGAGTTGCTAGAAGCCTGTCTTCCAAATGAGCTACAATGTATAACTCAAAGATTTCATCTGATCAAAAAGAATCCCGACAGGGGGCTAGGGTTGACTAATTTTTGCTAAGAGAGCTGAGAGAATGGTAACCAATAAGCTGAGTTTAAGTCACTGTTTCTACTTTTCTTCAGTTCCTTGTATGTAAGTTCCAAATAGAGAGGACAAGCTTTCTTACCCCTTACCCTTGGGGGTGTCAAGGCTGGGACAATACCCCCGATTTTGCCATCCCTACTGAGGGTGTGAGTCTCCTAAACCACCTCATTTCCACAGTGTGCAGATGTTGGAACTCATCTTTTCCTACACAGGAGTTTATTCCAATTCTTTTGAAGAACTTACAGTTGCTTGAAAGTTCTTCTTTTGCTTCCTGGGATTTAAAGTCATCTTGTGTCGAGCAGCTGAAGAATCTAAACAGCTCTGGCTGGTGGCTGGGGTGGGGAAATCACTGAACTTCTGAGTGTTTCCAGGAGAGGTAATGCTAGCAAATGCAGCCAAGGACTGTGTGAGATCGGGTACAGATGATGACTCAGTGAAGTTCTGGAGAGAGTGGAAGAAAATAAAGAGGTCAATCATATGTTGTTACTGGTCTCAAGAGTTGGAAATGCTCTTGGCTGAAGAATTCCTAAAGAAATCCTTCATGAACTACTGGCCTTTTTTTTTTTTGCTACATTTCTGGGCAATGGCTCATAAGAGGAAAGCTTCACATTTTTTACTGGGCCTCTTGTACATGAAAACAGGGAACAGGAAGAAGGACACGTTGCTCCCCTACTTTGAAAGCATTTAGGGGACCCCATTTTCTTCAGAATAGGAACACAAGCACTCAATGGAGTTAATAAGGTCATAAGATTTGCATATTCTTTTATCTAATATCCCTATATTGATAAAAGGGCCCCTGACTGGGGAAGGAGGTACAACCTATCAGTGAAACCCAGAACGGCTCTGGGATTTCTATGTTGGAGGGAACCGAATCAGGTTTGAAGAGGACCTGTCTGCATCCTGCATTTTCATAGAAAGCATCCTAATTTTATTTACACTAACTGGTCCTGAGTGCAAGGCTAACGGCAGGCCCTGAGGAACTGAGTGGTCTTACCTCCAGCGGGGTAGCAATGGAGCCTGTAATGTTGTCTTTATGGCTGGACTATATCTCTTCAAACAGTTTTGTTCTGAGATTTCTATTTGGATCCCTCTATAAGGAGCTTCAGAAGAGTTTTCTGTGGGCTTCTGGGTATAGCATTTTCCACCCTACAAATAGACACCCCAGAGCTCCTTCCATTCCTACAAAGCTTCGGGTTTTTGTGTTAGCAGAGGCTCTTTTAGAGACCCGGTGACATGCCATCTCTTTCCTGGACACTAGTAGCAAATGGTGTAATTTAGCAGGTAGAAAGACTTTCCATTTGTGCTGACCCACCAAGTTCCTTTCACATGAGTTTTGCATGGTGTCAGGAACACCTCTGGTATTGCAGCTCTTACTTGCCTTCACATTTCCCACCACCATTGTATATAGATCCAGCAATAACCTTAGCTACTATCTTGGTTCCAAATATGATCCTTGATGGCCTATAATTCCAATACCTGGAGACTTATAACACAATATCAATGGGTAGGCTGATAATAAATCCAGCTAGCAATTTTTTTATTCTGGGGAAAAAAAGAATGGAATGCTACAGTTGTGTTTCATGGAGTCAATCACACAAAATTAAGAATGCTCCCAAAGCCTTGGTTCACTTCTTTACGCAACTGTCATCCAATCCATGTGTTTATATAACACCTCTTCCTGATATTGTCTATCTCGCTTACATTATCTCTTGGAATTCGCAATTTAATACTCAGTGCATAAAGTAATATCTCTTGTTTTATTGTTCTGAACTTCTTCCATGCTTCAAGGTAGTCTTAGAATTCTGGTCTTTTGGGACTGGATGGTACCATCTATGCTCCCGCTAATCTCACATGATCTGTGTCCCTGCTATCTGTCTGACCACATATCCTACCGTTTTCTGCTCCAGATACCATGCTGGCTCACTGTTCTGCAAACACTCCAGGCATGCCCTCGCTTCAGGGCCTTTGTACTAGTTGCTTCCTCTGCTGGACAGGCTCTTCCCCCATGTCCATGTGAATAGCTCTTTCACTTCACTTCCTGTAGGTTTTGATTCAAAAACTACCTTCTCAGTGAGACTCTTCATGGCAAACCTACTTAAAAGGTTTAGCCCGACATTTAATAATCCCCTTCCCTCCATTGTTTTTCTCCTTGTCATTTTTATCTCTAACATACTTATATGTTTCCTTTATTTATCTTGTTTATTATCCATTCCCCTACTATAGTATAAATTCCATGAGAAAGGGTTTTCATGTGTTTTATGTATTTCTGTATCTCCAGCACCTTGAATTGTGCTTGGGACATATTAGATGCTAAATAATGTTTCCTTGAACTGGTGAAGTAACTACATTAAAAGCTTCCATCAGAAATTGCCTTTTAATCTTTAGAGCAAGCTTCTTTATTCTCTGTATCATTTTAGTTATTCTGAGATCTGACTAGCTTAAGACAAAGGTGGAAGTAGACAGACAAGGAGGTCTGTGGATCTGGAAACCCTAAAAGGACAACATGGAACTTGCTTTGCCTGAAAGCTAATTTATGATGCCTAGACAATAAGTAAATATGTATTTATGAAAGAAACATTTCCCAAACCTTACAGTATAAACACCACAAAAATATTGTTTACTGTAGTGAAACTCATTCTGTTGTATAACAGAAAAATCAGATTCAGTAAAGATTTGTCAATTTGTAGATTGGGTGTGTGCAGGACAGACCTTATCTGTTCCTAATCACAGCCTAAGCCAAGAGTCCATTAAACTTAATAGCAACCACATGTGTCCCTGTGATAGCTTGACACATATTAAGAGATCTCTGGAAGTTGATCTAAACATATATCCACAGCTGTCCTGAAACCTGAGCTAAAAATTAGAGAGCACAGCCATCAAGCATTATCCCAATGTGATTATGGAGTTCAAGCCCAGACAAGTGATTTGAAATAGCCCCAAAAGGATCTCTGTTGTTGGGTTTAGAGCATGTTGCATGAGTATAGAGTATGTGTCCATTCTATGACTTGCTTTCACTCACAAGTGAATTAAATAAACCATATAGTATCCTGAACTCCAGGCAGTATTTCTCAAAATATGATCTGGGAAGCCCCCAGTATCAAAATGAGTGTTAAAAAAGCACACTTTGGGGACATATCAAGACCTAATGGATAAGAATAGCAGAGGAAGGGCCTCAAAATAGAGTTTACAGGCTTTCCAGGTGAGTTTTCCAGGGGCCAGGGCTGAGAACTGCAGCCCAATACTCTGGTATGAAGAAGAAGGACCCCATTTTCAAATAGAAGCACAAGTGCCTAAATAGTTCCAACAGCTGCCTTAGAACAGGAGCCAGAAATGTCTGGATACCCTGTGAGAAGCGGGATGCCCTCTTAGGCCAGATTCTTTCTCTTGGCACTGTAGGTTAGGAGTAACCTAGAAAATTTATCACAGGAGCCAACCACAGAATTTTATGAGTTACCCAGGAAAAGTAATCCCTTCCTGGCATGTTTCTGAAAGAAAAGCAAGTGGAGAAAATGGACTCCTTTCTCTAGTTCTCCTACTCCACCCTCTGCTTCCCTGCACTCTGAGAACCAACACACCATGCTGGACCCAATGGTCATATTATTAAGGAAAACTGAGATATTTTCAATTTTTCTTCAGTATTTTAAAGGGAGTTTGAAGCAGACAGCTTGTGATGAACAACTGGCACTAAATAGGCTCCTTTTGGTTTTGGCATCTGGGAGATATGCCAGGCCTGGTACCTGCTAATTCAGAATCTTCCTGGAGAAGGAACTTGGATTGGGCCTTAAGCCAGAGAAAGGAATTCTTCAGCACTGTCTGGTAGAGGGCTGGACATTCCTTTTCTGTTGGCTGGGTTAAGGGCCACTCATTGAAAAAAGAAAACACATTTTAACTCCTTGTTTCCTTCCATCAAGTTTCTAGACCCACTGCAAAGTATGTCAGTCAAAAGTTGTCCTTTTAATGATTTCTTTTTCTGTTGCATAATGCTAGGATTTTCCCTTTTTCCTTTAACTGTTGATAAGTAAGCAATTGAATAGGATTAAAGAACGGTTCAGCTATCTTCTTGGAACAAAGGAAAGCCCGGATTGTTATGTCATAAATAAGAGCAGTACCTGGTGGTTGTTTAGACCCAGGCTTCAGCAAGTGTTCTCCTGAAAAATACACTCTGAATCTGTCGGTGAGGGTGTGGAACTGTGATGCTGGGGAGCTGGAATCAGTGAGCCATTCAGTCAGATTGGAAAGGCACATAGCCTTTGGAATGTATCCAGAAGCAGCAGAAACTCTTGGTAGGAAAAGTGGTTCTTGGTAGGAGGTTCCAGCACCAAGAGGTACTGGCCCAGAGTGTGAGATGAACATTGGCCTAAATTCTCCAATTAAAAGGTACAGACTGGCTAAATGGATTTAAAAAAAAAAAAAACATAAGACCCATCTGTTAGCTACCTACAGGAAACACACTTCTTCACAAAGACACATGCAGACTGAAAGTAAAAGAATGAAAAAAGATACTCCATGGTAACATAAAATGAAAATGAGCAGGTATAGCCATCCTATTATCAGACAAAATAGATTTTAACACAAAAACTTAAAAGAGACAAAGAAGGGTATTATGTAATGATTAAGGGATCAATTCAACAAGAATTATATATATATATATATATGTGACTATAATAATGTGACTATAATAAATGTGACTATAATATATATATTATATAATATTATATATGTATAATATATAATAATGTGACTATAATAAACTTACATGCATGCATGCCAGTGTCCCTGGCTATTTAAAACAAGTGTTAATGGATTTAAACAGAGACATAGACTCCCATATGATAGTAATGGGGGACTTCAACACCCCAATTTCATCAATGGACATATCAACTAGACAGAAAATCAACAAAGAAACAAAGAAACAACAGAGCTAATTGACACTATGGACTAAATGGACCTAACTGACATCTAAAGAACATTTCATCCTACAGTTGAAAAATACACATTCTTTTCATCAGTATATGGAACTTCCTCTAGGATAGAGAAAATATGCTAGGCCATAAAGCAAGTCTTAGCAAATTCAAAAAAATTAAGTTTATCTCATGTATCTTTTCTGACCACAATGGAATGAAGCTGGAAATTAACATCTTAAGAAATTGGGGGGGGGGGGACAAAATGGAGGAAAAGCAGCAGGATGATCCAAATCATGCTGGGAAAAATTAATAATTAAGGAGGAGAAAAATACACACCTGAGATAGGGTTATGGGAAATTCACAGAAGAAAACCCAGGAGAATAGCAGATTGTGTCAAGAGCCTTTGGAGATTACTGATGTCATACATAAGAGTGTTATTTGTTCAATAAAGAACAAGAGTCACTGTGCACTAACTTCCCATGCAGGACCTCTGTCCCCAAAGAGTTGTACTGTGAAACTTAATAGTAAAACTTGTTCTCAAGAATCACTTCTTTTTAGTATATTAAAAGGAGGAGTCTCATAAGTTATAGTTATCTCCAAGAGTACACAAAAGAAGTAACATCCTTGGGTTTTTCTTTAAAGACAATTAAGTTTCTAAAAGGGAAGAAGAGGGAGGAAGGAAGGAAAAAGAGAAAGGGGGGAAAAACGAAATCACCTTTGAGAGGCAATAGCATAGATCAGTCCTTGTATAGACAGTTGAGGAACACTTTTTTTAGTTTTTGTTTTATTCCATTTGTTCCTTTTTTTCTTTTTCTTTCTATTTCTCTTTTTCAGATAAAACGAGAGAGTAGGGAGGGGGGAGAATGGGTGGGAGGACAGGTATAGTGGGAAGAATTACTATGTACATAATGTTGTATTTATGAGACACATACAAATTAAAAATAAATAAATAAATATAAAAAAATAAATTAGAAAATATGCAAACACATGGAAACTGAACAACATGCTCCTGAATGAAAAATGGGTCATAGAACAAATCAAAAAGAGAGAAATTTCTGGAAACAAATGAAGATGACAATCCAACATATAAAAGCCTATGGGATACAGCAAAAGTAGTATTAAGAGTAAAGTTTATAGCAATTTGTGCCTACAACAAGAAATTGGAAAAGCACCAAATGAATGATCTAACAATGCATCTTAAGATCTACAAAAACAACAACAAACCAAACCCAAAATTAGTAGGAGGAAATAAACAATTAAAATTAGAGAAAAAATAAACAAAATTGCTATACCATTGGCCCAACTAACCAAAAAAGAGAGAGAAGATACAAATTGGGGCTGGCACTGTGGTGTAGCAGTTGAAGCCACTGCCTGCAGTGCCGGCATCCCATATGGGCACTAGTTTGAGCCCCAGCTCTCTGCTATGGCCTAGAAAAGCAGTGGAAGATGACTCAAGTGCTTGGGCCTTTGTACTTGCATGGGAGACCTGGAAGAGGCCCTTGCTCCAGGCTTCAAATTGATCCAGCCCCAGCTGTTGCAGCCAACTGGGGAGTGAACCAGCGGATGGAAGACCTCTCTCTCTGCCTCTTCTCTCTCTGTGTAACTCTGACTTTCAAATAAACAAATAAATCTTTAAAAAAAAAAAAGAAGATACAAATCATTAAGATCAGAGATGAAAAAGGAAATGTAACAACAGATACTACAGAAATTAAAAAGAATCAACAGGAATTACTACAAACAGCTATATGACAACTAATTGGAAAATGTAGAAGAAATGGACAGATTTCTGGACACAATCTACTAAAATTGAGTCACGAAGACACAGAAAACCTAAACAGACCAATAACCAAGACGGAAACCCTCACATGAAAGAAAAGCCCAGGACCGGATAGCTTCACTGCTGAATTCTGCCAGATTTTTAAAGAAGAACTAATTCCAATTCTTTTCAAACTATTCAAAACAATAGTTGGGAGGGAATCCTCCCAAACTCCTCCTATGAGGCCAGCATCACTTGAATTCCAAAACCAGAAAAAGATACAAAAAAGAAAGAGAACTAAAGACTAATATGCATTGTGAACACAGATGCAAAAATCCTCAGCAAAATACTAGCCAGGCAGATTCAAAAACACATCAGAAAGATCCCTCACCCAGATCAAGTAGGATTTATCCCTGGTATGCAGGAATGGTTCAACATATGCAAATCAATAAATGTTATACATCACATCAAAATTTTAAGAATAAAAACCATATAATTACCTCAATAGATGCAAAGAAAACATTTGATCAAATTCAAAATACTTTCATGATAAAAACTTTAAACAGGCACCAGTGCTGTGGCCTAGTATGTAAAAGCTACCATCTGTGGTGCCAGCATCCTATATGGGCACTGCTTTGAGTCCTAGCTGCTCCACTTCTGATCCAGCTCTCAGGTATGGCCTGGGAAAGCAGTGGAAGATGGCCCAAGTCCTTGGGACCTTGCACCCACATGGGAGACCTGGAAAGAAGCTCCTGGCTCCTAGATTCAGATTGGTGCAGCTCCCGCCATTGTGCCTATTTGGGGGAGTGAACAAGCAGATGGAAGACCTCTCTCTCTCTCTCTCCCTCTGCCTCTCTGTAACTCTGCCTTTCAAGTAAAATAAATAAATCTAAAAAAAACCCTTAAGCAATTTACAGATTCAATGAGATCCAAATCAAAATACCAATGACATTCTTCTCAGAGCTAGAAAAAAATGATGCTAAAATTCACATGAAAACACAAGAGACCTTGAGTAGCTAAAGCAATCATACAACAAAAACAATGCCAGAGATATCACAATATCAGACTCCAAGATGTCTTGGCAGTTACAATCAAAATAGTCTGGTGCTGGCACAAAAATAGACATGTAGACCAATGGAACAGACTAGAAATCTCAGAAATTAACCCATCTGTTTAAAATCAACTAATCTGACAAACGAGTAAAAATCAATCCCTGGAGCAAGGACATTCTCTTCAACAAATGGTGCAGGGAAAACTGGATCTCCACTTGCAGAAGTATGAAGCAATACCCCTACCTTACCAATTCTCATACAAAAATCAATTCAAAATGGATCCAGAATCCAAATCTACTACCTGACACCCTCAAATTACAGAAGATAACATGGGGAAACTCTGCAAGACATTAGCATAGGCAAAGACTTCTTGGAAAAGATCCCAGAAGCACAGGCAATTAAAGCAAAATAGACAAATGGGATTACATTAAGCTAAGAAGATACTGCATTTCAAAAGGAACACTCAACAAAGTGAAGAGGCAACCAACAGAATCGGAAAAAATATTTGCAAACTATCGACTGATAAAAGATTAATAGCCAGAATATATAAAGAGTTCAAGAAACTCACGGGGCCGGCACTGTGGTGCAGCAGGTTAAAGCCCTGGCCTGAAGCGCAGGCATCCCATATGGGCGCCCGTTCTAGTCCTGGCTGCTCCTCTTTTGATCCAGCTCTCTGCTATGGCCTGGGAAAGCAGAACATGGCCCAAGTTCCTGAACCCCTGCACCCGGATGGGAGACCCAGAGGAAGCTCCTGGCTCCTGGATTTGGATTGGCAATTCCAGGCATTGTGGCCATCTGGGGAGTGAACCAGCGGATGGAAAACCTCTCTCTGTCTCTACCTTTCTCTGTAACTCTGTCTTTCAAATAAATAAAATAAATCTTAAAAAAAAAAAAGAAGTTACGTGATATTACCAATTGATGCAGAGAAAGCATTTGACGAAATTCAATATACTTTCATGGTTAAAAAAACAACACTTAACAAACTAAGGATATAAAATATATATGAAAATTTCACAGCTAATATATTTAATGGTGAAAGACTAAAAGCTTTCCCCCAAGACCAGGAACAAGATAAGGATTTCAGCTTTTGTCCCTTCTATTCAACATTCTACTGGAAGTTCCAGCCAGAGAAATTAGTCAAGAGAAAGAAACAAAAGGCATCCAATTGAAAAGGAACAAATAAAGTTACCACAAATGGCATGATCGTTATGGAGAAAATTCTAAAGAAGTCTCATAATACTATTAAAGCCAATAGGTGAATTCACCTACACCGAAGGATATAAGATCAATGCACAAAAGTCAGTTGTATTTCAATATGCTAGAAATTAAAATCTAAAAATGAAATTAATAAAACACTGCCATTTATAATAGTATAAAATACTTAATAAATTTACCCAAGGAGGTTAAACTAATTTAAACATTGCTGAAAAAAATGTAAAAGACCTAAAGAAATAAAAAGACATCCCATATATATGGATTGGGAAACTCAATATTAAGATGGTGATACTGTCAGGAGATTTACAACTTCAATGTAATCCCTATAAAATTCCCAATGTACCATTTTGAAAATACAGAAAATCTGATTATAAAACTTGTGATGCAAGGGATCCAGAATAGCCAAAACAATTTTGAAAAGGAAGAACAAAATTGGAGGACTCACACTTCTCATCTTCAAACTTATTACAAAGATACAGTTACTACAAAAACTTGCTTCTTATATAAGGATTTGCATATAGATAAATGGAATAGAACTGTGTCTGGAAAAAACTTATTCATCCATGGTCAACTGATTTTCAACAAGGGTACCAAGGCAATTCAATGGGCAAATAATGGTCTTTTCATGCACTGGTGCTGGTCCAACTTAGCCACATAAAAAGAATGAGTGTGAACTGTTATATCATATAGAAAAATTAACTCACTATGGAACAAAGACCTAAATGTAAGAGCTAAAACTCTAAGGAAAAAACATAGGGTAAATCTTCATGATCTCAGGATTGCCAATAAGAGTGCAGGTGTTTGGTGCAGTGGTTAAGATGCTACACGGGGTGCCTGAAGCACATATTGAAGTGCCTGGCTTAAGTCCCATCTCAGCTGCATCTGATCCAGCTTCCTGCTAATGTACATCCTGGGAGGCGCAGATGATGGTTTAAGAATTGAGTCCCTGCCACCCACATGGGAGACCTGGATGGAGTTCCAGGCTCCTGGTTTCTGCCTGGCCCAATCCTGGCTGTTACAGACATTTGAGGAGTGAATCAGTGAATGGAAGATCTCTTTGTCTCTCTGCCTCTGTCTCTCTGACCTTCAAATAAATAAATTAAAATTTAAAAAGAATTGGCAATTAAATGTGACACAAAAAAGAAAAGTACCACATGGAAAAAAAATTGGTGTTCATCTCTTTTTAAAAAAACAATTGTTCATCAAAGGACACTGTCAAGAGAGTTAAAAGACAAACTGCAGAATAGGAGAAAATATTTGTAATCATATACCTGATAAGAGCCTACCATCCAGAATATAAAAAAAAAAAAAACTCTTACAACTCAACAACAACCAAAAAACTCAATTAGTAAATGGGCAAAATGCTTAAACAGGTATTTCTGTAATGAAGAGACACAAATGGCTAACAAGCTCATGAAATGATGCTTAATATCATTAGTTACTAAAGAAATGCAAATCAAAATCACACCAAGATACTTCACACTCACTAACATGACCACAATAAAAGAAAAAAAATGAAAAGAAGAAGTGCTGGCCCAGATGTGGAGAAATCAGATTTTCCTGATGGGAATGTCATGTAAAGGAGTGTAGCTGCTGGGGAGGAGCTTGGTGGTTCCTCACAAAGTTACATAAAATTAACGTATGATCACATAATTTCACCTCTAGGCATATCAAGTTGAATACTCTTATCCGAAATGATTGGGGTGAGAAATGTTTTGGATTTCAGAATTTTTTGGATTTCAGAATATTTGCATATACATAGCAGGATATCTTAGAGATGGAATTAAAGTGTGAACACGATATTCATTTATGTTCCTGAATTCATTCTGTACAATATTTTTAGTGTGCCTGTATTTTGACTGCAACCCATCCTATGATGTCCACTTATGGTGTCATAACAGCACATAAACAGTTTGGGATTTGGGAACATTTCACATCTTCAATATTCAGATTGGGCATGCTCAACCTATATTGAAAATAATCACAAACAGGTGTTCAAATAAAAAAATGCTCATAAATGTTTGTAATATAGTATTACTCGTGGCCAGCACTGTGGCATAGCGGATAAAGCTGCCGCCTGCAGTGCTGGCATCCCATATGGGCACCAGTTCTAGTCCCGGCTGTTCCACTTCTGATCCAGCTCTCTGCTATGGCCTGGGAAAGCAGTAGAAGATGGCCCAGGTCCTTGGGCCCCTGCACCTGCGTGGGAGACCTGGAGGAAGCTCCTGGCTCCTGGCTTCAGATCAGCTCAGCTCCAACCATTGCAGCCAATTGGGGAGTAAACCAGCAGATGGAAGACTTTTCTCTCTCTCTGCCTCTCCTTCTCTCTCTGTGTAACTCTGGATTTCAAATAAATAAACAAATCTTTTTAAAAAAATATAGTAGCACTCTTTATAATAGCCAAAAAGTGCAAAAGGCATAAATGTCCATCAAGGGGTAAATGACTAAAGAAACTCTGGTACATTCCTACAATGGAGTACTACTTAGCCGCAAACATCCATGCTACAACATGGATGACCTTCAAGGCATCACACTAATTGAAAGAAGCCAGACACAACGATCACATATTACATGATTCCATTTGTGTGAAATATCCAAAGTAGGCAAATACAGAGACACAAAGCAGATTAGCTATTGTCAGGGGCTGATGGGAGATAGGAATGGTGAATGACTGCTTAATAGATGCTGGGTTTTCATTTGGGAGAACTAAACAAATTCTGGAATAAGATAGTGATTATGGTTGCACAGCATAATGAATGTACACAATGCCTCCTAATTGCATGCTTTAAATGGTTAAAATCATAAAAATTATCTGTGTTTTATCACAACAAAAACAGGTATGTAATTCAATCCTTCCACCAATTCATACTGTCCATCCCAATTCATCTGATGTAGCAGCATTCTACAGAAAATACAATCATAGCCCAAATATAAATCAGTGAGCATTAATCCATCTACTACCAGTCTGTTTCAACTTAGGTCCTAACCTCTTTTGTTGTTGCTGCTGTTATTGACATAATTACCTGAGGGCTGCTTCCCTCCATGGGCTCTTTCAACAACAAAACAGAGGTTTGCTCTAATTGTCCAATCATCTTCATTATAAATTATACTTCTGTTTACTTTTAAATTCTCAAGGTTAATTGTTCTAAAACCTACTTCACCACAAAAGCCCTCTCAAGTTCAATACAACCAATTAAATTAAACATGCATCAGTTTGAGAATGGGAGTGTTATCTGGGCACAATCTACTAATTGGTCAGTTGTTGTTGGATATCATTCGGTTGACACACCTACACATATGAAACACACATATATGTCAACTGATTTTTCATATGAATATGTATCTACCAAATAGTACTGCATGCTGTAACTTTTGAGATTTTGGGATTCAAATGTAAAGAGTGTTACATCAGTAAAAAAAAACCTCTATTTTTATATTCATGAAATAACTGAAAATATCTGTAAACTTATTTTTTCTGAAATGTTACTTTCCATTCCTTATAAATTAAAATTTTGATTATTTGGTTTCTAGAATTGGGTGGAAAATAGAAACAATCTTACAAAATAAAATCCAAGAATGGCAGCTCTCCTTCCACACACACCTCCTCTAGTGTTGGGATAAAGCAGAAGAAAAGAGAATTAAAGAAGAAATTGTGGCTCTGACCTGTGACCTCCCAACCTGTCCCATAAGATGGGGCTAATACCTTCTTCAGTGCCAAGATCTTGTATGATGAAGCCTTCGTTTGTGAGCTGTCAACTGGCTCATCATCTACAGAAATTTCTTTAAATTCATCAGAAAATATGTCAGATCGGATAAGCGATGGGCTGATGCTGGGTTGGCGTGGTGGCAGTGGTGGGACCTGTCAAAAGGGAGGGAAAAATTAAAACCTGTGTGTTATTGGTACTCTTGCTCCTTAATGCTTGAAGGACTAAGAACACAAAATGAAAAAACAGGCCCAGAAAAGAATCTCCTGCCTCCCTGCCTTCACTTCTAGTACACACTCAAAACAAAGACTAACCACCTTGGTTTACCCTCTGCTGCACACTTTTGACAATCCCCAGAGACAGAAATTTCAAATTGCTTGTTTGAGCAAAACTAGAATTCTGGTGTTATTTCCCTACTGGTGATAACTTCAAATCTTGTTTCATTCTGACCTTTGTTTTTTAATCTCGGCCATGTCTTTAGAAGTCTATTTCTTAAAGAAATGAATCTTGGGTTATGCTCTAGGGGTAGCATCCAAACTACAATCCTTGCTTCCATTATTCCAGGGAATGTCGGTACTGGATCTTCACTGTGTTAATTGCCTATTTTAATCATGTCAAGACTGATTATCTAGGATTTTTTAAAAGAAAATCTACAGAACTAATCCTGGTTTCCCAAGGAGATAAAAATGTATTGCTTTGGGTTTGGCGGAGGGATTCAATCAACTAATTTAGTTCACTTCTGTTTGAAGATCATAGTACACTTAACTTTTAGGTATTGTTCCTTACCACGGTCCTTTCCATATGGCTGGGACTCTTGATTTTATCTTTAACAAATACTATCTACAATGTATTACGCCCTATTTCAGAAACTGGGCCTACAACAGGAAAAGAACAAAATTCTTGCTCTCATGGAGCTACCATGCTTGCATCTGTTGTAGACTCTGCTCGGCTCAGGACCCATAGCCTTCAGAGACAGTAGCCGAAGAAAAGGGGCTCTAATGGAGGCTTGCCAAGATTTCGCCATGAAACACTCCTGGTCAGAGTGTCCAGTGTTCCCTGATTACTACCAGGTCCCACTGGGGGATCTTGGCAAGAGGCCAGATCAACCATCCCAAATCCCAGCTCTAATAATAATAACGAGGCAAATGGAAGGTTCACTTGTACTGAGGGTTTACAATGTGCCAGGCAGGGAGTGCTCTCCATAGAGGCATCTCATTAAACCTCATGACAATTCTTTGAGATATTTTGGGATGATGGTTTCCATTTTACAGATAGAGAAAACAAACTTGGAGAGGTGATAGAATTGGCCCTAAATCTCCCAGGGCAGGGCAAGCATTTGAAAAGCTTGCCCAGCTTGACTGCCTCTGTTCTTAACCACTGTACTCTCCTGTCTCTGAACTACAAGGGCCAGGAAGAAGAGGTCCCACGCTGAATGGCAAGTTCAAGAAGTTTAAAAAGCAACAGACAGAACAAATGGTGTGTCTGGTTCCTTAAGGATAGCCACAAGGGCAGGTCTGTTTCTTCAACAATTACATTCAATTGTTTTACATTTTTTAAAATTTTAATGTATTTGAACGGCAGAGGGACAGAAAGAAGAAAGAAAGGAAAGGAGGGAGGAAGGGAGGAGGAGGGGAGAAAGAGAGAGAGAGAATGATTTTATCCACTGGTTCACTTCCCAAATGCCTGCAATGGCAGGGACTGAGCCAGGCCAATGCCAAGAGCTGGGAACTCCATCCAGATCTCTCAGGTGAGTGGCAGGGACCCAAGTACTTGAGCCCTCGCCTGTTGCCTTCCAAGGTGCACATTAGCAGGAAGCTGGATTTGAAATGGCTGAGACTGCAACCCAGGAACTCTGATATGGAATGTGGGCCTTCCAAGCAGTGTTTGATTCAACAACAGGAAAAGGTTAATAACCTGCTGCTGCATATTCTGAACAATTTCTGCTCGAGTAAAAAGAACATAAAATGCACTGCAGAGTAGGCACCCACATTCCTAACACTTCAGAACAGACATCAGGTGAAAATTTGGCAGTGGATAAAACTGGCTCCATCTCAGCATTTCCGACATAACCATGCGCCTGGATTTCCTCTCCCACAGTCTCCTATTTGCTCTAGATGTTAATTAATCCACTAAGGATGCTGCCCCTTCAAGGGACCCAACCACTGGCATTTTCATACTTGCCCCAGCTTCTATGTGGCACTGGGTGTCAGGACCCTTGACTTAGTGCTATCAACTACCCTGCCATTTGGAGTTGTCACCTTGGCACTTCAGGGAAGTTTTCCACCAAAAGTCAACCTGCTTGGGGTCAGCACTGTGGTGTAGTAGGTTAAGTCACTGCTTGCAGCACCAGCCTCCCATATGGGCGCTGGTTCAAGTCCCAGCTGCTCTACTTCCAATCCAGCTCTCTGCTAAAGCCTGGGAAAGCAGCGGAAGATGGCCCAAGGGCTTGGGCCCCTGCACCCATGTGGGAGACCCAGAAGAAGCTCCTGGCTCCTGGCTTCGGATCAGCACAGCTCCGGTCGTTGTGGTCATTTGGGGAGTGAAGCAGCAGATGGAAGATCTCTGTCTGTCTCTCCCTCTCTCTCTCCCCCTGTAACTCTGCCCCTCAAATAAATAAATAAATCTTTAAAAAAAAGTCAATCTGAGTGTTGATGGCTCAGGTCTTATTAACACACTGTACTGTTTGCAGCTGTTTCCCAGGAAAGGTTTAGGGGATCGGGCCAAAGGTGCGAGGTGTGGGACCAAATCAAACATGCAAAGAAATTTGCCTATGAGCTATTGTAGCTTCCATCAAAGGCACAATAATCAGCTATTTTCTCTTCATACTCACTAGCATCTGTTATGTTTTGGCTTTTGGATAATATTCATTCTAACTGGAGTGAAATGATACTTCATTGTAGTTTCATTTGCATTTCCCTGATGGCTAAAGGGAACTGTAAGTCAGTGTTGTTGGGAATGCAAATTAACACAGCCATTATAAAAAAGTCTGGAGGCTCCTTAAAAAACTAAAAATAGATCTACCGTATGACCCAGCTATCCTACTTCTGGGAATATATCCAAAGGAAATGAAGTCAGCTTATCAAAGAGATACCTGTACTCCCATGTTCATAGCAGCCCAATCCACAACAGCAAAGACATGAAATCAACCTAGATATCCATCAACTGATGACTGGATAAAGAAAATGTAGTAAAAATACACGATGGGATATTACTCAGCTAAAAAAAATGGAATCCTGGAATTTGCAACAAAATGGGTGAAACTGCAGGTTATTATGTGAAGTGAAATAGGCCAAACACACAAGACAAAAACCATGTTTTCTCTCATATGTGGAAGTTAATATATATTAATAGATTATAATTTATATATTATAATTTATATATATAATATAAAAATGTGGGGATGGGGTTGGCATTGTGGCTCATTGGGTAAAGCCTCTGTCTGCAGTGCCAGCATCCCATATGGGTGCCTGTTCAAATCCTGGCTGCTCCACTTCCCATCCAGCTCCCTGCTAATGTGCCTGGGAATGCAGCAGAAGATGACCCAAGTGCTTGGGCCCCTGCACCCCTGCACCCACATGGGAGACCTGGAAGAAACTCCTGGCCCCTGGCTTCAGTTTGGTCCAGCCCTGGATATTGTGGCCATTTGGGGAGTGAACCAGCAGATGGAAGGGCTCGCTCTCTCTCTCTCTCTCTCTCTCCAACTCTGCTTTTCAAATAAATGTTTTTTTAAAAAAAAATGCTTAATAATCTCTGAGCACTTTCATTCTTTAATAAGAATAAAAGAGAGAGACTGTCCTATGTACACGCTGCATTTTATGGAGCTAAGGTACAGAGAAGTCCAGGCAAGTACAACGAAGTTGAGCATCTTAGGGACAGGGGCAGTGGATAGACCACGGATTTAGAGGTCAGCACACCTGAGTGAGATATCCAAGTCTACAGCTTACTACCTTGGTGGGCATAAGCAACTTCCTTAACCTTCCCGAGTCTTCATCGAATTCTCACAAGCAACCTCTCAAGGTAGATATTCTTATATCTATTGTAGATGATAAAAAGAGAGGCTCAGAGAGGTTAAGCAACTAGCCCAGGGTCACACAGCCAGGAAATGGCAGAGTGAGATTTCAAGCACAGATTTTTCTGTCCATGCTCTGACCAGTTCCACCCTGTTACCTCTGTGATCCTGGAGCCTGCCACCCAGATTCCACTTTTGGGCATATGTCGAGGCACAGCTCCAAACATAACTCCAGACATGGTTCCCCGGACGCTAGTGCCAGTTCTAGGCAGAGTTCTGTAAACGTAAGATCTCTGTGGAAGAGAAACATAAAAGAACTTAGGAGCTGGTATGCTAGCACATAAACCATGGAATGTCGTTGTCTGGGGTGTGTTCAGAGAGGTGACTATGGTAATACTGGCCAACACAGTGTACCAGGCAATAGGTATGCATGTTATATATTTATTCCCTCATTTACTGCTTATAACAGCCCTGTCGTGTAGGATCAGCTGAGAAGCAAGGCCAAATTTCTCCCTCCTTTTGGGGGTGAGGTAAGAGCAAGGGAAGAGCAGCCTTCCATTATGCACTGAAGCTCACGGGTTCTTACCTGCATCAGTCTGCCTTTCTGGCGCTCCATGGAAGTAAACATCTTACTTGCCGGCCTTTCCGACTGAGGATCCAATAGGAAGATGCTGTCATGAGATATGGCTTTGTTTCCCATGCTGCTCTTGGGCCTGGGGAGAAAGCAATGATCCTGTAAAAGCAGTCTGAGAGCCACAAGAACTGAAGACAGACGTATATCCATACTATGGCCTGCCACATACCCCAGAGGGTATGTGTGCAAATTTCTCCATAGCACTTTCATTTAGATTTGTTTTAAATACCAAAGATCTCACTTAAATGAAAGGCCCTTATTCACCAGGTCACACAGGGGCCCTGTGATGCATCAGGCCCATTTTCAAAGTCATCTTAGGTACCACCCATCCTCCCCTCCCCAAACTACTAAACCCATGTAGAAATTACCTTCTTATGGGGGACAATTATGTGGTAGAGAAGTCTAGGAAAAGTTAGAAATGAAAGGCTAAAGATGCAAAAAGACTCCTGTGGGACACAGTAATGTATTTTATGTTTTAAAACTTTCGAGGCTTATTACACATAAATAAAGAAATAAAAAACAAATTACATATCATGAAAAAGCAGAATCTGCAAGTATTACAAGGTTTGTTGAATATGAACACCAGTGACTATGACACACTCTTATCAACAGAATAAAAAAAACAGCGCATGAACATTTCAACAGATGTAGGACAAACACTTATAAAACCCAGCACCCTCTCATGACAAGTGTACTCAATCTTGATATAGGGACAGCTCTGCCAGACCCATAGCTAATATCATTCTTGATGACAGAGGACAGATGCTTTCCTCCTAAGGGCATAAGACAAAGATGATTGTTCCTGTCACTTCTATTCAACATTGTATTGGAGGGTATAGTCAAGGAAATTAGGCAAGAAAATGAAATAAAATGCATCCGGTTGTGCTCGGGCTTCCCATATACCACACACCAGCTTCCCCCATTAACATCTTATATTACTGCATTTGTCACTATCCATAAACCATACCCAACTTACCCTATTTTTTATATCCAAACTGTCTCTAGGCCTCTAATAGTCAACAACTTGTGTTCACATTATTTTTTATTTTTAGCTCCCACAAATGAGGGAGAACATGTGGCATTTGTCTTTCTGTGTCCGATTAATTGCACTTAATATAATGTCACTTAGCATATATAAAGAACTCTTATTAACTTTTATTAATTCTTAAGGAATTCAACAATAGAAAGACAACCCAATTTAAAGATGAAAAAAGGAGCCGGCACTGCGGCTCACTAGGCTAATCCTCTGCCTGCAGCACCGGCACCCCGGGTTCTAGTGCTGGTTGGGGCGCTGAGTTCTATCCCAGTTGCTCCTCTTCCAGTCCAGCTCTCTGCTGTGGCCCGGGAAGGCAGTGGAGGATGGCCCAGCTGCTTGGGCCCTACACCCGCATGGGAGACCAGGAGAAGTACCTGGCTCCTGGCTTCGGATCGGCATAGTGCGCCGGTCATAGTGGCCATTGGGGAGTGAACCAACAGAAGGAACATCTTTCTCTCTGTCTCTCTCAATGTCTAACTCTGCCTGTCAAAAAAAAAAAAGATGAAAAAAGGATCTGAATAGATAAGATATTTAAAAAAAAAAAAAAAAAGATATAGAGAGGCCGGCGCTGTGGCACAGCGGGTTAACACCCTGGCCTGAAGCACCAGCATCCCATATGGGCGCCGGTTTGAGTCCCAGCTGCTCCTCTTCCAATCCAGCTTCTGTTATGGCCTGGGAAAGCAGTAGAAGATGGCCCACCCATGTGGGAGACCTAGAAGAATCTCCTGACTCCTGGCTTCAGATCAGCGCAGCTCTGGCCGTTGCAGTATCGGGGGAGTGAACCAGCGGATGGAAGACGTTTCTCTCTGTCTTTACCTCTCTCTAACTCTGTCTTTTAAATAAATAAAATAAATCTTTAAAAAAAAGATATAGAAATGGCCAGCTAGCATATATAAAAAACTTATTAATTATTAATAAATTAAATAATAAAAAGACAATCCAATTTAAAAATGAAAAAAGGGGTCTGAATAGTTATCCAAAACAGGTAGAAAAATGGCCAACAAGTACATGGAAGGATCTTCAACATCATGATTCAGCAGGGAAATATAAATCAAAACTGTGATGAGAGGCCATTTCACATCCACGAGAATGGCTAAAATACAAATTTCAGATGATAACAAGTCCTGGCAAAGTTTTGGAGAAATTGGAATCCCATATACTGCTAGTAGGAATGTAAAATGGAACCGCCTCTACGGTGGTTTGTGGACTAGCAAAAGAGGCAGATGTCTTTTTTTTTTTTTTTTTTTGACAGGCAGAGTGGACAGTGAGAGAGAGAGAGACAGAGAGAAAGGTCTTCCTTTGCCGTTGGTTCACCCTCCAATGGCCGCCGCAGCCGGCGCACCGCGCTGATCCGATGGCAGGAGCCAGGTACTTCTCCTGGTCTCCCATGGGGTGCAGGGCCCAAGCACTTGGGCCATCCTCCACTGCACTCCCTGGCCACAGCAGAGAGCTGGCCTGGAAGAGGGGCAACCTGGACAGAATCTGGCGCCCCGAACGGGACTAGAACCTGGTGTGCTGGCGCCGCAGGCAGAGGATTAGCCTAGTGAGCCGCGGCACCGGCCAGATGTCTTCTACTTTGCTCTAAATTCCTACCCACTTTTTCTCTATAAAACTCTGCTACTACCCAGGTGGCTCTGGTGGTAAAAGCAACACACTCTGCTTCATTAAAACAGCACTCGAAAACTTATTATGATGATCAAGGTAAACTCTTAATGGGCATACGATATCAAAAACTTTTTGCACCAAATTACATTCTTTCTTTCTTTTATTTATTTATTTATTGAAAGGCAGAGTTACAGAAAGAGGAGGAGGAGGAAGAGAGAAAGAGAGAGAGAGAGAGAATCTTCCATCCACTGGTTCACTCCCCAAATGGCTGCAAGAGCCAGGGTTGGACCAGGCTGAAGCCAGGAGCTGGGAGCCTCCTCCAGATCTCCCACATCAGTGCAGGAGCCCAAGCACTTGGGACATCTTGTGCTGCTTTCCCAGGACATTAGCAGGGAACTGGGTAGGAAATGGAAAAGCTGGGTCTTAAACCGATGCCTATATGGGATGCCAGCATGGCACACAGAGGCTTAACCTGCTATGCCACAACACTGGCCTCAAATTTATTTCTTTTTTTAAGATTTAATTATTTAGTTATTTATTCGAAAGAGAGTTACAAAGGAAAGGAAGAGACAGACAAGGAGAAAGATCTTCCATCTGCTGGTTCACTCCCCAAATTGCTACCATGGCTGAGGCTGGGTCAGGCCTGAGCCAGGAGCTCTCACGTGGGTGGCAGAGGCCCAAGCACTTGGGCCATCTTCCACTGCTTTCCCAGGTGCATTAGCAGGGAGCTGGATCAGAAGTGGAGCAGCTCTGACTCTAACTGGTGGCCACCTGGGATGCCCAAGTCCTAAGTGGTGGCTAAACATGCTGAACCACAATGCTGGCTCCCTTGAATTTATTCTTGAATTCCATTTCCCTGAACTTTTGAAGTACCCTCATATGACTGACTCAGCATCGAGGGAATAATACTTCCAGATATCTCCATATACATACATATGCTCATGATGCACACATATTTTCATTCATATGACCTGCTAACTCAATCAGGCTCAGAACCAACGTAGCCTCTCCAACTACTGTGTATGCTCTGCTTTGTGCAGAGCAACAGAGGAAATCTCAGGCTAACGGTGGGCTTAGAACTCTCTCTCATTTCCATGCTATGTATCAGCCAGAGTGCAGCTGTGGAACTGGCTGTCTAGTGCTAAGCCTTCCCTGATCAAAGGATTTCACTGGCACCCGTTGTGCCTGAATTTGTCAGAAACTGCAGTGCTTGTACACGAACATATCTGTGCTCATTGAGCTGCTGCCCAGAGGCAAAGAGAGAAAAAAAAAAAACCCCAAACTCCAAATAGTGGCTTGGCCTTAATTAAAGGCAATAAAGCACATTACAACAACTACCCATTAAGAAATCAAATGAAGGAATGAGATTTGCATGTTCCATCAGATGCAGCTTAATATAGACTTGGAAGCAGATACTGGTCCCATTAAGCATGCCAAGGAAAGGCTGGCTCTATGTTTTATTATGACTGATTCCATGAATGAAAAAAGTTAATCTCCCTCCCTGCCTCCTGAATGACAGTCTCCGGGTTCCTCCCCTAGCACATTAAGCAAGAGATTGAGGTCAGGTGTGATCATCAAGCCCCTTGGTTATATTTTTTCATTAATTTAGCCTATGTGCAAAGACTACCCCCCTATGTCTCTGTCTGTCTTTCAGGTGCACATGCGTGGAAAATCCATCAGAGTGAATGGAGCATTTTGGAGGGGAAGGAACAAGTAAGATGGGGAAGTGGTGGCACTAGGAGATGGTCCTTGTCAATTTCTGGAGACATTGCAGAGTAAATCCGAATGCCACTCCTTCACCCCGGACAGGGCTAGGCTTAGTCTCACTTAAAGCTATAAAGCAATGGTCTATGTTGTTACTTGCGAAGTATGAAATGAGCCCCTCTGTCCAAAAACCATCTCCACCACTAGCGAGGCTATCTGAAATTCCTCATGCTGTCATGCTGGATGCACTCATTAAGGTTCTTCTTAAGGAACCATATGTACTGCCAGACCCTTCTATTACAGGAAGTATGCTGGGGGCAGCGGGACATGGCAGCTAACTGTCCCACCACCGCCAAGCATGGCTAGCAGCCATGACAAGCTCTGTGGGGAGTCCAAGATAAGACTGGAGTTTAAGGTCAGGAGAACAGGCCCAAGCGGAACACCATAAGTGGGCGTCTGAGCCAGGGACAGCTAGGGGTTCTGGGTGTCCCGATGAAAGAACCCAATAGGATATGGGAATCAGGGCAGCACAGATGAAAATTAGAGCAGAGGAGGTGGTATTGGCTCCTAAACAGTCTTCCCTATCCCTTCCATGAGCGGTTATGGCATTTCCTCCAGTCTCCTGGGGTAGAAGGAGAAAGGGATTTGCCTTGGTTTGTCTGCATGCATGTGTGCGTGCGTGCGTGCGTGTCTGTTTATAGCACTAAGGTAACTTCGTGATTATGATCTCCCCTGTGTGTGTGTGTGGTTTATAGCAATAAGGTAATGTTATGATTATGATCTCCCCCTACCCCCACCGCTAGATGGCTTTACAATCTGAGACTGTAAGCACTCTTTATGAGAGCTGGCTCCCCTTGGCCAGGTCTGTAGTTTGAGGGCTGGACAAGCACAGCAGACCAAGCCTCCTAAATGATGTAGGCTATTGTCACCATATGAAGCAGGCCTCTAGCTCTTCATTAGCAGGAGGCTCCACATCTTGGGCTATTTTAGCTGTGATAAAAAGGGTTTCCCTGGTCTCTATGCACCTTCTTCACCCAGTACTCTTGGGGAATAGGGTGTGCATTTGTCACCCTCCAAGCCACTGAGCTGTGCAGCCCTGACAACACGCACACGTATAGACACAGAGACAAGGCCCTGGATATGGCTGTACTGGCAATGGTTGCAAGCTCAACTCCCACGGCCTGGGGAGCAAGAAAATCCAATCCCAAAGGTCCACTGGTGGTCTGGCTACCAAAGGGGGACCTAGATCTAGGTGTCTGCCCCATGAGCTGTCCCCATCTCCCTCCACTCCATCTGAGCTTACCTAGGCTGAACCTGTTGGCTGCCATGAGCTGGCTTCAGGGAAGAGGTGTTAATATTGTCAGGAATGCTTGTTTTCAGCAACTTTGCTCCCTGGACATCTTCAGAATCTTTTTTCTTCTTCTTGCCAAAAAAGCTCTTGAAGGCTTTAAATTTGGATTTCTTCTTCCCTGGAAGTGAGAAACAGAAGTGAGGGAGAGTGTGATGGAGAAAGGGAAGACCAGAGATGAGACAGGGTCTTTCTTGGTGGGAACTAGGACTGCGATCTCAGGTGCCTGGCAGATCTTAGCCCTGGCCCCTAGGGCCCACTACACCATTCATTTGCTTTGTTCCCCTCCTAAGGACTTTAGTAACCAAGCATCCGAGTTGCTGGTGAAAGCAGAAGCCCAGGCCAAGTCTTGTGATCTTTGGGCAGCCCCTCTTCAGGCCAAACTTAAGTTCAGCTATTAACACATACACCTCTTTCCTTGTCCTAAGAAGTTCATTGCCCTGATTTGTGGTAACTAATATATAGAGCACAAAAATGTAATGTATATGAGTGAAACTGCCATTTTGAGATTTGATTATTGTTTATAGCCCTTGTCTATACTCTTGAGGCACAGTGGTTTTTCTACTTACTACTTGCTAAATTCTTTATTTAGTGGAGGGTTAAGCTTGTGATTACAAAATAAACAAAGTATGTCATTGTCCAAATTAAAAGAAAAAATAAGAAAGGAAGGAGGAGGGAGGGTGGGAGTGTGACAGGAGGGAGGGTAGGGTGGAAAGTATCATTTGCTCTTAAATATGTACATATGAAATACATGAAATTGGTTTGCCTTATATAAATAAGAAAAATTTTTAAAGATGTTCACTCGTGTGGCCCAATTATTGAGCCACAGGCTGAAGCCAGGAGCCAGGAGCTTCATCTGGGTCTCCTATGTGGGTGCAGGAGCCCAAGGACTTGAAACATCTTCCACTGTTTTCCCAAATGCATTAACAGGGAGCTGGATCAGAAGTGGAGCAGCTGGGATTTGAACTGGCAGCCATACTGGCTGCAGGCATTGCAGGCAGCAGCTTAACCTACTGCACCACAATGCCACCCTTGGCCTTCTCTCTTTTCTACACCAAAATGATTTATTTTTTAAAGATTCATTTTATTTGTTTGAAAGGCAGAATTAGAGAGAGAGAGAGAAAGAAGAAAAGAGAGAGAGAGAGAGAGAGAGAGAGAGAGAGAGAGATTCCATCAACTGATTCACTCCCAAAATGGCCGCAATAGCCGGGGCTGGGCCAGGCTGAAGCCAGGAACTAGGAACTTCTTCCAGGTCTCCCATGTGGGTGCAGGGATCCAAGCACTTGGGCCACCTTCCACTCTTGAATATATGGCAACTATATTAGTTTATTTTTTATTACTGTAATGAAATACCTGAGGATTTAAAAACATAAGGATTGTTGCTCCTCTTGCTTTAAAACCTCATAATGAGCCGGCACCGCGGCTCACTAGGCTAATCCTCCGCCTTGCGGCGCCGGCACACCAGGTTCTAGTCCCGGTCGGGGCGCCGAATTCTGTCCCGGTTGCCCCTCTTCCAGGCCAGCTCTCTGCTGTGGCCCGGGAGTGCAGTGGAGGATGGCCCAAGTGCTTGGGCCCTGCACCCCATGGGAGACCAGGATAAGCACCTGGCTCCTGCCATCAGATCAGCGCGGTGCGCCGGCGGTGGCGGCCATTGGAGGGTGAACCAACGGCAAAGGAAGACCTTTCTCTCTGTCTCTCTCTCTCTCTCTCACTGTCCACTCTGCCCGTAAATAAAATAAAAAATAAAATAAATTGTTAAAAAAAATAAAAATAAAAATAAATAAAACCTCATAATGGCAGGGAGGAAGGCAAAGGCAGAGAAGTTGTGGTGCAAACATACTTCTCATAAAGCAGCACAACCATAGAAAGTAGACAGTCATCATTGGGTTGCTCCATTCATGACATGCTCTATAAACACTGAATAATTAAATAAAAATACTTCTAATAAACTCTTCAGGCTGTAAAACTGAATTTACCTAACAGAATCATTGCATGAGCTGATGAAATTTTGTATTAACACATTTTTATGTCCCTAAGTTTGAGTTTAGAATCATGATAGATGCTAAAAATTAAGTATGCATATGTTCTAATTTTCCCTCAGTTTTCCATTTGCAAGACAGAAACAATGACTTCACACAAGGATTCACAATACTGTAAGCAATACGTCTCTTTCAACCATGGCCAATATGAGGAAAAGAATGTTTCCATTCTGCCCTATTGGGTAGCTCTGAGTATGTGCTGTTAGCAGGGAGTTGGGGAGATACCAAGAGATGATAACTACCAAGCATGATGGGTTGGCTGATCTAGGGCAGTGACTTGGAAGCTGGGCACACTTTAGTGAGCAAGCCATTGCCAAATAAATATTGTCAGCTGCCAGAGGTTAAGTCTTTCAGCTTGCTTTCCATTAGGAGTTCTCCCTACAATCAAATATTGGACTCCCAAGTATGGAGACAAGACCTGATCTCAGTGCTGGGAGTGAGACATGTAGCTGGGGACCACTGCTGTGCTATGGTATTTTTGAAATCCTAATGGAATCTGAGATGATTGCTGCTATGGTTTGGATGTGGTTTGAGTGTATCTCCCAAGTATTTACGTACTGGAAACTTGGTCTATAGTTTGGTAATATAAGAGGTGGTGGAACCTTTAAGAGGCAGAGTCTAGTGGGAGGATACTGGGGGCACTGCCCTCAGAAGGATTACGTAGTTCTCTTGGGTCCCTGGTTGCCCTCATGAGAGCAAGTAGTTGTAACACCAAGATCAGCACTTTCCCGTGTGCCGATGTCTCACCACGTGATTGCTCCTTCTTGCATGCCCTATCACAGTTATGATGCTATCTGCCGTAATAGGATGCAGTTGGAGCAGCCTTGCAAAAGCCAATGCCATTCTGTTTGAATTTTGGTCTAAATAAACCTCTTTTCTTTATAAAGTATCCAGCCTCAGGTATTTCATTACAGTAATAAAAATAGACTAATATAGTTGCCATATATTCAAGAGCATAAATTGGCTTTCAAACTTCCCTTTTTAACAGAGTGTCTTTAAAATGCCAGCAGCTGCGCCCTGTATGGGCTGGTTTTCAAAAATTCCCAAATGTGCAAATTGTAGATAGACCTACACAGCAGATATGGGCCAAAATCTACATTTGTACCCAGCAGTGTTTACATAGGTCACCTGTACAATGGTAACGTATGCCACCACAAGGTACAGTGGTTATGATCAGTGAGCTGACTTCTCCAACAACAAAATCATTGATTTCCCTGTCTAAGCCCAAGGACTATGCATTACCAAAACAGCAAGCAGTTTTCAACATCTTCATCCAGTGAGGGCCTACTGTGTGTCACATGCCAGAAAACAACCCTGAGAAGAAATGATAGCTACATCCCATGAAGAAATCATTGCTTCTGGATTGTATATTTAGTTGCCTATCATGCACACAGGCAGCCCATCTGGGCTAAGCTTCATAAGCTTTAAAAATACATCGGATAATGATAACCTTGTTCTCTTGCTTGCTGCTTGGAAAGAAAATGTTTCTTCTCTTCAAACTCCCAACAGCTGCCTTTTGCTTGGGCTAGCACTTAGTAGTGCTAAAAATGTGCCCAAATATTT